>NW_027468620.1:9027388-9429888 GCF_046254945.1 Alosa pseudoharengus | reverse complement strand
AGAGCAGACTAGGGTTAAGGTAGCATGTCTGGCAGGAGAGGCAGTGCTTTGACAGATGTGTTGACAGTTTGTCTGTTCGGCACAGTGTGTGTGTGTGTGTGTGTGTGTGTGTGTGTGTGTGTGTGTGTGACTCAGAGAGAGAGTGAAAGAGAAAGAGAGAGAGAGAGAAAAAGGAACTGTGTTTGTATGGGGGTTTGGGCGGGGGGAGTAGGTCTACAAGGTTACAGACCTTGCTTGCTACCACCACTGAGCCTTTGAAAAGTGTGTTGTGGCTTTGGGCTTTTGACGGCGGCTGCAGCAGCAACACGTGGGCCCAGCTGTGAAAATATGAGTGCCACCCATGTAGTGCGCCAGCCAGCAGTGTCTGTAGATGTGTGTGCAGGACTCACCCCTCGTCCATCCAGCACCCCCACCCCCCCACCCCTCCCATCTCCGACCCCATGTGACAGACATGCCTCAAAGCCCATCTGTGGGGGCCATGGACACGTTAGGCCCTATAGAACTCCCCGACCAAGTCCCCCACAAAGGCCAGACTATCAGCACGGCGCAGCACAGCACTACACCGCCCCGCTGGGGCACTGAAGCCGCTCAAGTAAAAACGCTCTCTCCCTCGCTCGCTAACGTATTCCGCATTCCGTCTGCCGAGCCAGCCCAGCCTGCCGGCCCGCTCGCTGAGAGAGGGGTCGTTAAAAATAGAACCATTCATGAGTGTCATCAGGGCTGGGCTGTGGGGGGTGGATAGGCAGACAGACAAGTGTGTGGGGAACGGGGGGGGGGCATAGGATTTATGGCTGACTTACTGCGCACCCAAACACTGCCCTCTTCAACAGAATCTGAGAAGAGACGTGCAGAGGGCTACTGAGGCCCTGTCTCCCTGGCCACCCGAAGCCACAGGAGGACAATGGACACGTTGACACGAGGGACAGAGATTACATTTATCGCGCGGAAGCTGGCGACGGAGTGACTGACGAGCACAACGAGGATTTGTGATCCAGAGAAATTCATTGCCCATTCTTTTAAAAGCGCCCAGCACATTAACTGTCCAGTCCGGAGAGGAAAGGGTCCCATCATGTGTGTCCAAAATCCACACTTTGTATGCTTAAAATGCCCCTCCCCCTCAGGAGAAATGCTGGGCAGCTGCCAACCTAAGGTCAAGCCATTTTGTTTCACCTGCTTCTTAAGGAAGCTGGAACAAGCTCTGAGAGCATGTGTTGTTTTCAGTGACCATGCCTTCTCTTTTGTTTTTCTGGTACCCGGGCTAGAAAAGCAACACAAGGTCCCTTTTTGAAGCCAAGTTGAATGAGTGTTCAATTATGGCACCATTCCAACAACTGGCCAGCCTCTAATCTCTCATCAACAGTGTCACCTGTGAATGCTGTTTACCCAGGTTGCCTCACATCCTGTATTGTTGCATGCATTGGCCAACGTGCTTCCTGTTACAGTAGTATTTTGGAATTAACCTTTTTTCCATGCTCACAGTTGCACAAACATTTACACACACACACACACACACACACACAAACACAGGGGTTGGGTGACAATGGAAGGTGCAATGTCAGGCAACATGGAAGAAAGAAAGAGAGAGAAAAGGGTATGAAAAAAAAACAGATGACAGATGAAGTAGGAAAATGGAGGTGGCAGCTCAGACTAAGGTGTCTGAAGTCAACTGAAACCACTCTGTACGAGTGGATTTCTGCATAAGGTCAAGTATGCTAATCTGCCCCTAGGGATCAGTAAGGAGGTGGCTCTCGTACCACTGTCCCCACGCCTGTCCCTGTGTGTCCGTGCCTGTGTGTCTGTGTCTGGTAATCGGGCCGAACCAGTGGAGAGAGAAATTGAGCTTTTAGTTGAAGAGCAGGCCCCAGTAATGGGTGGCCTGAGGATGGGCTCCCCGAGGACGACTGTTATCTCTCCGCACATTCAGAGCCAGAGAGAGAGAGAGAGAACCAGAGAGAGAGAGAGAGAGAGAGAGAGAGAGAGAGAGCCAGAGAGAGAGCGAGAGAGAGAACCAGAGAAAGAGAGAGAGAGCCAGAGAGAGAGAGAGAGAGAGAGAGACAGCGAGAGAGAGAGAGAGAGAGAAAGAGACAGAGAGTGAGAGAGCAAGGGGGGGGGTGAGAGAGGAGTAGCCCCCTGATTTCACACTGATGAAGCCTTCAGTCTCTCACTACAAACAGTTCCCTCAGAGAAGCACAGGAATATATAAACAGGGAGCCATGTTGTGCTGCCCTTTTGTGTTTGACGTGACAAAAAAAGAAAAGAACAAAAAAAAAAAAGTTGGAGAGTGGAAAAAGTTGAGAGATGAAAAACCAGGAGAAAAATGGTTCAAAATCCTTGAAACTCAGACCAGTCGTCCTCCTGTTTTTTTATTCATTCTCTTTTTCCCCCTAACGAAGGGGTGAAGTTAGGGAGAGGAGGAAGAGGAAGAAGAAAAACTTCTCCACTTCTACCTCTTCTGATAGAAGGCTGTCCACTGTGGCCTTTATCTGTGGAAGGCCGTTTTAATAGCCGCTAAAGGCAGACTGTCGGCCTCTGCTGACCTGAATCTGTGGACTTACTGAGCTATGGAGCAGGAGAGAGAGAGAGACAATCATTCACAGTGGACGGCTGAACCTCCCCCTTGGGCTCTGAGGAGAGCTTTTTTTCCTGAACGAGGACCTGGCAGGGAGCGATAGGCAGCATTCAGGCCCAGCTCCTTTTCATTTCCTGCCGTTTGATTCATTACCACAACACCTTGACACGCTGGCCAGGGCCTCTCTCTCCCTCCCTCTCCCTCTTTCTTCCTCTCTCTCCCTCTTACCACTTTTTCTCTTCTTTACCTCTTTTTCTCTCTCCCTCTCTCTAACGCTGAAACAGACCCACTCTAATGTGAGAAAAACTCTCTCCTCTCCTCCACTGAGAAGCTGCCTGACAGGCCTTAAGAAACACATAGGAGGGGTGTAAACAAACCCTGCACTTCTCCGCAACACCTCATACACCCCACCCAACCACCCACCTGCTCACTTGCCACCTCCACCACCAAAGGGTAATGTTTCACCGCTGGATCGGCGCAATGACTGTGAGGAATTCTGTGGCAGGTTCTGAGAGCTTGATCTTGCTCAGTCTCAGCCGAGGAGAGAGAGAAAGAGAGAAAGAGAGAGATGACATTGACTGATATCAACGTTAGCTCTCCATGTCAACATGAACAGAAACAACCATTGTTGGGGGGAAATGCAGGACGAGGAGGAGCACAGCAAGTTCAATCGGGGGTACAGGGCTGTGTCTGTCTGTCGGTCTTTCTTTCTTTCTTTCTTTCTTTCTTTTCGCTTCAGAAGGGGCGTATTTTTAGAAGCTGCCATTTCACCCCCCTTCTTAAGCGAGCTGCACGTTTCTGAGCCAGAGAGAGAGCAAAGAAGAGGAAGAAGATGATGAAGAAGAAGAAGCAGTCGCTGAAGTCACGGGCTGTTCTTATCCAGTGCTTAAGAGTCTTGGAGAGGGGAGCGTGCAGATGGCGTGCGGGACTGGTTCACACATGCTGGACGCTCTGGGTAACATACTGTACTAGCACTGATCCTGCCAAGACACCGATAGAGAAAAAAAAAAAAGATTCTGCTGTTCCTAAAGAGTCTGCACCAGAAAATCTGCTTTTCAGAGACAAAGACAAAGAAAAGCACAGGGATGGGAGGAGGGAGGAGAGAGGAAGGGAAGAAAAGAACAACACTTGGCCATGCAGGAGAGGAGACCATAAAGCCTCAGATCCTGTTTTCCAAAGTAGGCAGAATGCCTATCAGAAATCCATCATGCATGGCAGAGTGAAGCCTAATCCGCGCTGGAGCTGGACAGCCAATGGGGGTGGGCGAACCACTGGGTCTGGTGGGCTGGCCGCAGGAACTGGCCTCAGGGTGGAGGGAACTGACCACAGGGGAAAAAGAGAAGGATTTCAAAGCTTCCACCACACTCTGCTACCTCACAGTAAGAGAAGGGGGAGACTAGCGGAGGGGGTTTGCTTAAAGCCAAAAAGTTGGTTTGATCACCCCTGTCCACCTTTAAACCACTAAGGTTAAACTATCAGTGTGATTCACTGATATAATGGTTGGGAACATAACCACACGTTAAAGTAAGCTAAAGCTGCTTCAGATTATACTAGAATTGAATATGCCCGATACAGCAAAAACGATGAAAGGCCAGGGGATATGATCACTTGACCTCTGAGGACTAATCTTTAGGATCTGTCAAAAACAGTTGAGTCGGCCTCTTTTAAAATGCATTTGATTCTTGTCTCTGCCCCCATCCCCAATGTTTTCGCCACAAGTTTCTGTCTTCTTTGTGTCAGGTTACATACAGGCTACATTTATGGTACCTGTCCCAATCCCACCCCTGTTAAGTCGGCTACTCGGCTCCGCTCCACAGCCTCTGTGAAGCAGTCCAATCAAAACATTCTCGCCCCGTCTTGCAAAAAAAAAAAAAAAAAAAAGGCGACCCATTTGAGAGAAGCGGTCCAAGATCTTTCTGCTTGGAGGTATGCAAAGCGTGCTCCGGGCCAGCCCATTTGATCCTTTTAGGTGTTGGATCGTTGTGTAGCAAGACACATGCAGGTGCCTTTTATGGGCCTTTTTCCATTTGCCTGAGATTTGCATTCCTAAATGCAGGCTGCAGCCGTAACTCGAGATGCTCAAAGGTAGCAGAGGGCACCCTTTAAAGGCATCGCCAAGGTTACAAGGCATTATGGGGGATGTTTATGATTTGATAAATCAATGTCCTGGGAGTGTAATTTTTCAGTATCAAAGAACTTGTAACGAGCCGACGAACCATTTTATCTTTTATTTCTTAATTTATTTTAGATACAGTCACAAACTAAGCAATAAAACACTTTAGGCTGTTTCTGAATTAGGCATTGAACTTTGCTAATTGTGGAGTCATTTCACACACAGCTCTTAGCAGTGGAAGATTTTTAAAAAACGTTTTTCAAAAGCATACAAATAATTCAGCTTGATCTTTCCTCTAGTCGTCCTCACTCACTCTCGGTATATAAGGGCTTATTTTAGCATTCTGCCATTGCATGGAGCATCCTGTGTCTATCACTTCCCTGCCATCCCCCACCCAAGCTCATGCACAACCTTTCAACAACAACAAAAAAGAATACTTGAAAGCAAACGTCTGGCCTCGATGCGTTTGTCGGACTTCTAAAAAGAAAACGCTCCGTGGCGCAGACTGCGGAGAAGAGGCGCTGGGAAGTTTGTTTTTGTATAATCAGGAGCGTGGGTGGTAAGGCATCTTCGCAGGCCCTACGAGGCACTTCCAGCACTACGGAGGATTACACAGAAGACTTTTTAACTCCACAATATCATTCTTGATTTGCCTCCTTCGTGCCTTTTCTTGCTTCCTTCAAAAAACAACTACATCACAGATCTGACTGACTGAGCTCCTCTGACACTGAGATGTAGCTTTAGCGGTGAAACAGTACCACTTGGCCTCTTTGAAAACAGCCAGTTTTTGTAGCACACGACATGACTTTGTAATATTCATACAGAAACAACAGACTCACTACACATATTCCTTGACTCAAAAACTGATTCATCCATTAATAAACTGTACAATATCGGCATTTTTATCACTACATGCAAGTCATATATAAACCATGTTATTTGTGACTTCGCAAGTAAGCCTACTGGCTTAAGATACCAGTTTAATCATAGGTCATCATAACATCACAGTAAATTAAGCATATAAGGTTGCATTTCTAAAATCCTTTGTGAATATAAAGATGTTTACTGGGCATGTGAGTTCAAGTGTGGATTTAAATCCATATCTGATGCAATACCACTCACGTGTCATGACATAGCCAGATAAACCTCTGTATTTTGGGTTTACAGACAACCAGTGATGGGTGTCCTATAAAGCATTGTTCTCTGTTAAAAAAAGGACTTCAAGCAAAGCTGCCTCTCCATTTCATTGTGCAGACTATTCATAGAAGATACTTAAAATGAATCATCTTCAGGTGGATGTTTGCTTAAGAAAGGACTGAAGACAAAGGCCGAGGCCAAAGAGACCCTGGTCAGACTAACATCAAAAGATGCTTTGTGTCAAAAAAAGAGAGGTTCATGACTAATTAAGGTCTATGAGAAAGCTGTAAAGGGTGGGGGGGGGGGTTGTAATGGGCTCTGTGCCTACTTTGCTTTGTCCTGACACTTGGTGTGCCTTATCATGCATTATGTAAACTTTACGTAAGAATGGTTAAAAAAACTGTTTTCAAGGGAGGAATATGGGACAAACTCAGTGTGACAGTCAGAGACAGATGAGCAGGAGAAGCCTTAAGACTCGTCAAGGCTAGCGTCAAACTGATAGAGCTCTATATTAGCCTGGGTCCTCAAGGTTATACAAACCCATTTCACAGAGGGGAGAAATGCACTTGGCATTCAGCACTCATCACTGTTCCTGAAGCAAAAAGAAGACGTAGCTCCAGTTTCAGCTGGAAAATTCTTAGCTAACTGCAGTCCCAAACTTGAGATAAGTAGGACTTCATCATATAAAACCAATAAATCACATTTCTTGAAGTTGTTGTGAAAGGTGCAGGCGTTCTTAACAGAGAATTTTAGAATTGCTTTTATGATGGAGACAGTTTTTTAATTACTCAAACTATCAACTTTAATATTTCATTTGGTGTCTGAACCTTGTACAGCTGCCATAAATTGAACAGGCCACATGACAGTGTTGTTATAACACAATAATATGGTACACTCACTGACAATATAATAACATGCTCAGATAATGTTACAATTTTATCTCATCAAAGGCTTTGAACTGGATTCCACAAAAATGGATATTTCAAGCCTGCTGATTGAAAATATATTTCTTTACTCCAAGCCTCTCTTTTATGCAAAATCCATGGAGGACTGTGGTTAATAAAATAATAGTTATTATCCACTGCGTTTTCCTTTTAACAAGCTGGATGTCTCTTTTTGTGCTGGCAGAATATCCATTTTCGAAAAGCGACACATAGACTAGGCCCCTCATCTCACCCCTGACAATGGAAACGGTGAGAGCAGTGCGTTACACTGTACCTGACGACGGAGTCTGATATTAGAAGCCAGTCAGATAATAGGATCAGATTGCAGAGGCGTGAGGTGTACGCAATTTTCCCCTTGGGACTACAGGCGGACGACTCCTGCAATTACACTGAACTGTGTCTGATGAGGGGAGACAAGGGGGGGGGGGGGGGGGGCTGCATTCGGATTCATTATCATGGCCCACATTCTCCTTCAGCCGTGATTACGCCACAGCGAGCCAAAGAAACATCAGAAATTACACAGAGCTTTCCACAAAAAAAGGCTGAACAATGACAATTTACTGCATTGAAGTCATTAAATGACACAGAGAATGTACACTGGGTTGGTGTACAGGGAAAAAATGGGAGGAGAGGGAACGCCAAAGAACAGGGCAGCTCAAGATGGAGGCCATCTTGGTTCATCACAACTTTCTAGACACCTTCATTCACCATCATCTCAAACCATCCTTTCATTCACAAGGAAAGGCTTTATATGAAGGCCTCCAAACAGCTTTTCTTTTGTCTCGCCTTGTGTTGTTCACTAGCCTACTTTACAATGTAAACATGTTGTGATGGACAGATTTTAAGCACAGTTTCAAGCGCCGATCCTGGGCATTCAGAAAGGCCAGCGAAGGACAGTAAGAGGGTTTTAACGTGGGTGTAAACTTGCAGGGCACAGATACAAGTATAGATCAGCATGAATGGTGATGGCTGTAGAGGCTCTCCACAAGGTCCACAGACTCAGGGAACAATGTTGAGGGTTCTTGTGCGAAACCCTCCTTACGGTAGGAGCCAAGTCTACAGAGGCTTCCGATTTATCCGGCCTTCCACTGAATACAGTCTCAAGCCTTGTGAAACATTTTTAGACTGCAGTTAACCTGCTGTTCTGCATTGGGGCCGTACGATTTTCCAGTCAAATGAGTTATTACACAGGCGAGCCTCAAACAGGACCAGTCGAAAGGCTCTTTTAAAAGGCAGCTGAGCTTGTAATGAGAAACAGTATATAGATGCATGCGAGAAGGGCGGGTCAATATGCTCTGTCGCGGACCATTACCCAATCAGGGCTGGACGTGGCAGGCTCTGAGAAAACACAGAGTTATCTGCGGCCCTGAGGATAAGCCTGGCGAAAGGAGGAGCAGGATAAATGGGATCCTTCATTTGCAGAGCCTCTGACAGAGGAGAGCTGCCAGGAACGCCCCCCCCCCCCCTTTAATTTCATCCATGGAAACAGGGCAGAGAAGCACTCAAAAGGCCCATAAATAATGGCGTCCGAAATTCAAAGTGAAGATTTTTGAAAAATGTCCTCCTTGGAGAGGGCTGCATTCATGTTGCATGGATCATTTTTTTGTTGTCAAAAGAGAACATTTCTAGAAGAGAAATTTCAGAGAAAATGTCTACTTCTAAATTAGCTTTTTCGGTACAATACTTACAATACTTAATTAGTATGGTGGCTTGAACTATCTTGGTTCACCTGATGATCAAGTTACTTTAAAAACAGTGTGAGGCTGCTCAGAGTGCGTATGTGCTTGTGTCCAACTGAAGGACGTGGCATTTATTTGCAACTGTAATGACTACTTTAAAACATTAAGAAAAAAACACACAAGGGCATCAAAAAGACTGGCTTAATTGACCATCACAGGACCTGCCTCTAAGAGGATAGAGAGGGAGAGGAGAGAAACACACACACACACACACACCACAACATAAGAACATATAAAATATGCTTCTCCTGGATGGCTTTGACGGCTTTTTTATTTTCTTTTAATGTATGCAATATGCAGACTCCTTCAATTTCATTCCTTGCTCTTCAAACCTTTGGTCTTTTAATAATACAGGAACAGACAACAAGAAGCTACTTAAAATTCAGGAAACGTTGCTTTTTTCCTCTCATTTCATCATAGACCTTTTCCAACAACCATAACCTACCGAACCTCATGGCACCCGAGATAGCCTGTCATTTGTCACTAAGGTGGCGTATGGGGCGCTTCCAGGCGCACTTATTTTCCTCATCAGTTATCTTGGCCTTTCTCCCATCATCCACTGACAGACTTCTGCTTGCAATTGCAACTATAACTCGTAGGTGCAGGCCTGGATAATGACCAGAGGTACTGTGGCAGGCACATTTCAGAGCGATCCGGTTGTCTAATAACCTCTGGCATTATCGAATCCATTCATTCGCTGGGAACGCAGTTCGCCGGGGTCATGTTCACGTCACCCCTCGGGTCGCCAGTGTCGGGAGAGTAATCACTGTTATTGATGACGAACTGGCATTTCAATTGGAACCTAAAGCCTATAGGGCGCAAGCAATCAAGGGATTCCCAACCTGGTCTTCTCTGACTGTCTGTCTGTCAGAGACCATATCTAAAACAATCCCTTTTTTCTCCCCACTTCACCAGCTCCCAGCTGTCTCTCCAGCTGATCCATCACGTGATTGACAAGCAAGACCGGGCGACAAGGCCGAGGGAGAGACAGAGAAAAGGGTTCAGATGCTAAGACAGGAGGGAAGAGAAGAGGATGCGCTCCATTCGAAGAAGGCTCCTTCCTGAGCCTCCAGGTCTTTTCTTTGGAATCAGACACTGTAGAGCTCATCCACGCCTACATAAAAACACCCCAAAGCTCCTACACCCCACCCCACCCCACCCCACCCACACACACACACACACCCACACACACACACACACACACACACACACACACACACACACACACACACACACACACACACACACACACACACACACACACACACACACACACACACACACACACACACACACACACACACACACACACACACACACACACACACACACACACACCTCTCTGACCTCCAGAGTATCTATTCCTCTGGGTGGACAACAGTCTTTCCCACAATCCCCTGAGGAACTCAGTCAGTGCAAAAATCCTCCCTGTCCACATCGGAGCTGGTATTTACACAGGAAGAAAGAGACTCAGGCACATCCTATTCTCTGAGCCTTTGTTCCGAGTGTTGAGACTCGCTCCCGAACATATGGCCAATTCCACAGAGCACTCTCTGACAAGCGCATGACTCAAACAAAGCAAGGCGTACCCACGCAAACAAACCCACACGGTAGCTTTTCTGAGGGGGGGGGTGCATACCTGTGAAAGTAAATAAGGTGTCTAAAGACCCCAGCTCCATTGAAGATTTATGCCATCTGTCTAGCAAACAGCTTCAATACTGTAACAATAGTCTCACTGAGAGAAGGAACAAAAAATGAACAAACACACCCTAAATGGCCATTAAGGGATTGCTTAGGCACGGCAGCTCTCCCTGAACGTTCGTCAGCACAAAGAGGGAGACAGACTCAAAGTAGCTTCAAAAACCCAGTACAGCCATTTTTTAATCCCATTGTTGCTCCAAACACAGCACACAGACCACACAGGCTAGTGAACACCCAGCTCCACGTAGAGCCCACTCTCCCCACCAACGTAGAGTCCGGAGTTAAGCAGCTAGTCTAAACAAGGCTGTAGGAAAAATTGTGTATATCTGCACTCTTAATCATGTTTTAAACATTGACATGTTGACACTCAGACTACCTTCATTGTAATGTTTCAGATTTTTTTTAATCAATGGTCAACTAGTGAGAGAGGTGTTTTCAAATCATGCTACATTACTGACCATACAATATTTTTTTCTGCAAAGTACATGTACGTACAGTGTCATTATTTGGATTGCTATGTTTACTTGGATTGCTTAATTAATGGTCAACTAGTGAGAGAGGTGTTTTTAAATCATGCTACATTCCTGACCATACAATATTTTTTTCTGCAAAGTACATGTACGTACAGTGTCATTACTTGGATTGCTATGTTTACTCTGGAGCATGGATCACCACCCTCTGACACTGAGGTAGCAGGTGGTTATTCCCTGGAAAACCAGAATGGTTAGGTAAATAAACTAGTTTTTATCTGCTTTGCGTTTGAAAAAAACGTTGTCCCACTCCTAGTAAAATCAACAGTCAGTATGCTTGTTCCTGGATCATGGGCACCAAAGGCTGTTATGATCTGCAAATAATAACAAACTCAAAATGCAGGGATGGATGCAGACTAGAGGTGGTGTGGGAGGCAGGAGTGAATTATTGGGGCATATAATATATGTATAATAATTGGGGCAGCCATGGCCTACTGGTTAGCGCTTCGGACTTGTAACCGGAGGGTTGCCGGTTCGAACCCCGACCAGTAGGCATGGCTGAAGTGCCCTTGAGCAAGGCACCTAACCCCTCACTGCTCCCCGAGCGCCGCTGTTGTTGCAGGCAGCTCACTGTGCCGGGATTAGTGTGTGCTTCACCTCACCTGTGTGTTCACTGTGTGCTGAATGTGTTTCACTAATTCACGGATTGGGATAAATGCAGAGACCAAATTTCCCTCACGGGATCAAAAGAGTATATATACTTACATACTTAATACCAAGACCCCATCTGGACAGACAGCAGCTCTAGTTCACTGGAGTTCAGAGCACATGCCAGCAAAAGTAGTCGGGGGAGAAAAAAAAGGGGAAAAAAGGGAGAAACAGCCAGCCAGCCAGCCTTGCCTCTGTGTGTCATGCTTGATCAGAGGCCTGAAATTCGTCCATTCTCCCGGGCTAATGAAACCGGCTCGCTCCCCCATCCGACAGGCGAGCGAGCGCATCAGCCATGCCGGCCCTGTTCATTATGATCGGCGTGCAGTCCACACAAAGCCGGCTGCGCCACAGACACAAAGGGAATGGAGGAGGTGACCCCCTCGGTCTCCTGGAGATGAGGCTATCTGCAATTTCACTCCATTATCCCCCACAGTTGACCGTCAGCCACAGGGACTCTGAGCCGGTCCCTTTGATTCGCCTCCCCTCTGAGGGAAAGCACAGATGTCCCCCGCCACCCCCCCCCCCTCCCCCTCCCCGAACTTGGCTCTCAGATGCATTAACACTCGGAGAAGATGGACGGACCTGAGGCGCACTCACGCCCACGGGAGCCCAGAACACAAACACACAGGTGATGGGGACCAAACCCGTTGTGTCACCTACCAGGGCAGATAGCCTAAGGCTCGGTTGCTTTTTGCAAAAAGAAAAACATTAAATGCCAAATCAGCACGGGGCATACCTCGAGCCAGTCAAAATGATCGACTTGATTGCTGAGGGGGAGATTTTAATGTGGTCCATATCCACCTAGCTGGATCAGTTGGCAAGTCGATTGCTGTGATGGTCTGCTTGTTCACTGCCTGATTGGTTTGATTGATAAATTACCTGATCGCTGCACTGAGGCATTGAATGGATTGATGACCACAGAAAAGCACACATGGCATTCCTGCATGTCCTCCTCACTTGGCATTAAAAATGAAGGACCTGCAGCTGAGAAATGAGAGGTGAGAAAGAGTCTTGGGTTCGTTCTCAGGCTAGCTCGCACGTAAAGACACATTAAAGTAACGCTCTAATTCTAAGACCTCAGAGTGCTGGAAAAGTGTGATTACGAAAGTGAGGGGGCAGGCACAGTTTCAAGCATAAAAGAATCAGAACAATTAGAGACTGGGCTGATTAACTCGCCCAAGTCATGAAAGTTTTACGAATGCCATGCATGGCTGAGTAAAATGTATGCCCAGAATCATGGCTAATACAGCTCCTATTATAAATGACGTCAGAAAGAAAGAATGCCTGATCTTCATTCCTGTTACATCACCAACACATTACTAACATGAAAACATGGATATTTTCAAATCAACATCATCATTAGATTACCCCTTATTTTTCCACAATGAGTTTCAAGAAAGGCACCATTTCAAACAAATAAGAAACAGGTCAAGGTCCAGCTAACCCCACCGCACATGAGGAGCTTTCTTGTTGTCCACAGAATTGCGACCCTCCAGCCCAAGACCTTTGGCCGAGCGAGCACCGGCCTCACCACAATTAATTTTGAACAGGGCCATTGCTATTAGCAGCTTACAGACTCTGAATGAAAAACCCCAATGGAAAGTGAAGAGAGAGAAGCACCTTCCTTTTGGCCTCTCAAGTGGAAAAGCCCTTTTTGTGATGTTTCAGCAGGGAATGAGAGGGGGACCCCGAGCACCCCTTGCCCCTCAGCTGTTGAATTCTCAACAATATCTTAAAAGAATGAAAGAATGCATTCTTCGACAATGATTTCAAAAGTCCCTGTCTGATGGGTCCAGATATTCTTTAGAACATTCTTTCTGCAACATTCTAAACACAATGGTGGCACGGTAACTGCCGAGGGCCGGAGGGGAGCTATGAATGACCGTCGCTGGAGAGTTTCCCCTCCCTGAGAGAGAAGGCTAAATTACTAAGTGGGGGCAAGATGGAGGGAGGGAGGACAAAAGAGCCGTGCTGCCACCCCCACCACCTCCATGGAAGCACACAGACTCTGTCCAACTCAATCTTCCAAAAAGCAGGCCAGTTGTGTTTGTCCACCAAATGAATTTGAGGTCAGTTCTGAAGGCTCTGGATTAATGTGGTGAAACTTCCTTCTCAGACTGCCATTTGGGGTTTTTCTTTGTTTCAGCCAGTAACTCTGGACACCGAGTTTGGGTAAATCTTTTCAATAGAGAATGAATACTCAAGCATGGTGACTATACTAAATCCTTTCACTTTGCCCATCTGTCAAATTTTCTCTGTTTGCAAATCATTGTTACAAAACGAAGTTATTCAACCATGATGTCATTCCACAGTAAAGGCACAGAGCCAAGTGTAATAATGACTTTTTTACAAAAGCAGCCGAAGCCACCCATTCTATTCTACCCTAGGCTTATATCCAGTCTTGGAATTTCACCATTTTAGGGGCAAGGTCACTTGGCCTTCAGTTGGGCATATTTGGTGGAGGGCACAAAGGCCACATGTCAGGGCACCAAGGCCAAAGTTAACTATACAGTGGTAGGCTATAAAAATGATCAGTTGTATTTGTATATATTTGTAAGTTGTATTTAGCCTATTCACAGCAGTAGACCTGCATCACAGTATGAAACATGAAACATGACATATTACATAGAACTGTAAATCATCTGATCATCTAGTATTTACAGATATCTAGGCTATATTTAACATTTATTTTATATTTGGCCTGTTATGAGGTCATGTATTGAACAATTTAAGCACAGCTAAGTTTTAAGAAACTCAAATAGCCTACAGTAGATGCATGCTTAGCATTTTGTGATCATTAAGGCTACTTTCACAAACTCTTAGTCAGCTGTATATCCTCTGATTTTAATATTTACTGATATCTAGGCGATATTTGTAACATTTATTTTGTAATTGGCCTGTTATGAAATCATGTAGAAAAATGTAAACACATTGTGAAACTTAAAGCCCAAATTTGGAGACATGCATTTCGAAATTTGCTGCAAATTCAAAACCGGATTACTCTGGAACGGCTAACTGTACAGGGGACTGCTTTACACCTTTGTGTTCGGTAAAGTGTGCTGTTTATTTTGATATGGTTTGTCATGTGTTGAACGAAGGGTTCGTGAAGTATTCCACCGAGATGAATATGTAGGGAGATAGGCGCAGAACCTACAATTCATGATTAAATTTAATCATATTATTTACTTGTCTTGCGAACCGTTCACCACAGCGATTAGCGGCTAACATCGTTTAAAAGCTGAGAATGTGATGTGATACTTGTGATGTCTTTGTGATGAGTAGGCTACTTCGCGAGTAGTTCAACTGAGAAGAATGGGTGAATTTGGACACACTTTCTTTCTTGCCGTGCGCTGTCACTTTCTCCACTGCGTAAAATTAATTTGCGCTGTGAATGCTAAGATTATTTTGACAGGCCATGGGCTAATAAAATATGCTATTAGTCAGACGCAAACCAGAATATTGAAAAGAAGGGGGCACCAAGGCCACAGTGGCCTGTAAACCTCTGATTTTCAAAGGGGCATCACGGCCAACGCAAGGGGCGGTCGTGGCAGTCGTGGCCGCCGTGAAATTCCTACCCTGCTTATATCACCTCTAAGACAAAGTAAAAAACAAATTACAGCACCAATGTTTCCCGTAAAACGTGATGCGTCAAAAAATCTTTCATTAGCCAATCAGACACTGAAAAATTGCATCCAAGTGATATGATGTAAATATACACAGAAAATTGTCTAATCTGAGCTGTAAAAATTATGCAGTAATATGTATAATTTTGTGTCTTTTGTGAATTTACAGAATCTTTTTATATTATTTAAGTATGTATTCTGTATTACACCATTTGCTATATATTACATGCATAGACCATACAGACTAAGAGCTTCCATTAATGCTCCTTTTTGTAGCATTCATTTGTTAGCCAGAGTTAGTCTAGAAGTCCCACTATATTCCTGGAAGCATGTTGGAACACACATAAGCGGTCTCTCCACATGCTCAGAGAGCAGTCCCGTCATCCGAAACTCACTGCAGCCCCGTCCCGTGAGGACCTAGCATCCCGAAGATGATATCACAGATATCGCCTTTCACAACGGCCATCGCTCAGTCTGGTGTTGGGGGTGCGGGGTGGACGAATGGGGGGCTCCCTGTGACTCAGGAGATAACAATCTTTTTGTCTCGGAGTGATGACCTGAGCCAACGGGTCAGCTTCCTGGGGAAAGACTGGCGTGAGAGATTTTTCACCCTTGGAAGGTGCAGAGACATTGCAAGGCAGTGTGTGTGTGTGTGTGTGTGTGTGTGTGTGTGTGTGTGTGTGTGTGTGTGTGTGTGTGTGTGCGGGAGGTGATGACTATCAAGTTGCCGCAGCAGCACAAGAAGGGGCGTGGGGAACTGAGTGTTGATTCTGACGCTTGAGGCATTTCTAGTGCATGTGCTCATTCAACCATCCCCTTACTCTTGAGGTCCGCAAGAGTGAGTGGTGGTGGGAGTGCGACGCCCCCCCCCCCACCCCCCCCCCACCCGCGCCCCCCCACGCCCCTCAACCTTCACACCTGCCTCTGAGCCCAGTGAGGGTCCAGTGGTAATCCAGACCTCACAGTACGGCCCACTGGCTCCCCACACACTGACCCCGACTGAGAAGAGGTGAGCGGGCCTGTTGAAAAGCTTTGTGACAGTGGGGCTCCAGGGAGTGGACTATACTCGACTAAACGTCCTGCAGCGGCCGTCGTTATGGATTTAACCTTTATTTCCAGCAGCCAGTACGGAGTCTGTTGTGAGCATGGTGTGTGTGTGTGTGTGTGTGTGTGTGTGTGTGTGTGTGTGTGTATGTGTGGTGGGGGGGGCATAAAAGTTTTGGATTTGGATAAACGGTTTTGAACTAAAACAATAAATAAAACAGCCGAAAGAAGATTTACGATCAAACATCAACTAAAACCAAACTCTTATGTGATTAAATGGGAAAGAGAATAATAACAGGGCAAGCCTGTGAAAATGCATAAATATGACACAACATTTACATAAGTGAATATAAAACTTGAAAAAAAGACATTTATTAGCCCAATCTGTTTTCCGTTCCATTCTTGTTATTGACCATTTTGAATGGAAATGTGAGGTGTAAAAAACAGCATGACGCTCCCATAAACCTTTCCTTCCCCACAACATCTTAACAATATTGCCCACACTACGGTCTCCTCATCAATAAAACATCCAGGGCAGGTGGAGGGATAGCTGTAAACTGCCAGTTTGGCTCGTTTAGTATTGTCAGGGGAGTGGGACTATCAGGTATTCAACCTCCACCTCACGATGCCTCCTTCACTGTGGCCCTGACTGAGAAAGGGCCTTGCTGTTAAAAATGAATAAATGCATGAATAAAAGAGATCTCCCACCAGAACAGTTATTTATTTATTATTTATTTTATTTATCCCCACCTGAGTGAGGAGGAATGCAGACCAGACTCCATGCCGCTCGGGCGAGAACAATGGCACACTCCCCGTGCCAATCTAGTTGCAGTGGAATATCCGGCGCACTTGTACATTCTATACGGAGGCCATTGCTCAACATGAAACGTGTTCGCTAGCCTACCTGCATTACTGCAAGCATCAGAGATCAGTGGACAAGCATCACAATGGACAAAATGCTGGGGGGGGGTGAGGGGGCACCATATAACCTACTGAAACTGAATGATGGAGAGTAATGGCTCCTTGATTACCCAGTTCATCCACATTAAGTTGCTGATAAGCATCTTTCAAACTTCACATGGAGCCTGTTACTTGTAGGAATTCCAGTGCCTGACCTACATCCTGAACCAGGTTAACTTAAGACACTGGGAACCAAGAGGAGGGGGGCGAGGAAAACAAGAGGGAACCAATGGAACTTTTATGTGTTCCAGATTCCGCCGTTCAACACCTCATTTACATCTGCGCCATTTTGTTGTGGTCTGGACAACACTTTATCTAAGTTCCTGATCGGTCCTCTCTCTCCGCTTTCTTTGCCGTTTGACCTATCCAGCCAACCGCACTAATTGAAAAAGCATACGGCACTAAATGGAGCCTCATCCATCTAGAGTTTATTGAGGGACGGGCAGGGGGGGAAAGAGAATGCAACACAATGCAATCAGAGGGGAACTTTTGGTGTAATCTCTTAACCACTAATTATAATCAGTGCATTTCCCTAATGCAACCCAGACCTAACTCTCATGTAGGCTATGCCTACAAGCCAAACTTTTTGGAATGCTCGATGAGGGCTTGTGTGTGTCAGTGAGTGTGTGAGAGAGAGAGTGAGTGAGTGAGTGTGTAAGTGTGTGAGTGAGTGAGTGAGTGAGTGACTGACTGAGTGACTGAGTGAGGGAGACAGACAGAGAGGGGGAGAGAGAAAGAGAAAGAGAAAGAGTAAGAGTATATGTGTGTGCGTGGGTATGTGTCTGATTCTTTTCTGATCATTTTACCACAGACAAAAAAGTATGGTTTTGTTGGGAGGTGGGGGGAAGGGGGGTGCACGGTAGGCCTATGTAGCTCACCGCCTAATATTTAATGCAACCATAAATGCACTTGCACATAAGTTCATCACATTAATGGCATCCATGTTCAATATAACTAAACATCAGAGAGACATCAGCCATAATGGGCCCTATCATGACATTCTAAAGTGCATCGTCACTTGTCAAAAGTCTATTCAAATTTAATAGGATGTCCAGTTCACATTGGGAGGGATTTCGCTCTCAAAAGTGGAGCGCATGGCGTAACAAGGTGTTCCTAGGTCTTTTACTCAGTCATATGGGTGTGTTTGGGGCGTAACATCATTTTAAACCAATGAGAATGACATCTGTCATTCCCTTTAACGGCGCAACGCGAGATATGTCAAATAAATGCATCGGTATTTTGGCATTCAATGGCGCATTTGAAGGAGGCTGCTTGCGAGACCGTATGGAATAGTCATTCTTAAACCATGCTTTACTAAAACCTAGCATAGCCTTGGACTAGTCTATTATTTGAACTCATTGGCAAAGTGAAACTAACTTCACCAAGGAGTCAGTCAACGACAAGACAGTTATATGTAGTTACTTTCACTATTGACTGACAATGGGTTACCATCGAAAACATAGGCTGGAAAAAGCAACACTTACCCTAATGTTGCTCAAATGACTGAATAAAACAACATTTATCCTGCAGAGGAGTTGCTTATATCTCGTGACAGTGCGTCTTCAGCTGTGCTCCATACGTGTCTCTCGCCTCTCCCCTAATCACTTTTAACAGTCATTACCAATTTGCAAATGATGGTGAATAACTACTCATCATGAGATGTACAGTATTTCGTAATATCTTTATTCTAATTATGTTTCCCATTGTAATCGTGCAATTTAATGCTTTGCATGGACGTGCGCTGGTGTGCGCTCATGAATGATAGAAGGATGGTGCGTGCACCTGTCAATATGACTGTTGACATGCGCTCTTAAAATAGCATATGAACAACTCGCCATTGACTTCTGACCAGGTTTAGGTGGTGTATGATAGCGATTTTTAGACAATGCTCGAGTCCCCTCCCTAGGTTGTTAATTGCCACACCCCTGGGCGCAATGCTTAAAAAATAAACGTGCAAAATACCGAATTCAACTTTCCGCGGGTGAATAACGAGTATTACGCCATGCGCTGGTGACTCAAAATACAGCCCAATATCTGCCAGTTTGGGTCATAAGCCCTAAAAATTGAAGGCTTTCAGTATCATCAAGACAAGAAGCCTCGCTCCATTAGAACAGAGTTTGGAGAATATTTGGCAGCAACCCCAGAAGTTCAAGGATAGAAGGAAAAGCTTTTGGACCACAAAAAGCCCGGATCCCAGTCTATTACAGCCCAGAACATTTCATTAACAGGCACTCCACTGTCACTGTGCACTTAGACCATCATCCCAATGTTAGACCTCCAACCTCACTTCCAAATTAAATGTATCCGACCAATGGTATGCATGCCTCTGTGTGCGTGTGTGCGTGCGTGCGTGCGTGCGTGCGTGTGTGCGTGCGTTTTGCTGATAGGACGATACCATGGCTCCTGATGGGACAGTAAAATGTCTCAGGAGATGCTGAGGCTGTATCCTGCAGCGAGTCGGGCAAAGCTCAAAGCTCGACATCTTTCGGCCGATACCTAAGGTGATGAGGTGTGAGCAGGCACTAGAGGCATCTAAAACTCCCAAAAATGTTGCGGGCCTAATTACTCACTCGGGTCTACACAAAGCAAAAGGACATTACCCCAGCGTAATTACAAGCAGCTCATGTTCAGCCCTTTTCACTTGCAATTTATCCAGGGTTGCTCGACCTGCATTTTTCATGGGAGAGCAAGGGAGGGGGTTAATGAGGAAGCAATTTGTTTAACCCACTCCCCCTTTTTTGTCCCACTCAACCCCTCAGGTGCACGGAATAAAAGGAAAAGGAGGCCCAAGGAAACTCTGCTGTAATTATAACCTGATAGGTCCTGATAATTGAAAGAATTGAATTCTTTATTGCAGATATCGAGTGGAACCACTGGGGTTTATGAGGCACAAACATTTCATCTGACCACTTCTGAGCTCCATATTGATCTCCATTAGCACTCCCAAAAGCACTCTGGCTAATCAAAGTTTGCTAAGGTTTTCTGCTACCATGGCAGCAGCATCAGCATCAGCATCATCATCAGCAGCAGCAGCAGCAGCAAGCACAAAAGGCCTTTGCGTAAAAGCCTATTCAACACCAGCCATGCTCTTCCAGCTGAACTCAGAATGCACAAGGTCTACAGCTCATGTGATAAAGGGCAGGTGATAGGAGAAATACAAAAACATCCATGGCTTTGGTGCTCAGGGAAGAAAGTTGTGTTATTCATACTCATAATTTGGTTTGAATAAAAGCATCTCTAATGCCAATTAATATCAATGTGATGGAGAAGAAAATAATCGATACTGGCTTTCCAGATTGCTGTGGAAAATACTGATGGATTTTACATTGAGGTTAACAGACATTTGTGAGCCCAGGGGCACTCCAAAGAACAGCAGTCTTCAACAATTCACATCTTTAAGAATGTTGCAGAGAGGTGAACGCTTGATTGTGCAATCCTGCAAGCCTCCATAACACAAAATGTCGACCAACACTTCTGCAACAGCGCTCAGTTTAGCTCTTTTTTATAAGGATTAATTTCCTTGCCTCTACTTTCAAGGACTCTCTCCATGACCCCCCCGCCCCACCCACCCCCAGTCCCACTTAACCAAAAAAGCCTGCCTGCTAAGAGCACCACGAGTATCAGGCATCAGAAACGGCTCCTGGAAAAGACAGGCGAGCCAAGTCTTTATTAAAGCATTTCACGACGCATACATGAATAGGTAAGTGGTGGTGGCCCAGACCTCCATCTTGGATATAAACGGGCACTGTGTCGTGCATTGTGCATCATGTATCGCACACACTCACCAGGGCAATCTGAACGAGCCTGAGCCTGCGACAAGCCTGCGACACGCCTGCGTGTTGACTCATCACATGATGAATGGGCCCCCGGATAGAAATCTGGGCACGCTCGAGTGTACTCTGTGCTGTGGGGTATTAAAATGTGAACAGGGACACTAATGTATGACGGTAAGATGGCCATAAAAAGGGGGAACATATCTGAAGGATAATCTAGGGGGGCTCTACTGCACTGCTGAAGATGGGGGATTCGTATCGACACATACTTAACAGTCCCACATCGAAGCCCGAGGTAATTGCGGAACATTATATTCAGGGTGACAAGCCTTCTGGAAGCTGGATGGACCGGAGGATGTCTAAATCTGCTCACAGGATATTCGGTTCTAAGAGATATAGCGTTTATAGACCTAACCTGACAATGAACTCCGCACCGATGGCCACACTTTCCTGTGAAACTCGTTTTAACACCATAGTAGAGTTTATTATGTTATTTCAGGGTGACCAGATAGCCTAAATGAAATGCTCTGCCCTTCTTCTTGCTCTAAAAGATTCCTCTACAAGTGATACTTATTCCATGCTGTTATGCAGCTCACATCCACAACCTTCAAATATTCCATAATACAGAAATAATTAAGCAAATGATATTAAAGTAAATGAAGATAATAACCCCAGGCATATAATTAATTTGCAAAGAAACTGTGATTCTCATGAATCATTGTTTTGTCCCAGAGTCAGAGAACTCCAACAGAGGTTGTAATGAAGACAGGGTCATTAGCGGGGACTAGGCTAGACAACAATAGGATTGCATTAACAAATTCTGGGTGTTAAATAAAAGGTCCGCTGCAAAAGTGCTGTAGGAAACTCCTGCCGCTTTGTTTGGATTCTGTGATGGAACATTCTACACTAATTGAAATAACGGTTGCTGTTTACAGTTTCTGAGAGCTCAAAACCTCAGCTCATCTCCTCCAATGGGAGCCCTTCTCTCTATAGACTGACCCACGACTATCTTCCATTTTGTTTGGCTTTGACTTTTCACACCTCAACGGGGGACCCTATTGCTGCCAACTCACACAAGGCAGATTTACGGCTGTGGCAGCTACTACATCAGAAAAGGCAACCCTCTCCTGCACCGTCACCTGACATTGATGAGGCTCGGGAGAAGCGCAGCTCAAGAGCATACGAGTCAGTTCTACTTAGAGCTAAAGCGAATGAGAGACAGCTCCTATTTTATGCATCCCTAGACTCTGATAGAATATGTTGCTGGATGTTGACAGATGCATAGAGAGCAGTGAGCAAAGGTGCTTTGTGATGGCATTCCGTCTAAATGTAAATCTAAATGTAAACGGCTGGTTCTTTCCGATTCGTGGCTTGAACAATATGATTTGTTTGTTAACCTTAAACTGGGAGGAAAACCCCTAATCATGAAGTAAAGAGTAAAGAATAAAGAATAGGTTGTGAAGTCAGACCTGGCACGCTGTTAGACAATATGTCTCCATTAAATGTTACTCAGTGTGGGAAAATGCTTAGAGTTCCTGCCCACCCATGACTGTGTCCCTTTCTCTTGAACGGCATTGTATGAAATCTAAGGTGAGGTCCAACAGGATGTGTAGCTGTGACACTAATTACAGGTTTGCTTCATAAGCATTTCAGAACAAGCCTCTCAAAAATGTAGTTTCTTTGTCTGAACATTTGCATTCTTCCCTGAACATTTGCCCCCCCACCCCTGACACACCGCAACCCTAACATCCCCCCACCCCCAGAAATGTTCGGCCGCCCGCTGCTTTTTTGTTTACAAGAGAGCCTGTTTACCAAAAGTGGGAAAAACAATACGCTATCTAGTTGATTCATGAGTGGAGAATTCTGGGAAGTGTTGTTTACAGTTACGCTTCTTTCTCACTCTTCCCACTCACACCAGAAACACCAATATCATCATGGCCTCCAAAGCAACAGGAGAACATCTCTCCTTGTGGTTTGAAATCGTGGGTGTTCCATGAGAGTTTTCTCCACCATATGAGATGTTTGGAAGCCGCCTTCGAAAAGCTGCCAAACCCCCCACCGCACTAAAAAGCCCACCGTGCGTGTGCACGTGTTAAAAAGGCAACTGAAAGCAATTATTCCATGTTTACTTCGGCGCCACAAATTGACGTGTGGCCAAAGTCGATGTGACACCCCCCTGGCCATGATGGGCTTGTTTTCGGACAGTGTAAATTACTGGGAGTTTTTCCTGCCCTTGTGGTGCTTGCCGGCCGGTTCCCGGGGAACCTGGCGCCACATCACATTCAATTAAGCAGCTGCCTCCGCTGCCCGTGGCCGATGTCACCGCTTCGGCCTCCGCAATCAAGCCTCTCCACCCTCGTCTTCCTCCTCCTCCCCCCCACCTCCACGCGTCCTCTTAACGAGAACGATGTGAGCGGACTACCACAGAGCGCGGAGCCACGGGCTCTGGCTCGCTCACATCCGCTTAAAAGGTGTCGCAGAGAAACGAGATGCGACAGTCGCTAACTCTGAGCAAAACGTGTTTCTGCATCAACAGACACCAAGCGGTTTTTTTTTTTACTGGGTAGCAGCCTCTCACGGCATCAAAGAGCTACCTAAAGAGAACTGTGTGGCTACGGAATGCTATTGGGGATTTGCAGAGATGCTGCTCGCATCGACAAGAAATGCTGGAACCGTGTGACTTCAGGAGTGAAACTGCACGTCTACATGCAGTGCCACATATGGAAACAGTGGCACCCTGGCTTTCTGTTGGCAAACTGTGCTCTACGCCACTTCGGAAGCTAACAACAGTGCACAGTGTGGTAGGACTGCCAATTTTGTAGAGAAAAAACACTTTATTCACCATCACAAAGGTGCAGTAAATCAGTCTGATTCGTGTACACACACACACACACACACAAACTCCCATCTCTGTGCCATGCATGAACACAGAGCTATAAATAGGTTTACGTGTTTCCAATGAAGCATTGACACCTTGTCCTCCTATTTGCCAGTACAGCAAATCTCATGATAACCAAAATGGCAGACATTGTGTTTCTTCCTCTATTGGCTGCTTTTTCTTGTTCTCTCACATCAAGAATGGTAAATGGCACTTTTACAAATCAATCAATACCTGCTCTGTAAGGACTGCAAAAGGAGTGGCAAGAGGAAAAAGAAACAAATAGAAAAATAACAATACAATTAGATAGAGTTGCATGGCGTCTGACTTCTATGTTCTCATATGGTAGTATGTGATTCCCAAAAATGTTCTGCATTTCCTTAAATCATGCTTCCGCAGATATGCTGTAAAATATCTTATCAATGTTACTACATGGAAATAGAAAATGACTAAAAATAGTGCAGTGCTGCAGCACAATTAACTGTGCTAAGGTACAAAACAAACAATGACTAGCTTTGATTTTGCCTGCACTTCATGGTATATAAGCATTCCAAAGATCTGTAAAAAAGAAGCTGCAGACATCTCAAAAACAAACTAGTGAGGCTGATTCTTAGGCTTCAAGCTGACACAGACCTTCACCCTGCTCCTTTTAGTATCCTTCAGTGGCTTGAAGCAGAGGAGAGTATTAAAATGAGGATAGGATTGTTAAAAATGTGGTACCCAAATATCTTTGTGATTATTTTTCTCGGGTTAGTGATGTGCATAGCTATTCCACAAGGGGAAGCACTAGTGATTTTGTGTTAGACAGATTTAAATGTTGCATGGGAAAGGGCAGCAGCAGCAGCAGCAGTTCTATAGAATCGGTTAGCAGCAAGCTGGTAGACAATTGGCTGTATTGGAAATGTTAAGTCTTTCATAAAGAGATAAAGGAGTAGTAGCTAAATGACGACAGTATAGTATGCACTGCATTTTACACACACACAGACACCTCTGAAAGGACCTTTTAAATGCACACTTGCATTTATTTATGTTGGATATGTCATTTGTACATAGTCGATAAAGAATTTCAATAGCACTAGTATCCTACATAATTACAAGATGATTATACATACAACCTCAGACATCTCATACAAATGGTCAAGAATGCCTCCGAGGTCAGACAGAAAAGCCAGCACTCACTATATCAAGTAACCTTCATCCTTCATGCGGAACTCTTCAAAGATTGCCCACTTTCTTCTTTCGAAGCTGAAGCTAGAATATCTCTGACATATGGAGCAAATGCAGCCCTGATCGAATGTTCTGCCATGGACACAGTTATTGGAACCAATTACTATGCAAGATGCCTAAGCATTGCATCTCCAATGCAATCCTATGCTCAGTCCGAGGGCAACAATAAAAACTGACACTTCTGTCCCTGTGGCTTTTTTCAAGGCCTCCAGGTGGGCCATCTTCAGGGTGGGCTCCTCACCATCTGGGACGGCTTCCAGCTTGCGCTCTTTTGTGTCACCCTGACATCTCGGGAAGCTGGCGGGCACATTTGGAACTCTCTCCCCCTCTCTCTCTCTCTCTCTCTCTCTCGCTCTCTTGCTCTCTCCACTCTTCTCTGTTCCTCACCGTTACAAAGACTGTTCCTGTCGCATCGAGGGCTTTAATCTGGCAAGGGGCTCCGAATCTATTAAAGAGATTAAATTGTTTCCATAGCCGACTGCTCTATCAAAAGGCCAACAAAACACCAGCCTGCACAGCCCTGCACTTGTGGGGGCTTCACTTAAGTCACTTATTCGGCCATTTCATCATGGTAATGGCTGAAGCCATCATCCCATTATATTGCAAGTGCCCAAGGAGGTTAGGCAAATGCGGTAAATGCGGTTTGCTTAAGGTCACAACTCCTAAATTGTGCTCTGGCCATCTCCTTCATGAAGTGCTGCAAATCATCGGCTTGTCTATGTCTGCCCGATATGAGGTGCCCTTGTGAACCTTGTTACACAATTCTCTCTCTCTATCTCTCTCTCTCCATCTCTCTCTCGCCTCCTCTTGCTCTTCCCAGACCTCCCCAAGACTTTCTGTTTTTCCACCCATGTTGGATTCTTTATCCTTTTTCATGCTTCTACTCTCCCATGGTCTGGAATAGCGGAGGCATGAATTTATCATTTAATAATGGCCTAAGCATTTTCTTATTTGGGAAGCCTAACCTGATGCTTTAAACGGGACAATTAATTGAATTAATCAACCAGTGTTTACAATTAAACCCTTGGGAATTAATATCCTTGGTAAATAAGCTTGGCGCTGTGGCCCACTGTTCCAATTTAGACATGAAACCAGGCAATTTAGTAGAAATTAATTTAAACAATCCTTTGCCCTGTCAATGAGCACAATTATCCTTGTAAGAGGGGCATATTGGATCATGCATTCTCAGGTTCATCACAGAGTGAGCCTTGAAAGCCAATACGCTTAACAGTACTGTAACATAGTGAGGTAATGATATAGGTTCACATGCTACACAATGGTGTGTGTGTGTGTGTGTGTGTGTGTGTGTGTGTTGCGCCACGGGCACAATGAGTCTCGCTCTACTGCGGCGAGAAGGGAAAATGCACATAAAACAGCAGGTAATTCTATTCTGCAACTAACCCACAGGCTAAATGTACAGCACTTGTGTTTTTATTTTATTTTTAAAACCAGTTTAATGTAAAATGGGACAGCTCAAACTTATGAATTGAATGTGAATAACTACGGAATGTTTTTTTTTTAATGCAAATTTTTTAAACCATACTATACAAGGTATTTCGGTGCTACTTTGAACAAAAGCTCAATACATCTCTTCAGGGTTCAGCTAGAAGCCTTCCCTTCACTACACAATAAGAGAGAAATTGGACCCGTGAAGCCCCAGAGAGTCCACTTCCCATCAGAGAGACCATTTTGAATTGCACAATTCAACAATATTGCTTCAATTAAATGCAATCGGAGATTGGTCCTGCAGGCATAACCGAACATGGCAGGCCCCTCACACAATCATCTGATATGTAATTGTTTTGTGGAGGCACTCGTTAACTCGTGATTCTCGACTAGCGTGTTTGTGTAATTACGGGCCGTTAATTAAAACATACTTCAGAACGTGGCGTTCAAATTTGTCACAGGCTTTTTTTTTTATTGCGAGAAGGTCCATGCAAATTTGCCCAGCTTCAAGGCAGTCAGAATGGCTCTGTGATGATCAAATACTCAATTAAACAGGGGCTTCCATGAAACCTATTTACAAATAAATTGTTTTGGTTTAAAAATTCATTGACATGTCTAGAAACCGCAGCCAGAAACACCAGCTTCAAGAAGAATCTTAAGATGCATACAGCAAGGCTTGAACTGACACCACAATATGAAAACCTTGATGGATATTTTTCTAGATGTGAGTGTTTGGACTGAGGCTATTTACCTTATACAAGAACAAGGAAAACATTGAAAATTCCTTTGCAAGCTCTTTAGACATCAAGTATTCATGTCAAAGGCAGCCCATTACTGACACTTTCAGAAAAAAACATTATGGAAAAATTTTTTTTGCCAATATGGGCAAGTTACCAAGCATAAGTATTTCTGCTAAGGTACACACTTTTTCTATACACCTAGTGGTGATGCTATGCTTTCACATGTTTTAACAAAGGTTTACATCATCCGAATGGCTACCGATTAGCTGCCAAAAAAGGGGTGGAATTGGAGGGGGAAAGAGAAGTGGAAAGAACAGAGGCACTTAGAAATGAACTGGTGCTGAAAGAGGCTATTGTAGGGGCCGGAGGAACGCCATCAGTCCACCAAGCAGAGGTGGCTGGGAGATTGTGCCCTCACCAAGAGGAGAGGGAGGGAGAAAGAGAGAACAAGGAGAGAAGGAGAGAGAGAGGGACAGAGAGAAAGAGGAGAGAAGGAGAGAGGGGAGCTCTTGGGCCCCAAGTGATCTGGGCTCTCTCTCTCTCTCTGCTTCTCTCTCTCTCTCTCTCTCTCTCTCTCTCTCTCTCTCTCTCTCTCTCTCTCTCTCTCTCTCTCTCTCTCTCTCTCTCTCTCTCTCTCTCTCTCTCTCTCTCTCTCTCTCTCTCTCTCTCTCTCTCTCTCAGCTTGGATGGAAGAACTGCATGCTCTGCCCCCCCCCCCCCCCCACTGTCTCTCTAACTGGCTGAGCCTGAACAGAGAGGAGCTTTCTGCCTTCCTCTCCTTTCTTTCTTTCTTTCTTTCTTTTTTCACTCTTTCCCTCCTTTCACTTGCTCGTTCTGTTCCCCACCCACGGCTGATTGCTTTTAAGAGGGGGCACGCCGTCACTCGCCTCGTCTCACCATCACCGAATAGCCTCCGAATTGTTTGCGGAGGTTCACACTCGGACACACACTTGTCCACTTCGCTCCATCTGGGACTTCATCCCTTCTGGCAGCACTTCATTTAAATGTCTACGCGACACAGGTCTGCGGTCGATGCGGTCACTGCGGCTGACACCGTGGAAGAAGCGTGTACTACGTGTGAAGGGAGAAACGTTAAAGGACTGGTCGGGGACCAGGAGCATTTTTTGCCCTCGCTTTTCTTTAACCTCGCACCAACTGCCTTGTATTTATGCTCTTCCATTCATGCCAACATCCTTCAGGTTCCCAAAAGAACCTGAAAGAGATTTGTTAGCAAGAGAGCACACCTGTGTAGCTATATTCAGGTGAGACGCTTCCTCAAAATCAAAGCTTAGCCTAGCCTACATCTTCCAGTCTGTGCATAAGTAGATAATATATGAACTCTGTGCTTCATAGCATGGCACTCTTCGAATAATCGAAAACTTAGTCAAGGGATAACCAACCACAAACCAACAAGTCATATTAACTATGGACCGACAGTTTTTTTTTTTTTTTTGGGGGGAGGAGGGTTAGAGGAAGGTGCTGTATGAGAGCCTCTGTAGCCGTGAACACCATTCCTCTCAAAAGAGAGAGAGGCCAGCACACTCAAAATCCAGCACACTCAAAATTCAACCTCAAAACTATACACACTGATGGAGACACAGTGCCCCCTTATGGCCATCCCGATGTACTGCAGGAGCAGCCAAAGTGGACGACTACTTATGACACCTGATCAGTATGTCCATCAGGCCCCCAAGAAAAAAAAGGGCCTTGCATTGTCAGGCAGTTGATGTACAACAATGAATGAACCATCTCATACATCTGTGATGAATTTAAGTGCAAGAGCAGTTTACTGTTGCATCATGAGCCCGTTTTCTTTTTTTTTAGATAATTCTACCCCATCCGTATACAGACGAGCACAGATATACACACACAGCTTGAATAGTGAGTGCAGAGATTCAAAACACACGCACACACGCACACACACACACGCACACACACACACGCACACACGCACACACGCACACACGCGCACACACGCACACGCGCACACACACACACACACACACACACACACACACAATGAAACACTCCACTCTAAGGAGCTCCTCTCTGGAGAGCGGAGCCGTATCTCTTCAAGTGTGTGTGTGTGTGTGGGGGGGGGGTTATGGAGGGTGGGGGGGGTTAAGCACATTGGATTAAATTACACAGGCTCAAACAGAGGACTGAACACACCAGGAGAGGCAACAGGGTTGTCACAATGTTGTTAATTGGGGCTCTATTGAGGCCGCGAGGCTCCAGTCTAAAGGGTACTTTTCAGCTGGTTCAGATATTCAGATCTCCGTTAAGAGGCAGCAGCACAAACCTGCTGGAACAGGTGGCCTCACAAGGCTCAAAGGTAGCCTCCAGGATTCTAGCTCACCAGCCAATCCAAAAAAATTAAACATGTTGATTGGCTGAAAAAAAATGGATGGTCAATTCTTTACTAGTTTCCCCATTTACAGAAACAGAACTGTGTACAAACGTTTATTTTTAAGTCAACACACAGAGAATGGACAGCTACAGTCCAGTGAGGAGCAATTAGTTGAATTTAACAAAAAAAACTGTATTGGATTAGAGTTGTGGATTGCACCTTTAACCTTCGGCTCTTATATGAGCTATGGTTTAGGGCCAAGTGATGAGAAGGATCCACGGCAGAGTTTCGGGGTATCGTGAAGGATGGGAATTGGGGGTGGGGGGTGGGGCAAGATTAGGGAATTCCATTTCGCTGCAGACGAAGGATGTCCGAATTCATCTCAGCTCTGATGGATGATGCCCCGCGCCTCAGTGTTCAAAGCGCTTCTATCAGCAGGAGGAAGAGGTGGAGGGAGGAAAGGAGGGAGGCAGAGGAGGAGGAGGAAGAGCAGACGGGACAGTCAAGCGTTTAGTAGACGCTGTGCCCTCCCACCGCTTGACTCATGCCAGCTGTCCGCCGGTGAGAGAGACAATCCAGACCTGCCCTCGAGGTTTCAAAGGGCCCCTTTCACCGACACTGGGGCCTGATCTCAACAGGCGATACATCAATACACACACACACACACACACACACACACACACACACACAGCGCTGTGTGCATCTTCCTGGAGCAGAGAGGCTTTCACAACCTGCTGAGCACAGTGAGTAAGTTTCAGCACACAGAAGCAAATAACTTTGCTGAAGCAAAAGCCGTCTGCTAGATGTGTCCTTGATATACTTTTAGTTAGATTCTCCAAAGTGGTTGGATTATCCCATTGATATTTATGGTTTTAACATGTAGGGTTTAGTATTATTATGGCGCATCATCTCACACACACATAATGAACGTGTTTCCATAGATTTGCATCACGCATGTGCAAGCGAGGACAGCAGTTCAGCCCAAAGTATCAAATAAAGAGAAAAAAGGACGATCCTGGCATGTGTCCCACAGAGCCAACACTATTAACTGTGATATTTGTTTTTTTTCTTCTTTTTTGCTAAGGGATGCAGTGCAATACCACTCAGCCTACAGTCATTTCACTGCTCACCAGAGCAGCAACCTCTCTGTGCAGGGGGCACTGGTTTCCATTGCATATTGCATACCAAGTTTCCTCTCCATGGACATTATTTAACCTATAGTCCTATAGCCTTGATTGTGTGTGGGTGTGTGTGTGTGTGTGTGTGTGTATCAGTGTAAACTAAATCACTTGTTTTTATCACTGATAGGCTCATAATGTTATTGTAAGTGTCTAACAAAATGAAAAGGATTATTTCCGAGATGGACCCAAAATAATGGGGCACAAGTTTCCCTTTTCTGGTATGTTTTAATCACAATAACGTTCATAACGGTGTCACTATAGTATGTAATTTTGTGTTCTCAAGTTGCCACAAAGTAAAAACAGCTTTCGTATAGCAGGATGTAGGCAAATAGATTACTGAAAAGCATAATTTAGAAAGTTATCATTCAGTGCTATCATTGTATATTAAAAGTGTTGTGAACTAGTTAGCTCACTAGTTTTAGACACACACTCCCCAGCTCCTTGGCTTGGGCCAGCTAGTCCTCAAAGCCTTTGAAGATTGGCCCAAACAAGATTAATTTATGAGATGAGATTTTAGCCATTATACCCTTCAATAATCTCTTTCAGTTCAATGATCCTCCTTCAGTCTAGGATGAGAACTTCAACTTCAAATATCTCACACACATGTGCACACACACACACACACACACAAAATGACATGACAATTGCTCTTACCACCATGTCATTTTGTGCTGATGCAATACTATTCAGAAAAGTTGGTTTCTATCCTTCACACAGAAAAGTTGGTTTCTATCCTTCACACAGATGTGTGTTTGTGTGCTCTTTCCATGAAATCTAAATGACAAGTAATATCTGTTGGTGTTCTTACCCAAACTTTAATACTTGTTATGTGGACCAAAAGCAACAAAAAACATTTATAACACCAAGCTAGACTGTGACAAAAAAAAATTGGGCTCATTGACAGGTGCAGATGAAGGCTATTTTCAAATTCGTTATATATGAAAGAAGAAACCAGACAACAGAGTCCTCTATATTGCATTCAGTTTGATGCTTCTATTGTTTTTTGCTTGTTTTTCCCTTTTTTCCTAAATAAAACTCCACAATAAACTCTTCAGAAACGCCTGTACTCAAGCCGAATATCTGAGTAAATTATTCATGTATTCCATTAGTGCTGGACACCCATTGAACACTGACCGGGTAGGTATTAACAGCTAAGAAAGAGACCATGTCGAGTGAGCCAAAATATCTTTAAAAATCGTATAACTCACTTGCAGTAAAAAAGTATCAGCTGCATTACCTACATGTCGGAGAAATGGCTAATTAAATAGGTGGAAGCAGAAAAGAGATAGACAGTTGAACAAAGCAAATAAGATCGAGACATCAAGTAAGGAAGTGTACTTTCTCTCTAAAAATAGCATGGCAGGCATATATAATGCTTCTCTGTAGACAGCAGGCAACTATACACACGAAAGAAACCGACGCTTTCTCTTGTGAGTCAACTAATGAGGGAGCAGAATGAGGCCGGTGTTTAGGGTTTGTGTTTTTCAGTCTTTATGCAGAACTAGAAGCCCCTGTGTAGGAGCGAACGGCAGAGAGCAATTTCCACTTCCATATCTATTAGAGGCTGTGGCAGTAGCCATTTCAATTAAGAGCCCTGACAAGAAATGTATTTAAATGGACAAAAATAATCAACCATCCAAAGAGTTATAGTTTCAAAAAATTAAAATTAAGTAACCAAATAAAAAAAATATATGTATACATACGTAAATAGGCAAATAAATAAGCTGAAAAAACCTTTTATGTGCTTTCAGCTCCACCTCCACCTCCAACAGGGAGTGCTCGTTGAATAACGGTTATAATTCTATTCCATTCTGAACGATATTCCTCATAAAACCCCCGCAGGACTGAAGAGAGAACATCTGAATCAAAATAAAATCAGTGCCTGGGAATTCAAGTCTGCAGAGCACTTGAATGTTTTAGGCCAGGATAAAAACATAAAGACCCACAGTAGATTAAGGATACCAACAAGGACAAACACTACGGCCTTGGTGATTACAGAATAAAAATGCAACTTTATGTGGTCACAGTAATGTGGACATTTTTACAATTTCCATTGTAAAATTTCAGTTTTCAATTGTATATATGCATGCTTTTGGGTATTTGGGATGGAAACACAGAAATAACAAACAAAAGCCAATTGTTTGTTTGTGAGATGCGAATGAGCCGTTCAGAACCCTTGTTGAATAAAACTGTATGAGAATGAGAAACTCAAAACTCAATCTTACAGTTTTTCTCAGTCGCTTTGGTGCTTTTTGCAGATCAGAATGAAAATTCTCATAACTATTAGTTCAACCTCCACAACATTTAGTCATTTGTGCACATCATAGTAGCAAATTCTCCTTCCTCTGAACAAATTGCAAATGCTTTTGGACATGTATCAGTTGCTTTCATACAATTCTCTGCTGTTTTTTAACATTATCATTTGCTTATGTCATGTCAGCCAAAATGAACTATACTTATGGATACTGAATAGTCGTTCCCTATAAAACTAATAGTCTTCATTTCATTGCTTGAGTCATTACATACAAAATTGTTGAACTAGTTATCAAATTCTGTCACAATGCTGTAGAATTGCAAAGAGCATACAGTAAAAATGTACGTATTCAGTGTCTTGTACTCATTTACTCCCCTAACTACAGCAATGTGTAACTTTACTGTAGTTTTCAAATGGCTGTACAAGTACTGTATAGTGCTGTCTTGAGCATGTTCAGGTAGTGTCACCGAGTTCTGCCCTTTTTATGCATTGGAAAACACTGAGAGAACTGTCATAATGAAAACATGACAAAGCCATTTGACTATCTTGTTCATAAACGATGGTGTCAAGACTTCTAATTTTGATGACACTGATAGTTTCATTGACATGAATACGTGCTTTTGAGGAATGGACTATCCATTTTGAGCAAGTGACGTGCTTTTGCAGGTCATCCACTAGGTTTTGCAGTTTGCACTAATTGTTTTGAGAAATGCACTAACTGCTGTGCAAATGTTAATAGTAATGTGAGAATAGCACCAAAGCGACTGAGAAAAACTGTAACAGATGCAGCTGGGGCATGTTCTACACCACTGGGTAGAATGTCAATGTCAATTTATTTATATAGCACAATTAAAAAACAACAGTTGACCAAAGTGCTTTTTTATTAAAATAAAACAAAACTAGTATATAATAGTATATAATAATAATAATAATAATAGTAATACAGAGTAGATCCCAGATCAAAGCAATAATGATATATGCAAGGTAATAATCTAAAATCTAAAGTATGGTAGTGGTAGTGGTGGTGGTGGTGTGGTGGTGGGGGGGGGTAGAATGGGAAAGGAACATCTCATGATATGTACCCCTTTTTTTTGCACTGAGTAGCCATGGATTGAATGACATGGTGGACACTCTCCCACTGCAGTAGGAAAGAGCTACTTCATCAGTTGCTATGCCTGTGTGTGTGTGTGTGTGTGTGTGTGTGTGTGTGTGTGTGTGTGTGAATCAGCCACACTGTTCCGGAGGCTAGAATGTACGGGAATCTTATTCTGATGGCCTCTGAATCAAATGCCTTGGAAAACGTCCTTCACATGACATCAGCCTGTCCAGTACACTTGCGACGAGAGATTGCATTAACATATCACTGGTGTGCTTGCTTGGTCTCCAGTTGGCAAAATCCGACACGACACTGAGCTGACAAACACAAAAAAACACACACACAAACACACACACACAGAAAGGAGCGACACAGACAGAGGCGTCTGCCACCATAATCCTGTGAAATTGATTGCTGGCTTTGTGTCTGCCTCTAATGAACTTGTTAGCAGCAGGAGGGGTGTGTGTGGGATGGCTATATGACTGAGACGGCCAATATTTAAGTAGGGAAGTTAAGGCGAGAAGACATGCCCAGAATACGTTTCCGGTTGAGAAGAGACTCGCGGGCAACTCATTGACAAGGAGTCCGACGTGCTCGGCCCGATCAATACATCAGTGAGCTGTCAGCAACTGCAGCCAGATGCTTACTCCAGCTCATGCTCTTGATCATTGAAGAAAGTTACACCCAAGACAAGAGGATATTTAATATAATATAATATAATACATCATACTGTATATAAATAATAATATATAAATATAAGAGAAGGCAAACCACCAAGGGGAGAATGATTGGGAGTCTGTGATGCTCATGATGAACATGGTGGGTCTGTAACAGGATGGCCTGCCCCTGTATTACAAAGAGCCAATCACATTGTCAGAAGAGGCATAATTGACTTTTTGCCTCACCTAAACTTGCACTGCTGCAAACATTGTGCCAGGGTGGTGTGCAACTCAACTTCAAAAGAAATATTTAAAATTAGTTTCACACAAATGACTATTGATGCATGTTTGACCATTCTATCATATATGCAGTGCAGAGGCAGCTACTGTTCCATTGAAGTCTATGGCGATAGCTCAGAATTTCACCACGTATGCGAAGATCTTGGTTCTATAAAATTAGGAATGTGAATTTTGGGCATGTTTTCATGATACTCAAACCCTTTTGACCATTTTAGGTGCATTTTTAGCATTTTTAAGCATTCCATTTTGGAGAATTATATCAGGTGTGCGCCTGTTATTTATTCTGCTGCTGTTGGCCGGTTGCTAGTAAGTAAGTAAGTAAGTCAATTTAATTTATAAAGCACATTTAAACTGACCAAGGCATTGTACAGCGGATAGCTAAAGATAAAGACTAAGACAAATAATACAGAAAAACACATTGGACCAATAGTCATAAGAACATAAAAACATAAATAAAAGGAAACCTTCAATATCAGGGCACACAACACAGACATACATAGGATGAGCAGGAGTACAGGGTTAGGGAACAAGGAATGCCAGGGAGTAAAGGTGGGTTTTTAGTCTGGATTTGATGGCAGAAATGGAGGGGGCAGATCTAATATCCAGGGGCAACTGCAAAGGCTCCATCACCCCTCTGTTTTAGCTGTGAGCGGGGCACATGCAGAAACCCTTTATCTGAGGATCTCAGGGACCTTTGAACTAAGTAGGGCTGTACAAGGTTGGTGATGTAGGTTGGGGCCTGCCCATTAAGTGCCTTAAAAACAAATAATAAAACTTTAAACTGAATCCCTGAATGCTACGTACGCTCATCAATATGTCAACGACACGCCTCTTTATGCAAACAGGACTTGATCCCCATTGTGCCCATAGTTTGTCGTAGTTCATGTCTATCTTGCTCCGCCATGTATAATCTTTGCTTCAGAGTTGTGCTACTTAGAATCAGCTGATTAAATGAATGGTTCAAACAAAAATGTGGCAGGACTTTTACTTTCTGAAACTGGACTTTTACACCTCTGGTTATACATGACAATAGAAGGGAGAGAGAGAAAGAATGCATGCAGGGGTTGATAACTGGGAAGAGAGGGGACAGGGGCTCATGGGCAAAGCCAAAGGGAGTGAGGCGATGGCGATGGAGATTTCAGCATAGGCCTTTATCGAGAGAAATAGGCAACGAGGGATGATACACTTGCTCGTCAGCACTGCCCAGGACTCTACTGGAAATCTAGCCATGGCTGTCAGAAGCATTGAGAGTCAAAAAAAAAAGAAAAAAAAAGAAAAAAACACACACACACACACACACACACACACGCACACGCACACGCACACGCACGCACAAAAACATTCTACGCACACAGTACTTTGCAGTGCATCCTCTCAGGGATCACAAGCCTCTTGTCACCGACTCTAACTCAAGAGGGCATGGAAGGCGGAGCAGAGAGGCCAGGGTCTGGCTGCTGACTTATTAGATTCCAAACCCTGTCCCTTACTTTGAGAAGCCATCCCATAATCTGGAATCGGAGAGGCAGCTGTTCTTTCTCTCCCTCTCTCTCCCTCTCTCTCTCTCTCGCTTTCATTTCTCTGTTCAGGACCATCTGCTGTGCTATCCATCCTTGTATCTAGCCCCTTCCTGACACTCATCCCATCCCACTCAAAGTTTAATAGAAGGTGTAATGCTCTTCGTAACTCTTCACTCATCCTCTGTTTACTGACAGCCATGCAGAGAGAGAGAGAGAGAGAGAGAGAGAGAGAGAGAGAGAGAGAGAGAGAGAGAGAGAGAGAGAGAGAGAGAGAGAGAGAGAGAGAGAGATTCAGATTTTGATTCAGAGCCACAACAAGATATAACTCAACCAAGCAACTTTGCAGCACACGACACCATGACATTTCATGCCAAAGGTCTGGGCTTAATGTCATCGGCCATTTTGGAAGCAGCTGGAAGAATAAAATCAAATGTAGCCCTGACTCTGTGTGAGGCGCTCAACATATTCTTTGATACCAATGTACAAGCATTTAAGAAAGTAAATAAATGTTGAATTTTAAAGTTTTGGAAAGGAAAAAAAAAAATCAATACAAACAAAATCAATCCCACTGGCCTCGTTGACAGAGGCGTGAGCAGTATACTAATCTGTGGGCGGCCGACAGACCATAACCCATCAAACAGGGGCAGGTGTTTGTCAGTATCTTATTTTTCCCATCGATAGCGCCTGAGTAATGAGAACGAGAACTGGAGGAATCGAACCGTGAAGAGCCGCAAAAAAACAAGACACAAACAAGACGTACATGGGAGATATGGCAGTCTAAAAAATCCACTACATTACTTGCCTTGTCAACCCACTGTGACCCAGGCCGTCTGACTGATGTCTCACATGCATGCGTAACCACGGTTACTTCATACCGCCACCGTGTTTTCTAAGCAGCTTCAGAACTTCAAAACAAGGTCGGTCACTGACAATCCAAAGTTTAAAGTCCAAGGTTCTGACAGTTTCCTTGGAGATACACGGTGATACAAGGTGAGACAGGAAGCGAGTGAAAGAAAGTGTCAGACAGGTGATTCAATGATACACTAACAATAAACAAAAAGCAGTGCTAGACAAAACAAAACAGCTCCGGTAAGGTTTGCACCAACTGTGCAGACATGTCCAGCTGTTTAAATATAGCCGTTTATAAGTATTGTTCCATTTGCAGAGAGAGACAGCTGTTTTCCTCTGATTATTTCTGGCTTCTGCAGGTGTAATTGTTCTCCCTATCCTGCATAACATGCAGAGAAAAAGCACACCAACTTGCGTCAACGGAACTGTTAACTCCACCTGGCCAGAAAAAGCACACACGTTGCTGCATGTTTATTCCAGTTAAAACAGTCACATATGTTTCCTCTAATTGTAAGAATGGGCATGATGGTAACTGCAATCTACAGTATTTGTTTGCTGCCTTTTCCACAATTGGTCTTAAAATCAGCTCTAAATGGTGCTCGTCAGCACAAAAGTTGAGACTCGTCTCAAGTACTATATTGTAATCCAAAAGCATCTGTGTTAACGGGACAATTATGCTCACGCTCTTTTTCTTTGGGAAGGGGTACGCGTCAGGGCTGCCCACTCTCACCATTGTTATTTGCTTTGTCAATAGAACCTCTAGCTCAGGCTGCCCGTCAATCAGAGCAAATTTTACCAATTAATGTAAGAAATACATCTCATCACATCTCTTTGTATGCTGATGATATACTTTTATTTGTAAATGACCCCGCTTCATCAGTACCTCATATTATGTCATTGTTTAATCATTTTAGTGATCTTTCAGGTTACAAGATAAATTGGAACAAATCTTGTTTTCTACCACTAAACTTTGACCCTGTCTCTGTGCCTCCTCCTAGTGCCGCACCCATTGTTACATCATTTAAATATTTAGGGATAGACATATATCCCTCATTGCATGATATTGCAAGTAAAAACTTCAAAAAAAATCTTTCTGAAGTCAGTACAGATCTATCAAACTGGTCATCTTTGCCCAAGTCATTATATGTACGAATTTCAGTCAGTTCAGGAGTTAATTTTTATAGTGCAATGATACCCTTGCCACCCCCTGCACACTTTTGGGACAATATCCACTCCACTCTAAGGAAATATATTTGGAATGGGAAATGTGCAAGGATTAAGCTGTCCACTATGCAATGCTCTAGGCAGGATGGCGGTTTATCTTTTCCTGACTTTAAAGTTTATGCCCAAGCATTTGCGTTGCGCCCCATATCAGTCTGGTTTGATTCAAATAAAAATGTGGCATGGAGAGCCATTGAAGAATCAATGGTCACCCCCTATAATTTAAGAGATTTGTTTTTTTGCAATGTTCCTATTCGACAATGTGCACTTCGTTTTGGTCCAATCATAGCCCATTTATTATCCACCTTGAAGGTTGTAGAAAGACAAACAGGATCTATATCAAAATGGCATCATCACTTTCCACTTTTTAATAATAATGGGTTTCTGTCTGGGAGTACCCCATTTAGATCTTCCCAATGGGCTGAATGCAACATTACAACTCTTGGAGACCTGTATGATGACAAAGGCTTGAGAACCTCTTAGGATTTAAGATCTAAGTACAATATACCGGCTTCTACTTTCTACTTCTACTTGCGCATCAGATCAGCTCTTAAGGCTCTTGGTGTTCCTTTTAACACGAAACTACCAGTGCATAGTATTCGCAATGTTACATATTTCAATGACTTCATCCCTTCTTCTGCATCATCTATTTATTCCTTCCTGATGAAGAAATTAATACAAGCCTCTTGGAGTAATAGCAGTTTGGTCAAAAGATTTAGAATGTGAACTGGAAGATACCTTTTCTGATCATACATGGGAGACAATCACTATGTCTTCTAAGAACCCTAATCATCAAATGATCCATTGGAAACTAGCACAGTCCCAACTCTGATTGGGACTGATATTGTTATAACTCGAAGTCTATTTTTTCTAAATGATTATTCCAACCTCTCATTGACACTTTTCCAGAGCAGTCTTCTGCTGGCTGCTTTTACTGCAGCCAAAAAAATGTTAGTCAGCCGATGGAACCCCCCACATGTTATGTGTAGACGTCTATGGGCTCTAACTTTACTTGATATTATATCTATGGAACTTTCAACAGCCCGTATACATGGAGCCAGATCACAAACTCTAATGAGGTGGAACCATGCTTTTGAGGAAGTCAAAACCTTTATTGCTGATGGTCATGTCTAAGGTGCTGTGTACTGTTGTTTTGAAATCCCTCTGTTTTTCTTTTCTTTAAAATAATGTAACTTTTTTACTGGAAAATATGTTATTTTCTTTCTTTATAATTGTATACCAATGTACTTTAAATGTTTCATAACATGTAAGATTGCAGATGCTCACCACTGGGTGGGGGTGGAGGGTGGGGGGAGGGTGGTTGGAAAGTGTTATACCGCTGTATTTGTTATTGATTGTGAATATGTGCATCATAATAAAATAAAAAACAACTGATCACCAAAAAAAAAAAAAAGTTGACTCGTCTCGGGGTCATGATGGGTAAGAGACAGCCTCCCCTGCCGATTCACCCAAGCAGTAGGCTACGTCAATGGGGGGACCATAGTCATAAATAAAACACCTCGCAAGGCTCAGTGTTATTCATCCTGTTCAATTCAGCCAGTCTGGTTGAGTTGTTAAAGTCAATAGATCTAATTCCCACAATTGGTGCCAACATCAGAGCATTCACACCAGCAGACAAGGGGGGGGGGGGGGGGGGCGCTTCTGTCTTCCTCTACATGATCTCTTCAATCTTTCTGGAGCAGATTTTCCTCTTCCCAGCAAGCACCGTCTGCCACCTCCACTTTCCCCTTCACCCACCCATCCATCCACCCATCCATCCACCCATCCATCCATCCATCTGTTCTTTACCCTCCCCCTACCTGTTCTCTTCTCTTCTTTTCATAGTCATCCTTTGCACAGACAGACACTACTTCACTGGCCGTGACAGACCTTGCTGCTATTTCAGTCATTAGGAAAACTGAATTAACAGGCATTATATTTTAGCTGATACGGAGAACAAGCAAGCTTCAAATGCAAAAATGATATTTTCTTTTCCAGAGCATGATACAAACACTTTGACCTTTTTTTCACACTTTCAACCTGTGACAGCACAAATCATGATTCATACGATTAATACATGTCTCTGGGCATCTGATCCCTATCTATATATATAGATAGATAAGATAGATAGAGAGAGAGAGAGAAATAAAAGAACAAGGAAATCCCTTCAGAAGAGAAGAAGACTAACTGGTTGGTCTACCAATGATATTCATATTATAGATAATGATCACGGATCCGATATGATGGGTGAGGCACGTACCCCTCGACAGCAGAGGGCAGCCTCGACCAACAAACGCCTTTTTCCACTGACCCACAGACAGTGTGGCCAGCACACATGCATATTGAGCAGAGGGGAAAAAAAAGACCAGGGCCCTTACCGGCATTCACAACGGCGTCCACTTCCAGAATGGTGATGTCACCTTTGTGCAGAGACACTTTGTCACTCAAGGAGACGGACGGTGCTCTCTGCTCCTCCTCTTCCCCTTTTCCTAAGAGAAAAAAAAAACTTGAGTTACATATCGGTTATCCTTTTCTTATCAATAAAAGCAAACCTTAATAAAGCAATATGGCTTCTAATATAAGTGAAAGTGAGGTTGGTAAAGGATACTCCCACGGTTTTGGTTCTGCCGCAGGCGTCAAATTCCGATTTTTGTATGTTCCTCATCTGCCCCAAAAATAATATCTCCAATCAATAGTCTCCGCGTCTTTTGTTGCCATGCAACGAAAAATGCCACTCTGCAGTCAAGTCGAGTGAAAGAGGCTATTTGCACAATAATTTGGATACTCATCTGTCCATACGTTACATGTTGAATCTGAGCGTTCACCCAACTCCTACGCCATTTTGTCACTCAATAACTGCCAAATGTGACATTATGAAATCGCTGCTCTTTATTCTTGAATGAATGGAACATTTGTGTCAGGTAACTTAATGCACAATGTGGGATGATTTCTAGCAGTAAAGTGGGGATGTCCTAAGATACTGTCACTAGGGTTGCAAAGGGGCGGAAAATTTCTGGTAAATTTCCGGAAACTTACCATGGGAAGTTGAGCTGGGGAATTTTGGAAATATTCCAAATTGGAAACTACCATGGAATTAAAGGAAATTATGGGAATTAATGGGAATTTACGGGAATTTTGGGTAATTCATACAAACTGTTTCATAAACAAACATTAACCTTTTGTTTCGTAATAAGCAATATGATTTGTATGTTCGTATTTTTGCTTAGCTTAGCATACAAAGCTAGCTAGCATGCTAGCGGGAATCCCATTCTCTGCCTATGGTTTACTAGCGTGCTAAAGCAAAGCTAGCAACACTGAACTGCCCAAGATACACCACACCACTCAACAACAAAATCTGATTGGTTGGAACATTTTTCCCCCATGCATATAAACGCACCATAGGTTTCCTTTATATCTAGCAGCCTATGCCGATTGCTGTGTGCATGTGATTGACATATGTGCAGTGTAGAAATTCGACTGAACTTGCATTAAATCAGGTTGTTTTAACTAATATTAGACTGCAAGATAGGGTTTTGTCCACTACATTTGAGTTCCCTGTTATAGACTAACTTGCCATATTAAAAAAAATCCCAGTTTATTCCCAATAATTCCCGTTTATTCCCGTTAATTCCCATGGAAAGTTTCTAACTTAGAAAATTCCCGGAATTTTGCAACCCTAACTGTCACTAATGGAATGTCTCACACCCAATCAGATATTAATAAATAGTTTGACTGGACCTAATCAGCAATATAGTTGCAGTAGTTCATTTTTGATGGGGTTAAAAGCACTTCACCATCAGAGTATCTTAGAATATCAGATTTCGTTTATAACAAAAAGGCTGCCGCTAGAGAAGCGAGATTTTAAGAGAAGCGAGATTTTAAGACTCCGCTATCATGTCGGTTGTACAAGATACTGACAGCGCAAGAACTTTAAAAGACAAACAGAAAACAGCGATTAAGGCATTCATCGCGAAGAAAGACATTTTTTCCCATTCTCCCTACGGGATTCACATTCATTGCGCCATGCAGAGACCATTTTTTTTCTATATCGGTTGAAACATGCTGCTGCTGCTGCTGATGATGATAGTCTTCACTGACTGAAACGTTTGTACAGCACTTTAGCACTTTCTTGCACACTGTGTTGCCTCAAAAAACTTTTGAAAAAAAATATGTAAAAAAACTAAATACAGTGGTTTAAAAACCAACCTTTTGTGATTACTTGTTTCTCAGAGTGCAAGCTTAAGAGGACTTAAAAACAAGGCGCAGCTCTACTTCATGCTTTTCGGTTGAAACATCCCCATTATTATATCCAGCGGTAATGCAGTGTTACTAGATCCTTGTTACCAGACTGGTTATGCCAGGGTTAACTTATCTAATTGAATGGATGGCATGGAACCACAGCCAGAGAAAACACTTGGCAATAGCAGAGACATTACACTAAAGCACAATGATGCACCTTTCACTAAAGGTGAACAGAATGAAATTCATTAATGCCACAGTGGATTTTTTGAGCTTGTATGTCTATGCTCTCTGTCAGCTCAGAGGATATTATTGGTCAAGCCAACAGGAGCTTTTCTAAGCCAGTAGAGCATGGAGATTGGTACTGGCAAGGCTTATGGCGCATATGGGAGAGTTGCATACTAATAGATCCATATTGAAACAAACCCACCAACAGCATGACCAGACGGCTACAGACTAAGCAAGGTTTTCTGTATCTCAGTCATTCAATGTTGGTCCAATATGTCCTTAAACTTAGACCAACTTAGACTGGTTATTCTTCCCTACTGCTCCACATCATAAATCATGGTAATCATACCGTACCAGTGAGCAACTGGCAAGCTGGCGCTAAAAGGAAGCCATTTGGTGGTTGTCCATGCCATTTGGCCATAGCCATGGCAACTGAGATTACTCCCCTAGCGTAAATGCTAAAGAGGAGAAAATGAGTGAAGGCTTAACAATCACTTTGAAGCAACAATCTCTTTGAAGCGCACACCCACCTGGACAAAAAAACAGTCATTATAAAACATACAATTCTTTGACTCTGGCATCAAATTATTCCTGTCTTAAACCGAGTTGCATAATTAGTTATAGGCCCAGAAAAATAGATGCTGTTATGGTGAATCTAAGGGACTGTGGCCCCCAAGTCTTCCATTTTACTCTTGAAATAAGCACGTGACTGAGTATAGAACCGATCTCTCTAAGAACGTCATCGACCTATTACAAATACCTATAACGTTACCTTAACTGCTTCTCCTTTAATCATAGAAAATGACAAGCTTTGTGACTACACACCACTCTCGTCCAGGTTATTTCCCAGCACCTCAATATTAGCTACAATAGAATGCTATTTGCCAGTGGAGGCCGCAGTCAATATGTGATCCAGTTATCCAAACACAATCACTCTAATGTCACATTTTTCTGGCATGTTCAGTGCCCAAAAAAGAATATCAATTTGTCCTTTACTTAAATGGAGAATAAAGGAGCATGAAAGTTAAGTGCAAGCCTGAGCTGTAGCAGACATTGTAGAACACATTTAAGTATAAGTAAGTATAAGTATATACTCTTTTGATCCCGTGAGGAAAAAGTGAGGGGTTAGGTGCCTTGCTCAAGGGCACTTCAGCCATTCCTACTGGTCGGGGTACGAACCAGCAACCCTCCGGTTACAAGTCCGAAGCGCTAACCAGTAGGCCACGGCTGCCACCCAATGTACAACAGACTATATGGAAATCAATTAATACAAATTCCTTTTCTCCTTAAACCCACCCTTCCACACTCACACTAACCCCCATCCCCGAACAGATCACCTACACTATGAAAGTTTAATAAAACTGCCAAAGGTACAGATTTTGGCCTTTGACCTATGCACAAAGTATGCCAATTTTGACAATGTTCCACCACTTGGATTTTCATGGACTTTTACTGTGTGATATGGGATAGTTTCAAGAACTGAATGCAACAAAAATCATTTCTGTTATAATTAGTTTTAGGATGGGTGAAATTTTCTCACAGAAATCCTGGACTAACAATACACAGTAGACAGTACAATCATACACATGTTACAAAGACATAAATAATTGTAACAAGACTGATTGTAAAACATTTTTATCGTTGTTGTATTTAGTCTGTGCAGTGTGAAGCCCTAGCCTAGGATTGACCAGCCCACCATTACTGATCTCAGCTGGGACAAGAGCCATATCATGACCTCCCTCAATCAAGGCCTTAGTGACTTTCTACACATTTGCTTTTACTTTCTCAACCTGACTGACATATTTTCAAATCTCTTCAACCATATTGTTGTTGTATTCAGATTTTAGGTCACAATATTTTGCCAGAATCATTGACGACACAGAATTTCTCAAAGGTCTCTGTGTTTTCAAAATATTTAATAGCAATTCCAAACTTTGCTGCAGACTAAAGCTACAAACAGGATGTACTGTAAGTTCTTCATGCACATTTTGTCACTGGTATCATACAGGCTAACATCATAGTCTTAGCTAGAACATCCTCAGTGACTTCAAAGTAACAGTGAACAAGCATGACTTCTAGCGATTGTGGTTAAGCATCAAGGAAGTGCAATACAGGGGCTGACCCATTTTCTTTGGGGGTACTTCCTCGATACCTCATAGGTAGCATTTCAGCTCTTTTGACTGTGGTGGGCCTGCATGCGGTTCTTGGTGCAAGGATGCCCACAACAGCTTCTACAGTTACCTGACTGATTTCCACATCTGCGAGTAAAAAAAAGACAATAATAAAACAATACCAATGATAGAAGAGCGTCAGCGTCAGAGGTCATCAACAACAACAAGTTCCCAGCTGTGACTGTACAGAGACAACACTACATTTGAGTAACAAAAGTAACATTTATCCACCCGACTGGATTTCTCTCTACCTTCAACTGACAACAGCACTCCCTCTGCTGGCTCACTGAAAAAAACATACCAGTGAACTCACAGTGACCTTTGACCCCCTATCTGTATTGTGCCATAACATGCCCGTTTAAAATGTCTGTACACAAGCGTGAGGGGCAGACCTGATGGAGAACTAGCTTGATCGGTACTGAGAGCCGCTACATGAAACCCAGTTGCATGGGCAGCCCTGGAGCCTAAGAAGTCCATCAGTCACCATGTCCTGCAACACACACACACACAGACACACACACACACACACGGTGCATCACAGTGGAAAGAGTGTGGACAAGCGGATGGACACCAGCAGATAGCCATTCTGTCAGGATGTGACAGCCACTAAAGGTTGCGCTGCCAGGGGAAGCATGGCGACGCATTGCAAACGACTCTGCTTAATCAGGGCATCTGAGCATGTCAGGCTGTTTCATGCAATTGCCCTGAAATGTGCTACCAATTAATATCTCTTTGTTTCCGTGTTACAGGGCAATACAAAGAGCAGGTTATTTTTGCAATCACTCAATGTGACTGACCTACTAATTTGCAAAGCATTATAATAGTGTATAAGAACAAACTAGATCCCTTGATCTTTCATTTCTATTCACAGATCTGTATGCGGTCATCTTCTTTTTGCCATAAATTACACATACAAAATGGTAATACAAAGGTCCATGTAACACCACTCTGGTCAAAGCAATCTGTACACAACTGTTCTGGTTCCTGTGTTTTTTGCTGTGAGCAACAACTTAACATCATCTTAAGCTAACCTGACAGGCAAAACCTTCTGCATCTCTATGGAGTTACCCACAGATAAAAACCTTCATTCAAAATGACAACTGAACCTGCCGCTGTGATCAGTATAATCTTTACCCACCATGTCACATGGAAGTCCCAGCAGTGAAAACGAGCAAACTTCTGAGTCTACAGGTAGACTAGACACTGTCTTTTGCATAACTGATCTTACTGGTTTGACGTTCACACACTCTTAAAACGAATGTTGGAAACAACACAAACTATGTTGTCCCTATCTAGACATTTTTTTAAGATTTGTTAAAAAAACAACACAAGGTATTGTCAACACACACTGTTTACACTGTTTTAAGAGTGCACAGTTCTTTGTGCCTGCCTCTTTCTGTATCGAATTGACTTTGGTCAAGACTGAAAGTTGTAGAATATGCAATAACGAACTGTGTGTTTATGCTTGGAGCATTTGGCTGTAAAAAGAATGCCAGACGGACATTATTATATAACTGCTTCACTGTAGCTGATCACTGAACATAACTCTATCCTCTCTCTAGCCTCTATCTCCTTGTCCAATCACTTTGTTACATCATTGTTATATATAATTTCATTTGTTGTTGTTGTTATTGACTGTTGTTATGAGCTTTACCACAACTGGCAATGCTGACACAAGGTCATCAGTCAAAGTGTACTGGTAACAGTAGGCTACAATACATCAGTTGATAATTCAGAGACTTATTGAACCTCTGTAATTTGTAGAATAAAAATGTATTTTGATGACATGCAACCATGCTAGGGAGCTTTCCATGACAAATAACTTTATAATATCTTGCACCCTTTTCCTATCATGCAAAGCACAAACACAAGCACAAACACAACCTCCTCTAGACCACATCAGTGGAAAGCAATAAGGAGAACTGCTGACCCAGAACAGGAACAGGGGCAGGGGCACTGCACTAAGACATTATAGGTACCCAAAGGCTAAACTACACAGGTCAGATCAGTTGTGCTTATGAGGGGCCCTACCAAGCCAAAAGCCCTTAGAACCATCTTACCTTTCCCCCCTCACATCACTTGTGCATACTAGTGGTTTCATCAACTAGTCGCATCACTAGTCAGCAGCAGTAGTCAACTAGTTGTGAACAAAATAGCTAAAGGCTAAAAGGGCTAGACATTTCTATGTATGGACAGGAAGTACTTTACCGAAAATAGACATGTTCCACTGTGACATACAAGTATACAGCTGTATTAAAGTATACAAATAATACTTTGGCTATGGATAACCATTTAATGATGAAACATCGGCTGCAACAGTTGGAACTAGCAGTAATGTTAGCACTAGCACTCAGTAGTTCAGTAGTTATCAAAACCCTAGTGCATACCAGAATATACATGTCTACCACCAAGTGGAAATTGCCTCACATTTAAATAACATTTTGACCACGGTTTCATTCCAATGGCAACAAACAATGTTTATTATCATGTTTACACTGTATGCAAATGGACAGTAGGTCTATGCATATGAAGTGGTTTCTTTAGCTGCTAGACATACGAGTTCCTGAACGGTAGTGTAACAACAACAACAACAATTTGCATTTATATAGCGCTTTATCAAGGCAAGCGCTTTTCAGTGAAGGAGGAACCTCACTAACCACCACCAATGAGTAGCACCCACCTGGGTGATGCATGTCAGCCATTATGCACCAGAACATTCCTTACAGCAACTTGAGGTGGAGAGTGAGGGAATGAATGTGCCAATTACGCTGTGAGATGATTAGGGGTTCTAAGCCACCTTTTCCACACTTGAAAGCCATAGGATGTCACCGGACCTTTGCGGTCAGCCTTCTCTATATGCTCATATGGAAATTAAGTCTATAATGCATAAGCACTGAATCCCTAACATTTAAGGATGAAATCTTCATTATATGACCAGGAAGAATGGTGGAGACAATGGTGGAGGTTGATTTTTTTTCTGGCTATGGCATTGTTCAGTTTATATCTCATTTTCATAGGCGTTTATACTGAATTGAACTGAACTGAATTAGTGGTAGGTCTAAACGATTTGGGGAAAATATCTTCTGTTCCATATTCACTATATAATGCATCTAAGAATTACTCTGAAATATAAACCTTTTGGGGCGAAACCAGCCCTATTTCTGCTTGATATTGTTGCTGTACATTTATCGTACAGTGGCCTATGGGGCTTTTTAAAATGTTGGTATGTTCATCATGTTGCCTCAGGAAGTAGCAAAATACCCCCAACTAATCAGATTTGTAAGCAGTACAATTAATTGTGGCCTTTGCGATTTGATCAAATTGTTATTTTGATTAAAAATTGATTAATCTTTCAGCCCTAATCAATAGCAGAGTACAATATAGCCTAGCAAGAGACAGTGCAACTCTGATTGTCTTGCGATGTATTCTTTAGGCAAACTAAGGCCTGAAGAACTCTGCGCAGAACATGTAAATACTACATTTAGCCCACAACATTGCCCATCACATCAGTCTTCATATGCCCATGGAAGAGTCCCTTGGGTTAAAGTGTACCTGTAGTCTTTTCACGGTTCATATGCCCATGTAAACAGAGTCGCTTGGGTTCAAGTGTACCTGTAGTCTTTTCGTGTTTCCTCCATGTGGGTACCTTGTCCAGAGACATAAAGTTACCACGATACTCTTTGCGTCGCTCCTCCAGTCCTAGCTTCAGCAAGCGTTCTGTGGAGGAAAAAAACACCAGTATTAAACTTAGCCTCTGCTAAAGAAAAGGGGCAGACTTGGACTGAGCTGAATGCAGCTTTACATAAAGTGAATAGTAAGAGTGGCATTCACTCATTGCATTTTATAAAGCTTGTTTGACAAACATAACTAAATCACCTAATTGACAAATTAAACACTGTCTCAGAGAAGCAACAGCAGGAGCCAGTAGCCCAATATAATTGATTGACAAGTTAAAAGTCAAAGCATCAGGGGAAAAAACACGCTGCCCCATACTTTCTGAAATGTTCCCCTGAGTGTGTTGAACTCTGCAATTTTATGAGTGGTACAAGCATGCCTCAAAGGTTTTCTCTCTGCCTCGCCCTCAAGGGAATATTCTCCAAACTTCAGCTTCTGATTATTCTTAAAAGAATACTGCACCCAAGTGCCCTTGTCAACACAACGCATTTTATACTCTGCATGCAGCCGAGGCCAGGCATCCACCATGAATTGTTTTACGGAAGCAGTTTCAACTATCTGAAAAGTCATTATTCTCAGAGTTTAAAAAACTGACCATTAAAACCAGGATGCTCGAATATGTGAATGTACCTTTAAATCATGTTCATTCAAAATACTTGTGCCATCTCTAGAAATGTCATACAGTTTGCACTGCAAAATCTACAGCATGCTTGACTTGGACAACTAATTACTTATCCGCAGTGCCACTAACTGCCTTTTCCAGCCATCTAAAGACCAGTGCTTGTGTAAAAAAAAAACACATATACCACGAATGAATGCAATTATCAATCTAACAGGTGAATTTGCTAATACAAATGGCCTAGAAGACAGATTCACTCTCAGAATGCTCTGGTGGAATTCCACTTGCGCGCGGTCTGGATGCTAACACGAGTTGGGTGCCTCCTCCACGCTACAATACAGCACAGCAGTAGCATCTGCCAGCCACGACTCGTGTAACACCGACTTACCTCACATTAACATCTGAAGCTAATCGGTTGTGTCCCTTGTCCTGCTCACAGTATCAAGTCTGTAGCCCGCACATTTGATTAATACACTGACAAAAAAAAATGCTAGCAGGTTCTCCAGTTGTGACAAGCCACAGGCGCCGAATGATATCGCTACAAAACCAACGCTTACCTTTCTCCGTTCTCCAGTCCTTTTTCTTTTTACTCATGGTGCCGTGATGTATGGGCTTGAAATGGCTGTTTTTTGAGTGTAACAACCCCAGGCTCACAGCGAGTGTGTTCGGCAACTCAAGAGAAAGTGAAACAGCTCCTGGATGAGGTGTCTCACCTGAGAAGCTGTCAAAATATAGTAGTCTCTGTAGCATGCAACCTAACGTGATTGTTCTGTGGACTGTGTATCGGTTACCGGAGTGGACGATTGGGTATTAAAGACAGGGAAGTGACAGTATGATAGGGTGGTTTGATGTGGCATTCAGATAACAACCACGCTCTCTGGAAATGGGGTAGGTTGATCCAATTGGTTCATCCTCAAAGCGTTTAGTGTGGTAGGCTAGCAACGGTAAAGTGGTAATACTCTTGATGCACTACAGTCACAGGGCTACGGACAGAACATCAGTGAGAGATGGACCAGTCTGGTCACAGGCGGGTGCAGCTAGCATTTTTCATATTTACAGATTCGCTGATTGTAAATTCATTTGAAGGCAAATAATAAAAAAAAGAGTCCTCAGTATTAGCGCGTGCTGATCCCACTGTCTAAAAAAATGTGTCTAATTGTGATTGCTTCCGTTCAAGCATGTGCATCATAAATTTCAAGTAGGGTACATGGATTTAATCCGTTTTGCAGATTCTTAGAAACAGGCAGATAGATAGATAGATAGATAGATAGATAGATAGATAGATATAAAATGAAGTAGGCTTTCAGAGGCTGTAACAGAAGGGAGGAAGTGAAAATATACTCTACAGAGCGTTCATCCTGTGGCCCAGGGTGATATTTTAACCCAGATTTTACTGAAAGCATGCACTGTACCGTCTCAAACAGTCACCTGCATTCAAGGAAGACTAGACTAATAAACAAATAGGCTGTCTATGAGAAAACGATATGTTTTGTTGTTTGTTTGAAATGTGGTTTAAATTAAATATATACACAGAAGGCTGGAAGTCGTATACGTAATTAAATTATACAGTTATCATTTTAAATGGATGATACAGGCAGCTGATTGAGTTGAGCAACGTGACTGAGCAGAGTTGAGACTTAAGAACTGGAATTTTAATGGAATTCAGTTTTATTCAATCTGCCACTTGTCTCCATACCATTCAAACCCATATAGCCTCATGCTCTAGCTACTGTAGTTTTTTACATGTGGTTGGGCTTATCAGCCTTAGGTGGATAGGCCTACCACACCAAAGGCTATTCCTAGTCCATGGAACAAAATGCAGTTAGGCCTGTGCTTTTTCTGCAGTAGGCCTACATTGCAGTTTCATGTTTGAAATACTACATTTGCATGTTGCAGTGTAGTGTAGTACATTGGTTCTCAAAGTGGGGTCCATGGACCCCCAGGGGTCCGCAGCACATTTGTCAGGGGGTCCATGACAATGTTTGCTACAAAATATGAAATTGTCTTATATGGCGAAAAATGCTACAGTATTAGTATTTGCCCAATTGATCTGCTGATACGTGACATCAATACGTCGAAACACTTAACTATTAATTAACCGCCAACAAAATGAAAGTTATGTGAAGCAAACACTATGTGTTCAACACAATAGGCCTACATTTGACAAAGAAACAACAATCCTTTAAAAAAAAAATCCTACATACTGTCAAAGTTTGCTAACATGACTATTGTGGTATTAGCATGTTTTTAAAATACATATAACATACACATCTAACAGAAAAAACGGCTATACAGCTACATGATTAAGTTAAGTTTTATGTGTTGCTATTATGAGGGGTCCTTGGAGAATTTTCCACTCCATGAGGGGTCCCCGGCCCACAAAAGTTTGAGAACCCCTGGTGTAGTAGAATGTAGTTGCAATGGCATTTTTACATATCAAATAGCTTACTGCGTGCCTTCACATGAACTGCAAGGAATTCCTCAAAAACTGCAATTTTGACACTGCAGTTGTAAAGGTCTGGTACCTATAGTTCTTATAAATTAGACATTTACAATCCACAATTATAACATTATAGAAGCTTAACAATGAATGACACAGCTCTAATGTTTTACATGTTACAATATTTTACAATAAATCCTAGATTTCCAAGACTCCTCGCTGCAGTTCTCAGCATATAGCCTAGATGGCAGTATAGGATAAGACATAGCAACAGAGTAAGCAGGCAGGCAGGACAAGTAGTCCATGAGCCACAGGCCCAAAAAGGGGCGTGTCACTACCACTTGGGGGGGCAAATTCTCACTATATTTTTCTGAAAGCTACATATCTCTGGAGTATAAAATGTTATGATAGCAAGTTGGATCTTGTAGCTTTGTGGCTGTACAGGCCTTCAAAGTTGACCTCTGATTTGAAAAAAGGAAATTCCGCCTATTGGCTTTTTTTTGTTAAACCACTCATAACAGCCCAGAAAATAATCCAAACCTCATTATTACTGATGCATATGTGGTGTTTGATGTTGGCATACATATTTTGAATCATTATGTGATTTTGCCCTTCATTTTGGTTGATAAAATTCAAGATTTATGTGTAATAATGAGCAAATCTAAGTTTTCAGAGACACAACGTGTTGCAAAATAGTGAGAATTTGCCCCCCCCCAAGTGGTAGTGACGACCCCCTGTGGCTCATGGACTTAAAAACCAAACTCATTATCTGTGCGTCAGCAAAAATACCTTAACACAGTATGACATTACAGTTTTTCTCAGTCGCTTTGGAGCTTTTCTCAGATCAGAATGAAAATTCTCATAACTATTAGTTCAACCTCCACAACATTTAGTCATTTGTGCACATCATAGTAGCAATTTCTCCTTCCTCTGAACAAATTGCAAATGCTTTTGAACATGTATCAGTTGTTTTGTCATGTCAGTCAAAATGAACTATACTTAAGGATGCTGAATAGTCGTTCCCAGTAAAACTAATAGTCTTCATTTCATTGCTTAAGTCACTACATACAAAATTGGTGAACTAGTTATCAAATTCTGTCACAACTAATTGCAAAGAGCATATACAGTAAAACTGTGAAACGTACATGTTCAGTGTCTTGTACTCACTTACTCCCCTAACTACAGCAATTTGTAACTTTACTGTAGTTTTCAAATGGCTGTACAAGTACTGTATAGTGCTGTCTTGAGCATTTTCAGGTAGTGTCACCGAGTTCTGACCTTTTTTTGCATGGGAAAACACTGAGAGCATAAACTGTCGTAATGAAAACATGACAAAGCCATTTGACTATCTTGTTCATAAACGATGATGTCAAGACTTCTCATTTTGATGACACTGGCAGTTTCATTGACATAAATACTTGCTTTTGAGGAATGGACCGACTATCCATTTTGAGCAAGTGACGTGCTTTTGCAGGTTATCACACTAGGTTTTGCAGTTTGCACTAATTGTTTTGAGAAATGCACTGCTGTGCAAATGTTAATAGTGATGTGAGAAAAGCACCAAAGCGACTGAGAAAAACTGTAAATTCACCTATCTAGTAGTAGCCGACTTAATTATCATAGGTCATGAATTATAGGCCTATAATAGGCCTAAATAAATACAGTGTTCTTTTTTGCTTTGACTAGGCTAACTATGACTAATTCAAGTTTATAGGATTGGCACAGTCCAGGACACAAACAGATTAAACAGGTAAAAAAAAATAGTTTTGTATTTGAACTCTCGGCATTGATTGCTGTATTTCAAAATTATGTTCTTCAAAATCTGGTTTGTATATTATGTCTATGTTTAAAATGACTGCAACTTCCGCTTTCGTAATTTACCCATGATTCTTCACTAGAGGGAGATTCAAACACTGTCGCAGAAATGGAGGGGGAGAGGGAGAGTCAGAGTCAATTGATACTAAGTTGTAATTTTAAAGATTTAAGTTATGAAAACGCTGTAGCAAATAGCAAAGAAGATTGTTCTCAACTTGATTCTTCAAGCTGTCGAGAAAGTGAAAACATATCCAACGTGGCTGTTGCCACGCAATGTACTGTCGACGAGAAAACGGGCTGTGAGCAACCTCCAAAACCAGAGTTAATGAAAAGACTATCTGGGTGGATGGTACATAATAATTCGATGCCTGTTAGTGAAGGTTCAAAGGAATTGGACAATAAGGAAAACGGCACAGACTCTGTAGTATCAGAGACATCACGGGCGATTGTGTCAATTTGTCACAGTGGTGAGTAAATTAAATAGCATCTGGATTTTGCGTTACGTTAGCGAAATCGACATAGAAATCATATAGTTAGCATAGCTGGCTAACGTTAGCCAAAGTTCAGTTGTGTTACGCAGGAAAACAATATGTTGATGCTATGGAAAAGGCTGTCGTCTTCTATGGCCATCGCTTGTAACATTGAATGATTTTGCTTCTTGTCTTTATTGTGGTAATCAGATTTGCTAAACGGTCAGACCGCTAACATCCCAGACCACCCAAATGAAGATGGCCTATCACCTCAAAGAGAAAGTCCGAATTATGATTCCGAGGTCTTACGGAAAGCCAAGGATGAAGGTGTGGTTGACGTGCTCTTCTCTGGATATGTCACGAAAGAAACTTGCTGCAAGTTTGTTTGTGAAATCCTCAAGTGTGTACTCTACCAACGACAGCAGCTGCCAATGACCTATGATCAACTGAAGTACCACCAGAAGCAGCAGCAGGCATCTACACAGGTAAAAGGAAATGTAGACCATATATTTTTGGTACAGAAGAGATGCAGAACACCTTCCCACATAATTTATATTTTCACCAACGAATATATCAGATGTTTTTTTGTGCATTTTTTTTACCACTACTGGTAAGTTTGTACACTAAAAATGTGTTCTTTGACTGCTGTTCACTCAAAAAATAAATCACCTTTAGCCTGGCAGACACCAGACTGATTCTCAAAAGAGAATTGGTCTGGGAACCTTTCATTCACTTCTCATTTCCAAGGGGCATAATCAGCAGTGAAATTAAACTTTAATTGGTACATTAAACTCTTAATTAAATATTTTCGGAATTACAGCAAACACTTTCTTGTAAATTAAGTCGTTTACGCGATTCCAAAGAAGATGCATGTCTTTGTCGTTTCATGCTGACGCCACCAGCACAGGCAGTTGTGTCCAAGTGCGCTGCTTACCATGCTCTCCTGTCTGTCATCGTTTAAAGCTTGCCCCCTGCATAATAAGGGGTTGTGATTTGTTCCTGAGTTTTCTGTGATTTTGGAAATAGCTGTGAATTTCAGGATGGTCAGACGAATCTGCAGAGCAAGTTCAAATGCTCTTACAGATTTGTCATCTGGGTTCACCCAGGCTACTTTATTGGGGGTGGGACGGGGTTCTCCAACTATATTCATGAAACATTTATGTCTATTCTGGCGGATATTTTCTGGAAGTGTGTTAGTCCAGTCTTACAAATTTGAATAATTAAAAGAAAAGAGGGAGGCGGATTTGTGAGTTATTATTAACAACAGGGGAAGCTGCTGTGTTGTCAAAGCTTCCCTCAGCACATGTTGTTTGTGCAGGAAGGAGACATTGTGGGCTGGAGGCCACCGAGAGCTGCTGGGGGTCTGGACTGGAGGAAATGCCAGCGCACGCTGCAGGACCTGGATGAGTTGGTGGGCCATATGGAGGTGCTTTTCTCCCTGACACTGGTTCCCCGCGTGCTGCTAGTTTTGGGGGGCTCTCTGGTTCTACCCAAAGAGCTGTATGAGATCAACATGGAGGAGGTGGCTCTAAGCACTGGGGATGCCTGCCTCCGCGCATCTGTGTGCCTGCGGAAGATCTTTCGCACCCTCTTCGTGGCTGATATCTTGACGGACGCGCGGCCCGTTCACCTTCTGACCACAACGCTCATGGCGCTGGGGCACAGAGACTGTGGTGTGTCTGTGTTTAGACCCAAGTTGGATTTCAAGATGCCCACACGAGTAAAAAGACAAGTCATCAATATAGCTTGTGATGTAGACGGAGTAGCACAATCAAACTCAATAGACTGGGGGGACTTTGTGTGGTTTCAAGCACCCATAACCATCAAGGGGTTCTGCAAATGATAATTCAACGAGAGATGCCTCAAATTGTAGTTATAAGTTCTAACTTAAAATGTCTGGATTCTTCATGGTGCTGGTTAGGGCTAGGAACATGATTAAGGGAAAAACATAGAGATACTCAGGATCTTGTGTCTGTTCAGTTCCATGACTTTGTTTTTTTTTTTATTAAATTAAATGCTAAATGTATTTTTTTTTATCTCTAAACTTAATTTCAGGACTTGTAGACTTTTTTAAAAAGTCAGTGTTTTAGAATAGTACTGTCATCTGATATGAGGATAAGATGAGCACAAAGCCTATTCACTGTTTTAACCCTGTATATTTAGTCATTTTACACAGGCTAAGGTTAAGATATACTTATGTTTGCACCTTAAGACACATTTATACAGCTTAACCCTTTCATGTCAACAAGGACTTTCTACCCTCAACTATAAAGTTGTTGATGGCTACAAATGGAGACTATTGTATATACCTCAATAAACTGTCAGATTGTATAATTATAAGATGGAAATGTGGCAGATTGCATCTAAGTGCATCTAAACTAGCATGGTGGTAAAGACAGGTGCAAAAACTAAACTGTGGTTTGTCATGCCTGATTTTTCACATCACTCTTCTTGAAGTTGCACCCAAGATTAACACTTCTCTAAGGTCCCAGTGGTGACCTTTGAACTTGAGATTTGCCCTGAGTTATGTAACCTTGTTGTGACTATAGATTGTGTGTGTGTGTGTGTGTATATATGTGTGTGTTTCAGTTATGAATTGTGTTATTTTGAAAGTGGTAATAGTCTTGCATTATTAAAGCATCAGAGGACAATTTCACATCTTAATCTTTATTCAACTTTTGACTCCGTTGCACATGAGAAAATACATGAAATCCTTCATAATACTAATGAAATTTGACCTTTACGGGGGTGGGGGGGATTATACTATACTGTTTAAAAGGCAAAAATGCACTGATTCAGTCCAAAGGCTCATTTTTTTTTAAAGTTGTCTCAAAATATTGTGTGGACCCTCTGGTACAAACTTCCATTTCACTGTCATCAATATGTAATTTTACAGTATTGGAATGTCTACCATTGCCTATATGTTTGGATTATAAGTGGCCTGTATAATATCTTCAAGATTGTAACATGGGTCATTGTGTCTCAAATCAGATAAGGTTGTTTGCTGCACCATCTTAGACCTTTTTTTTTTTTTCAAACCTTGTCTATATCATAAATGGGTCCCGAAACCAATTCCTGTAGTATATTTCTGTTAAAAGTTAATGTCTTCATATGTTTGATATTAGAGTTTTACAGCTTGAAAAACACATTATCTGGGAAGCCATGTTTGGGCATTAATGTCTTGAAATATATTATTTATAGCCAGCCCAAACGTTGTAGGTTAGAAGACAAACATGTTTAGCCGCAGCACACAGACCTTCTCAATTCTAAATGAGAGTGGATCTGAGAAAGGTTAATTGACTTACTGTACGACTTCCAGCAGGGGCATAACTTCCAGCTGAAATTAAACTTAAATTGGTGCATTAAACTCTTACCAAATCGTTTCAGAAGTGTAGCAATCTCGTAAACAAAGATTTTAAATGCAGTTTATGCAATTCCAAAGAAATACATGTCCACACTGGATTAGCGATTGTATTTGCACACCCGTGTTTTAGGGACATTGGAAATGGGCTTCAATGGCCTCTTGGCCAGACGGACCTACTGCGCAAATTCCAAATTTGCCAAAGGTTCATATGGGTATTCCCAGGCTAAAACATGTTTGCAGTGTGACAGAACCGCTAAATGTTTGTGTAGTATGCATGATATAATACAAAATACAAGATGCCTACATACAGTAAGAGATAAAATAAAAAAGAGTACATAAAATAATAATAAAGCAGTGGTAATAGTAATACAAAAAATTAAATAACTATATTAGAAGATAAACTCAAATAAGTCAAATAAACTCAAAGTGATGGGGGAGGGGGATAGGTAGTAGTGATTATAGTGTTAATAATGAAATGAAATAAGCAAAGAATGAAATAAGACCTAAGGAATGTACTTAATGGACTTAAGAAAATAACCCATGGGGGAGATTAGAGTGTACTAGGGGCTGAACTAAATATGGGAAGGAAGATTATTGCAGAGCCGGGAAGACTATTACAGAGAAGGCCCGGTCACCTTTGGTTTTAAGGTGGGAGGGGGGAACAGAAAAGACTTGTTGGGAGGAAGACTTGAGTGACCTATAAGGGAAGAGTAAGGACTTATGAGATCACAAATATATTGTGGTGCTAAACCATTAAGAGCTTTGAAAACAAATAGTAAAATTTTGAAATCTATTCTGAATCTCACAGGTAACCAATGTAGTTGAGACAACACCGGAGTGATATGCTCTCTTTTCTTAGATCCAGTTAATAGTCTGGCAGCTGCATTTTGGACTAGTTGCAGTCTAGTGTGTTAAACTACAATAAAGAGAATTGCAGTAGTCCAGCCTAGATGTAATGAGTACTGCTGCCCATACAGAAAAATCAAGGGGAAAAATCTAATCACATAATGCAGCCAGCATTTGAATATATGGCTACAATATATACATAGTAGGCTACAATAATGTATGCAAGTATGTGAAACCCAACATAGGCTATATTTGGATATCTTGCATAAGTCTTCTGAATATATGCTATTTAATTGTATGCAGAAAATATAAGAAAGTGGCTAATATTGAATATTTACTAATGTTTTTGAAATATTTTGATAAATACATGGCAACGTATTTATTTGACAGATGGAAATATGTTTATTTAACATAAATCTTCTTAAACTGGAATATGTCGCATTTGTGAATGTTATTTTTCTGTATCGGTGGGGTTTGGCTTTGACAGGGCATATTAAGGCATGAAAAGAGCAATAAACATGTGAGTGCATGTGCAAGATTAAGTTGCATGGGCAGGATTTTGATGACATGAGACAAGTGTTTCCAGAGAAGGCCTTCCAGAGTGTCCTGAAAAGTTATGGCCATCACTTTGATTCAGAGAGACTGAGGTCTGAACTGTATTGCAGGGTAACAGGGAAAGCTGTATGATTACTTGGTGTTCTCTAAAGACATGGAGTTGTACAGTGCAATGCTTTTACAAACTGTTGTCATTAGTGGCAACAATTGGAGCTACATCTGCAGGTGTAGAAAGTAGCTTCTCCTGTTTAAAGCGGCTCAAGTCCTACACCCACTCTGCTGGCCATTGAGAGGACACTGACCAAGTCACTGGAAGACACCTAGTTGGTATGACATTTTCTTGAAAAGAAACATAGGGCAGAATTTACTTATAAATAAATGGACAATTTTATGATGTAGGCCGAAAATGAGCTTCCCCTCTTTGAAAGACCAGCAGCCGTCACTGTTACCCTCATAGTTGTTAATGTAGCTGGAACTCTTTTCCTGTTTGCTGGAGGGAGTGGCATACAACATTTTCACAAAGGCAGTCTACATTACCGTGAGACGAGGTAAGTCTTGAAGACAATGACTATAGAAAAGATCTATATCTGCCAATGTAAACTAATGTAAACAGGAAGTTGATCAGTATAAGCGAATCCAAAATGGAGCCAGAGCCCGTTTACGGTGAGCCGGATCACTCCCTATTAACTCCATTGTACCTGCAATCTGTTGCAGTTCCGCTAGGGGCGATCACGAATAAGTGCAAAAACAATGGGGGTCTATGGAGCTAGACGGCTAAATGTGTCTCTTTCACCTGGTTGTCTTTAAAAAATCGAAGATTTGATTGTGGTTTCTGCAAGCTCAATATGGATTATAGGTCAAAAGTTGAATAAACGAGTACTTAGGTCCTTTTGATTTCTTACAGGTTGGGTCATTGTTGCCCACAACACACTAGCTTTCTGCTAATGAATGACGTCATTGACGCATTTGAAAGGCTTTTTAGAACCAATAAGTGACTTAAAAATATAATACTCAGCGGTGTGTATTTTCTCTGCCCCCTCTTTCGCATGCAACGCAATAATTTTCTGGGCAAAAAATTATATCCCGAGAAAAATGGATTTGAGGGGTAGAGCTCCATAGACCTCCATTCATTCTGCACTTATTCGTGAGCGCCCTCATCTGGAACCAGAAAAGGAACTGCAACCAGTTCAGAAACCGGAAGTTTCCCCGAGAGTGGCGGTTCTCCCCTTATTAGACATTCTCTGGAGCTAAGGAGCTATTAATTAGCCAAAACAATGGGACAGATGAAAACAAAAACATCCTTGAAAAGACGTGAAGCTAAAACATCTAAGTTGCACATGATGGAATTCAAATGATAGACAACTTCAAATAGCTGGTATGATAAAGCTTGAAAGAAGTTGAGAAACTTCTAACAAGTTTCAATAGCAGAGGCAACAGTAGCAATGGAATTAATGGTCTTAAACAATATTTTTGGTCTTGGTGAGCATTATTATAAATTAGGTCAGAATAATACTCTGCCTTAGCTCAGCTGTCTTACTAGAGCTAGAGTATTTTTTTAAAGAATACCCTACAATGAAGGTCTTGTTTGAGAGAGATGTAGAAGTAGCTCATTGTGTGGGTATTTAGCATAAGAAGTGCCAACACTGTATTATAGATAGATATTAGGTTACATATAACAATAATGTCTAATATCTGTTCAAGCACTTAGTTAATTAGGGGTTTCTTATTTGTTAAGGTTTGAATATTATTTGTTTTGTCATTATGCTATTGAGTGAATTGACATTATTGTTTATTATTGTTATTCTCCTTAATGTAGTCTTACCAACATTTTAAATTGTTTACTGTTAAATTGAACTATTGCATTGTTTTTATTTGTATGTCACTTTGGACAAAAGTGTCTGCCAAATCCCATAACCATAACCATAACAATGTAAATAGACAATTAAGCCAATTCTGCCCATGCACCACCCAAAGGCTGTTGCACTGCCACTGCAAGGCCAGTGGGGGTGCAGAGGAGCAAATCAAGTTCAATGACAATATTGTGATATCACTGCACTTCCCATCAGCCATATTCTAGTCCAAAGCACACCAGACAAAATCAAAACACATACATGACATGATAAAATAAAAGGCCCCCAGAAAAGAAAGCCTTTTGTCATTAGAGCATGTGGTGAGGTAGTCCTTGAACAGATCTTTATGCATGGGGAGTGTGGGCAGGTACAAAAGATTTCCACACCAAAGTTAATGGTTTGTGAGTCATTTCCACAGTACCTCACTAGTCAGCCAATCATGAACAAAATCACACACATTGTTATAATGCAGAAATAAGACAGAGGAAAATAATACAGGGGATTTTTACTAAAAGCACCACACCAGTTAAGCAAACATCTAAAAAGAATCAAACACACAGTGAAAGGTTGTTATCTTTCATTACACATTGAATGCTCTTTTGTAGTGGTTTGATATTCAAACAACTTCAGATTCAATGTTATCACTACAAATCAAATAATCATGCAATTAAAAAGGACAAGAAAAAAGAAAAAGAAGGTTTATGAAACATTTTGCAGTTAATTTGTTCACTTAAAGGAAATCTCTGTTTTTCGAGGTCACCGAGTACTGTCGGTACGGAAAAAAAATATTTTAAAGATGCCCCCAAAGTGTAGCATTGTTGGCTGCAGCAACTCTGGCTATAGGTAGCACCATTTTGTTTGTCAAAACAGAGAGCTAGCGCGCCCTTCCCTACTGTGCAACTGAAACTCTCCTGAATGCCCATCTTGTCAGTGATTGGCTGGAATAGTTTATGTTTCATGGTCCAGGCTGGACCAGGCTGTTTTTGTTGCCGCTTTTGGTGCATGGGCTGTCACAGAGACTGCATTTTTTTTTCAGTGTATTCAGGGGACAGGCAGCTAGTGGATGGTGAGGAGTTGTTTGCAAAAACTTGTTTAGCTTAGAAACCATGTAGCACCGCTTAGGGCACCTTTAACATTACCTTGTAGAAATCTGTTTTCACTTTGACATTAAAGAGTTGGTAAATTCATGTCAAAAAAGCCAAATTATATTGATAAAAGGGTAAAATATCCAAGTGAATACTTTAGGCACTGAACAGCACCTGAATGTATTATGTTTCATAATACATTCAGGTGCTGTTCATATAATTAGAATATCATCAAAAAGTTGATATAGTGAAACTTGCATACATGAGCATACAGCACTCAATATTTAGTTGGGGATCCTTTTGCCTGAATTACTGCAGCAATGTGGCGTGGCATGGAGTTGATCAGTCTGTGGCACTGCTGGTGTTATGAGAGCCCAGGTTGCTCTGATAGTGGCCTTCAGCTCTTCTGCATTGTTGGGTCTGGCATATCGCATCTTCCTCTTCACAATACCCCATAGATTTTCTATGGGGTTAAGTTCAGGCGAGTTTGCTGGCCAATTAAGAACAGGGATAGCACTGTGTGCAGGTGCCAAGTCCTGTTGGAAAATGAAATCTGCATCTCCATAAAGTTGGTCAGCAAACTCTAGAATTCTCCCACTTACCAGTTGCTCATGATTGCACTGAGTCTTGACATTTTTCTCACCATCCACCTGGCACCAGATACAGAGATTTCACAAAGACGTGATAAGATTTATGACAAATAGCTCATAATCACTTAGATACAACACAGAACTCATAGAATAAATTAAAAGTTGTGATTGACACCTTGAAGATTTCCAAGAAAAGCTGTTTTGGTTTATTTTGAACTTACAGTATTCTGGCTGTTTTGTATCACACCCCTGAGTGCTGTGCATGCATTGATGGTGGATTCGAAGTGTCGTCCACCCGCTGCATTCGCCTGTGTTCCATGGACTGACAGGTTTCCCTCAAGGACATTTTCCCATGGACTGATTCCCCTCGGGAGTGTGGTAGGACAGGACATATGCTGATCAGAACTTTTTTTCTCCCTTTAATACTCATCTCAGCTCGAGCTCCATTTTTTCCATTGTTTTATGAGATCTCAAACTTAAAGGCATTTACATTTTCTTTTGGGGTTGTTGGATCCAACGTTGGTTTATATTATCTGAATTGATATTTCATATACACTATGTTCTACAAGATAAGGCATACTCTTATGATTTGTTATGATATTTCATATTCACCACACATTCTATTAGTGGTACTTCAAGATCTGCCTTGATATGTCATACACCACACATTCTAAGTAATTAGATCCACTGTCTACACTTAAACACACAGAATATATAGACAGAGAGATAGAGAGTAAAAGAGTTTCATCACCTGAATTGATATTGTGATTACTGATAGTGAACACATACATATACATATTCATTTTTGCTATCATTTTCCTGATACATTTTTAATGTGTTGACACTTGTTAATACAATCTTATCTTTTGATACATTATCTGATTGATCTGCTGTTGTTATTGTGGGTTTGGGTATAATATTTAATGTAACTAGAAAATGTAATTTCGAGGAAATATACTATATTATATTATATATTATATATATTATATATTACATACTGTATATTAACATAAAATGCCAAACAAACTTTTATTTGGAAACAGTTGGCAGTTGATAACAACTGACAGTTGAAATGGCTGAACAGTTAAATAGTTGAGTAGTTTAAATAGTAAAATTATTTAATAGTGAATTATTGTAGTGAGGACATTTATTTTAAAACAGTTGTGGGCAGAGGAAATAGTCTTAAGAGAGCCAGATTGAATGCTTAAAGCCTGAGACAGAGTATATAGTTTAAAAGTTGACTGTAGATAGTGTAATGGATGTTGATAGACAGAAAGTTGAATGGATGTTGATAGGCAGATTGTTTAAAGGATGTTGATGGATAGTTTAATGGGTGGATGAGTGAATGGTTTGAAGAGGATGAATGGATAGAAAGTTGGATGGAATGTGCCTTATATCCTTTTAGAATGGAGAGACACAGAGAGTTGGCCTAGTTGCAGTTGATAAAGGTGCTATCAGTTTAACTGGCCCTTTGATGGCTTGTGTGGAATTCTGGTCCCTATCAGACCAGATCAAATGACTGTTTGATGCTCAAGGTTCCTCGTATCCACTCTGAGTTGGGAAAGTCGGCCTTTTGTTATAGTGCCCCTACTTCCTGGAATAATCTTCAATGTAATATAAAAATGAACTCTATACTTAATCAATTCAGATCTGTAATCACAAACCTTCCTATGTCAATTTGTACCTGCTTTAAGTAAATGTCTTTATTATTATTTTTTTTATTTTTTTTTAATTATTATTATTATTAAGATTTTATGTATTTTTCCCTTCCCTCCTCTATAATGTATATCTTATTATTTATTTATTTTACTTTGTTTTATTTTATTTATAGGCCTAGACCTATACCTATACTTTTTTTTTTCTCTCTCTTTTTACATTTTGTTACTTCATTGTTTCTGTTATCTCGGCTTCATTGAAAATGAGGGCTTCCCTCAATGACCCTCCGAGAATAAATAAAGGTTGAATGAATGATGGGTCCTAGTTGAGCAGCTGGAAGTTGATACAGGTGCAAATCAAGTTAATTAGTCCATTGTTATGTCATAGTGCTAATGTAAAGTCTATGGGGAAAAATAAGCTTGTTTTTTGTTAATATCTCAAAAAGTGTCCTTTTCAAGACCTACGTTACAAAGTTTGAACAAAGTTTCTACGTTAAACGGTTGAAGCTGAATTAGACGCAGAAATTTGGTGGGAATTAAGAAGAAGAAGAAGAATACTTCGGATATCAGAACAGTGCATTTTCATGCACTGTAATTAAGCACTACTGCAGTCCTCATGTACGAACCTTAAAATAAGATACTCCTGAGTGAATCCAGTGAGAGATACTACAGAACTTTCTTGATAATAGTGCTAACCCAGATCCTGTCCGTCAACACAGAGCTACTCCATGAATTGTTTTGCATATGTGTGTTTCAGTTTTGAGCTGTGTTTTTAAAGTGGGGACAGTCTTGCATTATTAAAACATACACCTTTAATAGTGCTTCAGGCGTTTTGTTATTAATTTCAGGAACACTCTACAAAAATAGGCTACATTAACCCTTCATAACATTAAAGGCACACTATGCAAGATTTTCACCAATATGAAGCCAATTTGATGGTAAACGAACTTGTAATAGGCAAATCGTTCACCTAGAATAGCTATTCACCCCTTGCAGACACGTGACTCAAGTCACGTGACGGCTCCATGCTGGACGGCAAAAAGATAGGAGACAGACAGCAAATTACATTATGTCATAATGATTATGATGAACTGAACACCATTACTATAACATCTTTGTAGTTCAATGTATTGCTGTTTGAGGTCTGATAGTCAAAGAAGATGCCAGTGGTGTTGTTAGATGAAATGGGTCATGATCGCAAATGTAAAGTTATTAAAACTGGTGGTAACAGCAAGGGGAGATAACGTTAGGTCGTATAACGTTAGGCTACTGTAATTAACATTATGGGAAATGAACACCCATAAGTATTTCTGGACTAAAACATTGCAAAGCGATTTGGTTACTTTATTTGTCTTGCTTTTATCAGTTGAAACATAGTCAAAACGTTAAGAATCACATATCAGAACATGAAATAATAACTCAGCTGCCACACTTAGAAGCTAGCTATTCTAGCTAACGTTTATCGTAGCTCATAGTGCTAGGGCTAATGTAACTCGTCAGTTTGTACGTTGCCCAGCGAATAAACTTACTTCTTACATGTCTTAAGTTAAAGAATTGAAAGAAATAGGAAATAAAAAAAAAACTTGAAAGGTATTATCTGTTTACATTCAGATCTTGCCAAAGACTTTGCCTAAGTGCTATCTGCCGTCCTGTTCAGTCTATGGTTGCTATAGCAACCGCTGTTGTGCTTCATACACTGAGGAGATAAGCATGCAATTGTGGTTAAAATGCTCCCGAAACACAAAGAAAACAAACCAAAATATATCTATGCAAGAACATGGGATGTTGTTGTATTCCAAACAATAAGCCAACAGTCATGGAAGGGCATTACTACGGTTAAATCTCACTATAATCTTGTAGCTGTGCGATATGTCCCATTACAACCCATTGATTTGATTCGTGTTCTTGCCGTCCACTTGGCTATTTTGCTGTGGCGCGAACAAAACGTGACGTCACTTGCAAGGGGTGAATAGAGCATCACAGTCCCGCCCACAGGAGTTTCCGGAAGTAAGAATTCAATGCAATTTCTCCATTGACAATTCGGGTATAAGCCATAAAAACTTAACTGCACATGGTAGACTCAAAACCAGCTACGGCTGTACTAAGCGATTGTGTATGCTCATATAGACGCCAAAAGTTCACGGGGCACTAACCTCGTTTTGAGATAATGTCTTTTATTCGCGATGTCTTGGATAAGTACTTCATTACCCACAATCCTGAACAATCCCACAATCCCACAGTGATGCCTCTGATTGGTGGAAAGGCCGTTCAGTCATAGTTTGAAACTTGAATCAGCGAAAATTATTGACAAGATGGCGGAGTCTTTTACTGCCTATGGCGAAAATCTTAATGTGAATAAAAACTTTCTAGACGAACATTGGTACTTGTATCAACAAGGATTGTGGTTAATATATCACACGAACTTAGTCAGGGCCAATACACCATCAAATAGAACACTGTAAATGCTAGTTTGAACACTTAACTTTTCAGTTAGCCGACAGGCTAATCATTAGCCTTTCAGACATTAGAATGTCATTATAATGCTGCTAACATTAGCCTACATGCTGCAACACAGGTATGAAATATATTATGTTTTAGTGACCTTGTTGTTTCTATGAACATGAATTGTTGTTTATATGAAACATCAACTTAGACGAGGCATAAAAAGCCCTGTATATCCCCATTAAGAACTTAAACCTTTGAACTAGCTAGCTAGCTGATAGCAAAGCTCGATGCTACCACCGGGTAGACACTGCAGTAAAATGGTTAGCAAACCGTCCATGCCCCCGGCCTGTGAATATTTCAGTTTCAAAGACGAAATCAAGAGTGTCCAAAGGGGTGAAAACCACTTTAAATCGAGTCACATTATTGACTGTTGTGTGTCGAGGGTAAGCTTGTGGGTTTTGTATGGGCCAGCATGAGGAACAAGACCTATCAAACCTACGAAGTAGTGAGTTTTGTAGGGAGGTTGGTAATGCTAGTTAACATTAGCTAGGCTACTGTAGCCTTCATACTGTACGAGCCATATCAATCATTAACCTAGAAATACTTCTTCGTACATTTAATTAACATTTTGTGTAATAATTCAAGTTAATAAACTGAATATGGTGGTCCAAGAGCAGACCATGCACCGGTCCATGCATCAGGATGGCAGTCAGATAGGAAGCACTGCACAATGTTGCTAACGTTAACGTTAACCGCTTTCACACACACGATATAAAATACACGATGGTAAATATAACATTCAATACCAAAACACTATTATTTACACGATTACTCCTGAAATAACTGCTATTAACTATATAAAAATCATTGTTTGGGGGAGAGAGTTCGCTGCTGTCGCCGGTTGGAAATGAATGATTTTGCGCTGGTTCGTGCTGCTTATATATTTTTCAGTGAGGCCCGGTGGTTTATGTGATGAGTAGTTCCTTCACTCGGAAATGAAAATATGTACACAGTCTTGTACCTTTGACTTTTTTTGGACTTTCTATTCGTTTTTTCACTCGAAATGATATGTTGTATGCTTATGAGTTACGCCGTAGCTGATTAGCCTAAGACATGCTCTAAAACTCTTTAGATACGGAAACTAAGCTCTCTCGGAGGAGGGGCGGGACTGTGATGCTCTATACAGCATAGGAGCAGAGCCCGTCTACGGAGAGCCTCCCCACTCTCTAATTAATCCCATACAAACTGAATTTGGCTGCAGTTCACCAGAGTTCACCTAGATGGCGATCGCGGGCGAGTCCAAAATACATGGGGTCCTATGGAGCTACATGGCTACATTTATTGTTTTCACCTATTTAACAACTGAAACCATCAGATTTTATTTTATTTTTCGCAAAATGGATATGGATTATCAATCAAAAGTGAAATAATCCGGGAGTCATGTCCTTTCATTTTCTTACAGGTTGGGTTGTTGTTGCCCATAACACGCTAGCATTGATGCTATGCTATGCTATGATCATGCTAATGAATGACGTCATTGATACGTTTGAAAGGCTTTTTAGAACAATTAAGTGACTTTAAAAAATATAATACTCAACTAAGTGTATTGTCTTTGCCTCCCCTTTCGAATACAATATTCAAATTACTTGAAAAAAAATAATATCCCGAGAAAAGTGGATTTTGAGGGGTACAGCTCCATAGACCTCCATTCATTCTGGACTCGCCCGCGAGCGCCCCTAGATGCAGTACCACACCGGAAGCATTCCGAGAGTGAAGGTTCTCCCCTTATTAGACATTCTCTGATAGGAGTCCCTACCGAGAAAACAAGCCATGCAACTTTCAAGAGCGGCGCCCCGCCAAACCTCGCGAGAATCATGAAACATTACCTTGTCAGTAGATATAGCTCTTTGGAGATCGTTTTTGTTAATCCTTCACCTCCACAACAAAAGCATTTGCATTGTGTACAGGGGGGATAAGAAGTCGCGAGAAGTTTGCTATTTACAATAGCAGAGTAACATATAAATACATCCCGACTCTAGAGGGAGCTGTAGGCTACACTTGCCAAAAATACCTAAACCTGCATAGTATACCTTCAACACAGAGAATTTATGAAACATTTATGAATGGAAAGGTTTTCATTTTCTACTAAAAGACAGCAATTTAATGACAGCACTAATTATCGTAAGTAAGTAAATAATATTACTGTCACTGTAGTATTTATTTTACAATTTAACAACCAAACCTAATGCATAATCTTTAACATGTCAGCCCCAAAGCACCCCAAAATATACCTACTGTTCACAATGGAGGACTAAATGGTAGCTAGCTTGTACTAATAAAATGGCAAACCAAAGTTATTTTTTTATAAAAGTGCAGTCAGCATGCTAATCTTTCTTACTGAGAATTTTGATTATCATAGTAAATAATTGTATTATCACTGCAGTATTTCATTTTACAATTTTACAAACAAACCTAATTGACAATTCACGATGTTCTGACAGGTTTTTTTTGGCATTACTGATGTATGTATGTATGTATGTATGTATGTATGTATGTACAGTATGTATGTACTGTATGTATACATTGCATGTAGACTGCATGATGAAAATGCCATAACTTCCTTAACCTAGTATCTCCACAGACACAGTTGTTTTAAAAAAGAACAATGGACAATGTACACAACAAATCAACAGCTTGAGCCAAAAACACATTGTGAAGTGTTAATAATAGTTAAAAAGAATTAATAATAGTGCCAGACTAGGGGGGACGAACACCTTGGACCATGCCTATTCAAACATCAAGGATACAGAGCAATCCCCCTCCCTCACCTAGACCAGATCACCTCTCCCTGCTGCTTGCCCCAGCAAACACCCCCCTTAAACACAATCACCATCAGCCATAAGGATTACAACCTGGCCTGAAGCTGCTCTCTCTCAGCAGGACTGCTTTGACCACACTGTGTGGGATATATTCGAACCTGAGGACTTGTCAACACACACAGAGACTGTCCTGTCCTACATTAAGGTCTGCGCTGAGAGTGTCACTGAGGTCAGGCGCATACATGTCTTTCCCAACGAGAAACCCTAGATGGCCGGCCATGTCCGCAAGCTCCCCAGGGCCCGTGACTCAGGTTTCAGATCGGGTGATAGAGCTTTGTACAGCACTGCCCGAGCTGATCTAACAGGGAATAAGGGATGCCAAGGTAGACTACAAACGGAAGATCAAGAGCAACTTCCCAGATAACAACTCAAGTCAGGTATGGCAGGGCATACAGAGTATCAACTACACAGTAGAAGTGACACCCAGTAGCTCGGATGTGCTGTTAGCAGAGTAACCTGCACCAACCAAGAAGGCTCCGCAGCGACTCCAATTCCTGAGGGTGCTCAGGAAGAACACCTTGGACAGTAAGCTGCTGGAGACCTTCTACACAGCCTTAATTGAGAGCCAGAACATCTCAGTGTGGTTTTCCAGCTGCACTGAAGCCAGACAGGAATAGGCTGCAGAGGGTGGTAAAGACTGCGCAGAAACTGGTCGGTCACCCCTACCCACCCTGGTTGACATCTACAACTCTTGCTGTCTCAGCAGAGCAAGAAACATCATCACAGACATCTCACACCCATGTCACCATCTGTTTGAACTGTTGCCCTCTGGGAGGCGCTACAGGTGCATCAAACCAGAACCAGCAGACTCAGAAACAGCTTCATCCCCAGGGCCATAACCATGTTGAGCTCAAATTCATCCCTTGCAAGGCCATAACCATGTTTAGCTCAAACAAAAGCAAATTCCCACTGCCAGAGCACTATTTATCATCATTCCATCCTGATACCTGTCTTTTGTTTTAGCACCCATCTTATTTATTGTGTTTTTATACACATCTGCATTGCAGTAGGCTATTTATCCATAAAGGAAGAGTCCAGGTGCTAAAATGGCAAATCATGTCAACCCTTTATTTAATTGAGAATAGTTCAAAGACAACATATAAACTGTTCAAGGAGAGAAATGGTATTGTTTTTTGGAATTTTACATTTAATACCAGCAATACTGTACGTCTCAAAAAAGTTGGGACAGGGGCATTTTTGCCAATGTGTTACTTCACCTCTTCATTTAACAATGAAGTGACAGTGAACTGGGTCTTCTTTCATGTTTTTCATGATTTCGATGATGAAGTTCGACAGGTATGGACTGCAGACAGGCTATTTTAGCACTTAGACTCTTTCCTTTATGGAGAAATACTGTTTAAATATGTGCAGAATTTATTTTGGCATTGTTTTCCTGAAATATGCAAGGTCTTCCCTGAAAAGACATTGTCTTGATGACAGTATATGTTGCTGAAAACCTGTGTACATTATTTAAAGAATTGCAATTGAAGAATTTTGATTGGTCTAACTACAGGACCTTTTTCCACTTTATCTTAGTTCATTTTAAATGAGCTCAGGATCAGATAAGATGGTAGCATTGTCTAAATAAAATGTCTTCTTTGCATGGTAAAGTTTACACTAGCATTTGTGAATGGAGCATTAAACTGTTCTTCTAAAACTGATAGTTCCGGTCCTTGATTGTGATTGGTTGAATTGCGTTCGATGCCGTTGCAAAATGCAGCATAAATATACACCTTGACCACATTTCGTTGAGAGTGGGGTTGGTCATGGATATTCCCACGGGTGTTGTTCGGCCGTAGCCACGAGGCCGGAGGCCGAGTGGCGCAGGCAACAACAGTCGTGGGAATATCCATGACCAATCCCACGATCACGAGTGCTATACTGCTTTTATACAACAATTCTACCACAAACTAAATAATCTGAAAACACCCCAATATTGTTTAAAAATGTCAATTTCGACATTGTTCTTACGCATCAAAAAATAGTTCCCTTTTCAATAGACAGCGTCTTGGTTGCTAGGTAACCAACATCCCTCATTACGGGTCTTTGTGGTTTACGTGTCTTCTTGAAAGAAATGACGCCACTTCCACTTGCCTCATTTTGAACGCAGTCTATGGCGAAAAATAAATTATTTTCTGGTCCCGGTTGACTTGTGCCTTGAATTACCCATATGATGTTTGTCAATTTTAAAGACAAATTTTCATGTAAAGACATTTGCGGTTTGTTTCGTAACTATTGAATTACAACATTGTGAAAGATCGTAATTCCAACGACTACAAACCCATCAGTCGCGCTAGTGACGTTAGCTCATTCACAGCCACACTAGATGTACAAGCATACCAGCAACAGGTCTTAATTGGGCTTTCCTTGCCGATGAAAATACCATGAGTCAGAGGATTAAACACATCAGGTAAGTTGTATTCGTCCATAGACTGTACATTACATACTGTTAAGTGACAGCAGGCAGCAAGATGCAACCGTTAACTAGCATAACAGCTATCAGCTAGCTTCTAATCAAAGATTCTAGAACAGAGCTCTCTGTTCTAGAATCTTTGCTTCTAATCTTATCGTTTCATTACGTTGGTGACGTACATCGTTCGAGACGAGAGATGTAGTCCACTGAGCGGATTCGTACAAAACCAACATAACTTTTGAAGTCTATCGAACAACAGTACTTTCTTGACGTGAAAAATTATCTTTTAAATTCACACACATCATATGTGAAATTCGTGGCACAATTCAAACTGGACCAAAAAATAATTGTTATCTCTCCATTAACTCCACTGATCTATAAAGAACGTGTTCTTTATAGATCAGTGATTAACTCCCGTTCATATTTTTTTTAAAGACCGGTCCCTTGTAGCGGAAGTAAAACGGAAGTCACTAGCACACTCTATTCCAACTCATGGAACGTCTCTCGGCCAATCAGAAACAAATAAATAGTTCCATAGAACCCAATTGTTGTATAATACTGCGCTACCATAACTTGTATTGGGCTTATTCGCAAAACCCGGAAGTAGCGAACAGCGGCCATTTTGTTGATATACTGCTAGGCAACGCGTTGATCAGCTGAGTTTGCTCACAGCTGATCAGCTGAGCGTAGGTATGGCTTCCTCTCGTCGGTATCAAGACAAGATAAGCTTGATTGGCGTGGACCCATATCTGATAGAGCCCATTCATCTCAGTAAAGATCCGTCACTATTGCCTGGAGTAACTTATCCGGATATATTTAATTATCTCGTTCATACAGTATCCGCATACACATCTCAAGAACTTAAGGCATTCAAGTCGCTTGAGTCTTATAACTTTTTTATATCTGGAAAGGTCGGCGACCTTCTTACATTTGTTCAACCAACGACGACATCGTCAAACATTGTCGTGATCGCAGAGGTACGTATGTTAATGTTTTTTTGGTGCTTGTATGTATGATCTTATTACTTGTTTAGCATAACGTTACCCTGCTTATGCTGCTTGATAGGCTAGCTGCTAAGATAAATTAACAGCTGAAGCTTTCGCGTTTATTATCTTTCTGTTTTGCCTAGACCTAGACCATAGCATAATATCTGAAAACCTTTTGGAACTGTGCTTTGTGAAAATAATAGCCTAGAAGCATGTAAAGTAGGCCTACTGAAACATTTACTCAGCTACACCACTAACGTTACAGCTGTCACTGTAAGCTGTTATCCCATTAGTTGTAGTAGTCTGCGTGACGTTACGTTACAGCAGATGAGAACGGTCTAAAAGTGAGGCCTGGAATTATAGTTGTCTATGTCAGCTTGTCTTTGAGTAAAACTAGTGTAGTGCTACATGTACTTTTCATTTGTCATAGAATTAGGTATAGCCTACTGTTCATATTAGATCACTTGAGGGATGGCAGGTAGACTCTCAGTGTTGGACACTAAATCTTAGCACATGACAGAGAGAAAGAATGGTTTATCAAATTTCACAAAGCACAATGTTTGTAATATTCTTTTTTTTATGAGGAACTGTCAGTGTTGTGAGTGTTGAATCAAGGTTATGCATGTATCTTGTTTGAAATTTGATTGCAAATCTGTGTTCTTGTCTTTAAACAGGTTAAACACAGTCAGAGGTTAAGTTCCCCACCTCTGCGCCCATGGGTTATTGCCCAGAAGGATGGGATTGTCTTGGCTGCACACTGCACCTGCATGGCAGGGTTAGGCGAGACATGCAGCCACGTCGGAGCGGTTCTTTTCGCCATCAAGGCAGCTGTTTTGCTCCGTGACTCCCAAACTGTGACCGAAAAACCGGCATATTGGTTACTTCCAAGTGGGCAACCAAAGGAACAGTACCTTGAAGTGGAAAGCATTGACTTTCACTCAAAGGCAATGATCAAACACAGGCTGGACACAGCACTGTCAGAAGGGAAACCAACACAATATAAGGACAAACAAAAGCTACCTGATGTGTCAGAGCCAACAGATGCCGAGATGGCTACTTTCTTTGATGAGCTGCACGCTGCAGGTGATAAACCAGCCTTGCTCTCTGTCATGAAAGACTATGCAGAGTTCTACGCTCCAGTGTCGAACACTGATACCGGCCAGCCTTTGAGTGAGCTATTTGATGAACAGTGCATTTCTATGACAAGAGAACAGTTACTCCAACACTGCAGTGCCATTGCAGTAAACATTAGTCAAAGGCAAGCTGACGCAATAGAACGGCAGACTAGAGAACAGTCTAGAAGTAAAGCTTGGTTTACATTTAGGGCTGGAAGAATTACAGCTTCACGTATGAAAGGTGCTTGTTCCACACCACCCGAAAGTCCATCACAAAGCCTCATCAAAACTATCTGTTACCCTCTGAGCACAGTCTTTACAAGTAAAGCAACCACCTGGGGATGTGATCATGAACAACAGGCACTCAGGTATTATTGTCAGCAGATGGATTCCCACTCCAACTTCAGATGTGAGACCAGTGGTTTTGTAATAAATCCGGAGCTGCCTCACATGGGTGCTACTCCTGATGGGACAGTGCATTGTGATTGTTGTGGTGATGGTGTAGTGGAGGTTAAATGTCCATTGTATGGACATGATAGCATAAGCCTCAAAGATTGTGTTAATAGCCAATTCTGTTTAGAGGAATCTCAGGGCAAATTACAGCTCAAACAATCGCATGCCTATTATTTTCAGGTCCAGACACAGATGCTTGTATGCAACAAGGAGTTTGTTGATTTTGTTGTATGGTCAGAAAATGATGTTCACATAGAGAGGATAGAACCAGATATCGAATTGTGGGAAGTAATTAAGATCAAATCTAGGGCTCTGTTTTACAAAGCCATTCTTCCAGAACTTGTTGGTAAACTTTTTTCAAGGCCATGTGAAAGTAATTGTGGTGAATAATTACTTAATATTAATCTTAGACTGGCGAACTTCAGGAAAAACTCAGGAATCAGGTTTATTCTGTTACAAGCAGAGAGAGTACAAAAAAGGTCTATGTAGGCCTAGCCCAGGCCAGGCCTAGGTTGGCCTGAAGCCAACTACTCTCTTCCGCTCTACATCCTTAGTCCAAGTCTAGAAAATCTGATCTCCCAAACATTGCAGTTTAGTTACTTTTAAATGGTTTAAACAAAGAACAAAGTGGCGCCAAGAACAAGCCCACTTGATTGGTTCTACAGTTGGTATCAGACACACCTACTCACACCCACTTCACACCTATGAATTCTTGTCAGAATAGCATGAGGAGAGATATCTTATATATCAGAAATATCACTTATAGAATGTTCCAAACATTCTCACAATCACATCATTACAATCCTTGTAATGAGACTATCAAAATGATACCAGACATGAATACATTTACATTTCATGATACATGGATACATTATATCAAGGTAGCATCCTTTGTCTTGTGTAAGTGATAGGCCTTAAACCAGCACATTAGCATTCCATTGGGGGAGGGGATGGGGTCTTTGTTTAAAACCAAGATGGGTTACATGGCTAACTAAAAGTAGTCTTGAGGTTAAATTATTATCCATTTTAACCATACATTTTATTGCTATCAATTCCCCCTTTTCAAGTCTGAATGACTTGAAGTTTAAAATAAGATTCCATAACATGAGCCTTCTTGAACAATTTTACAAATTTTTTTTTTGTTGTTTTTTTTTTATAAAGTCCATAATCAGTCCATAATCAATGTAAGTGTGTGCGTGAGCAAGGAAAGCAGCGTTCAGCATACATCCCTTCTTGCGTTTCTCTTCCGTTGAAGAAGGGTTCTCTTATGAAACTTGAATGTGTCTGCATTGTTGCAGTGTAAGTGTGTGCGAGTGCAAAGGGTGTGCATGCAGGCCGCGTTCGGCGTGCACCCTTGTGTCAGTCCAAACAGTCCATGAACAATGTGCGATGAGTGTCTTTGATGATGCGGAGTGCGATGCTGCTTTCGGCACCCCCTTTCGTTGCTTTCAGTCAGTCCAGTTTTGTTGCTTCCATGGCAGTTGGTTCTGCCACAGGTTCCGTTGGACCTGTGGTTCCTGAGTCTCGTCCAGTTTCGTCTCATGACATGGCCCAGCCCCGACCGCTGCTGCTGGCTGTACCTGAGCCCAGGGCAGAGTTGTCTGGTCCATCAATCTCGTCCAGTGGCATGGCCTGGTCTCCACGGCTGCTGTTCTGGCGTGGTAGCTGAGCCTGGTTGGTGGAGCCATTCGCCATCTTGAAAGGATCTTCTTGAGATGTTTGCGTAGTGGTAGTCGAAGACAAAGGCATGTCACACCTCCCTTTGTCCCTTCTGGCATGAAAGAGATTCTGGAGAGTGGATTCACAACAACTTTGAGAGACATTAGCATGAGTGTAAACAGAGTCAAACAGTGTCTCGTGAATGCAGATTCACAAGTCAACAACAGTATGCTAATGTATTCAGTTTCTCAATTGGAGACAGTCACACCTACAGCATGGGTCTTCTAACATAGCAGGGCTATTTATCTCCAAACAGAGACTACACATTTGCATCTATTGGCAAAAGGCCAATATAAAGAAAATAAATAAACTTTGGTTAAGTTTAGATGTTTAAAAGAAAAATAATCCACAGACTCACGTGGGTAGGGTACCCCTGCATGTCTTTTAAAGAGATTTTGCATTAGAAGTGAGGGTCAGTAAAACAAAACAGTAGGCATTTAAAAAATGACCGTTTGAGCAATAAAACCAGTAAACTTAGATGGTATTTCAATTCAATACCATCTATCTCCCCCTTTTTATAGTTTCTTAACTATAACAAAAAAATACAAACTAAAAACAAATAAAAGGTAATTTCAAACAGAAAGAAACTCAAGTTGTGGGTATGAATCCATTCAATTGAACATTTGCCCACATCAAACAAGGCGTAAACATGTAGCAAACATTTCCCATTGGCATACAAGCAAAAATAAAAAAAAATATGTCTTAACATGTTAAACCCAAAAGATGTCCCTCAAATGAAAGAAAGAAAATGGTTGAAATCAACAATGGTTTCCCATTATCACTCCTCTTAGGTTCATATCTCCCCAGTGAAGTTCCTTTTGTGTCCATGGGGGAGAAGCTGGGGGGTTGGTTATAGAATACAGTGCTGCTAGAACAAAGGCAGTGAGATAAGATAGCAAAAGGTGTGAAAACTTTTGACCCAAGAAAACAAAGAAGGACTTGAAACAAAAAATGGAAACAAACACATATAACGAAATAAACAAATTTCACACACACAGGGCCGGCCCACACGCGCATTCATTCATACTGGACACACAGACACACACAGCTCCATGGAGCTGGAGGACAACTTTAAACGGGCTGCAGGAAGAATTTCCTGCTTAAAAGAACAAAAGAAGTTTAGTCAAGCCTTTTCAGTTAGCTCATATTAGCTCACAAAGACATCTAGACGCCCCTAGCGGCAGCTAGTTAGCTCAGGCGTACTTAAAAGAGGCCTAACCATGCTCTCTTGAGGTTATGCTGTTTGAGCTTATGCTGTTTGCACACTTGAAAAAGATTACGACAAAAATCCTGGATTCATCATCTGAGTGTAGATGTAGCCTAAAACAAAACACCACATCTACTCAAAAACAAAACAAGACTAGTGTTAGCTTGGATTCTAGCCGCTCATACGCTCTTGGTGATAAAAACAAAAAGGGCAGCACCAAGTTCTGTCTAATATTCTGTTTTGGTAGTGAAGGAATAAAATGTTCTGTAAACACAAAGGGGCATAAGCTACGTAGCTTGTTAGGACATGATGTCCCTAAAACCCGCGAAAAATAGATTGCACACGAACCACCGTGTTTAATACTGAGCTGCCTAGCACACTCGCTAATCTATTTACTCCTTATATCCAATAAAGAGGCACCATTGGACTTCAATCCAACACATATATAGACGCTTTACAAAATATGGATTAATTCGTCTTGTGCGACGTTTTGCCAAAATCGGGGAAGCACAAATTTATGTCCACTATTAAATTACGGTTTTGCCAAAATATTGCCAAAATCGGGGAAGCACAATTTTGTGTCCACTATTAAGTTACGGTTTTGCCAAAATGTCTACTCACTCAGAATGCCTTTTCCGATATCTTACCGCCCATTCCAAACTGTGGTTAGTAGGAACCGCCCGGATTTACAGATCCACCTTCGTTCATCACCAAAGAAGAAATGCAGATAAAAAGCGTCCTTAACTTGGGAGCTGTCACCAGAGCGATGAGAAAAAGAAAAAAAAAAAAAAAACTGCGGCGTCTTAGAATCAGCGACAAAAGTATATTATCTCTGCGGTTGGAACCTCCATGAAAGTAATTGTGGTGAATAATTACTTAATATTAATCTTAGACTGGCGAACTTCAGGAAAAACTCAGGAATCAGGTTTATTCTGTTACAAGCAGAGAGAGTACAAAAAAGGTCTATGTAGGCCTAGCCCAGGCCAGGCCTAGGTTGGCCTGAAGCCAACTACTCTCTTCCGCTCTACATCCTTAGTCCAAGTCTAGAAAATCTGATCTCCCAAACATTGCAGTTTAGTTACTTTTAAATGGTTTAAACAAAGAACAAAGTGGCGCCAAGAACAAGCCCACTTGATTGGTTCTACAGTTGGTATCAGACACACCTACTCACACCCACTTCACACCTATGAATTCTTGTCAGAATAGCATGAGGAGAGATATCTTATATATCAGAAATATCACTTATAGAATGTTCCAAACATTCTCACAATCACATCATTACAATCCTTGTAATGAGACTATCAAAATGATACCAGACATGAATACATTTACATTTCATGATACATGGATACATTATATCAAGGTAGCATCCTTTGTCTTGTGTAAGTGATAGGCCTTAAACCAGCACATTAGCATTCCATTGGGGGAGGGGATGGGGTCTTTGTTTAAAACCAAGATGGGTTACATGGCTAACTAAAAGTAGTCTTGAGGTTAAATTATTATCCATTTTAACCATACATTTTATTGCTATCACATGTCCATCAGCAATGCCGACTGACACAGCTGATGTGACTGAAGTGGATCCCTCTGAAAACAGAAGAAGGCCAATCCCATTAGACATCATCTGTGTGTGCATGAAACCATACAAAGCGCGTGACCGTGTGGTGCATTGTCATGGTGTGGCCTGCCTTCACAGATGGTTTCATCTCTCATGTATGAACATGAAACGTATGCCTAATAAGGGGAAGAAATGGTACTGTTTGGTGTGTAGATCAGAAATTTGATGGTACAGTATGACACATGAAATGAGAATTTTGATGTAACTAGTTTTTCTTTATTGTATGTTGTATTAGTATTTCTACAGTTCATTGTATTTTGTCATTCTATACAAAAAATATGAAATTCAATAACATTTCTAACAGCCTTAACCATTTCCAACTGCCTTCAATTCTTAAATGTAAGATGACCATTAAAACAACTTTGTATAATTCAATACTGAACCTGTGATTAAGATGTTAAAGTAACACAGTACACTACACATTAATATACCCTACAGTTAATCAAAAGGCACAACCGAAGGGCACATGTTGGTTAGGCAACAACAAACTGTAGTTATCTTATCGATAATTGCTATCTCAGATCCTGATGTCACCAGGTAGGAGATTGGTATCTTCTCTGACAGTATCGCATATTTATTACGCACCAATCCTATCACTCTCTCTACATGTATGCGGACATGTGCAATTTTGCGGGTGGTCTCCACTTCAAGAGCAGACAGCTGTAACTTTCCTCGTGTATAACTGGGTGTTACAACTTTTGCACATTTTAAGCCTACACTCTCTTGTATATTAAAGCCTCTGTCTGCCAAGATGAAATCACCAGGGGTAAGTAGGTCGAGTAAGCCTGAGTTTTCTGTGATATATTTATCAGTGGTGCGCCCTCCCCATGCCTTAGAGAGGAAATAAATTGATCCCTGAGGTGTGATGCCTATAAGGTATTTGATGGTGTTATGGTGTTTATATGAAGACCAAGTGAGACTGCGTGCTGTCAAACTACTAGGCCTCTCTATGAAAATTTCAAAACAGTCGATTATTACAGTCACTTTTGACCCAAAATGTTGACGAAAGGTTATTGGCATAGACTTCCAAAGCTCATCTCTCCTTGGCCAAAAGATGAACTTTTTAAGTCTCACATATAAAACATGTATGACACAAACAAAGGTTTTGGACACAGTAGACTGTGAAATGGCAAATCTGTAGGCAAGGTCTTGTTCAGCGAAGTTGTGACGCAGTCTCATCAGTACTAACACAAGTTTTTGAAACTTAGTGAGTGAGGTTTTTATGCAGTCAGTAAGGGAGTCTTCGATGAAATTGAAGAGCACCATTAATGTAGCAAAACTGGGTAATCCTGTATAAAACCTGACCTTCTTATCATCATCTCTGAGTGTGTCCATGCTTATTTTCTCACTGGCTAGCTGACATTTCAGTGCAATATTGCTAGTAAGCAGTCTCTGGTGATCAGCTTGTATTTTAGAGCACATTTCAGATGTGCAAGTATCTTCCTCTACAGTCTCCAATACCTCATTAGCCTCAATAGTATTCATCCCTGGGCTGTCTTGCTCCTGTGCCACATTCTCTGAGCTTGATGCCATCTGTGTTCTTCGCTGCTGCAACCTGTTGTACCTGGCCATTACACCTGCTTTCCCTGACTTCTCAGCCTTTCCTGTCTGAACTGTCTCTCCTGCCAGCTTCAATGAGGGGGCCCAGTCAGGATGAGTGCCGTCATGTAGATATGACGGCTTACCTAAAAGCAATCCACACAGCAGGGACCATTTACCCTCAACCTAATAGGTCAGGGCTACAGACTAACCTTTTTTGCTAAGAGCACTGTAATGAAATAACACAATGGGTTATCATATGTTAAAACTTCCCTGAACAAGACCTTGCCTACAGATTTGCCATTTCACATGTCTACCATGTCCAAAACCTTTGTTTGTGTCATACATGTATCTAACTAGGGATGCACTATTATAAGTAGCCTTATAACGAATATCAAATAAATATAGCCATTTCAAACCAAACATAAACAATTAGCCTAGGTCTACAACAAGCCTCCACAGCACTGTCTCAACATCTTCATTAAACAAATTAACTACACTATTTTGTACTCTCACTAAAATTTGATAGGGCAACAACAGATTGTGGAAAAGGTGGTGTGGCCCCTTTAATTGCGTGTCCGTAGAAGAGTGTTTCTTCAGCGAGAGAGGAAATGCGAGAAGATTCGTCTTCGTCTACTGATTGCTGCCAGAGCCTAGTTCGTGAAAGAGGCTTATGCATTGTTTAAACTATTGGTCACGGAATAAAGCAGTGATTTGTCTTGCATCTACTTGTCGCTCACGACCTAGACCTACTGAAGTGAATGGAGTGCTGACTTCGGTCTTGGAGCATAGCACTGCTAAAGATTCAACTAACGGAGCTGAGACAGGAAGGGGGTAACATATTTCTCAGTACATTTTGCAAAATGTAAGCTAACAAAACACTGCAAATTCGATGTATCCACTGAAACAATTCTCCACGGAGTTTGTTTTGTAGGCTAGTCTACTTTCTTCCCAACTAGCACGAAGTGCAGAGCTAGCTAACGTTACACCAACACATCAGACACCACAACAACTACATTAAACAAAGTGTATCGTTAGGCCAATTGTATATTAGGTTAGGTGAGCTATATGCCAGTTTTGGTATAGGGTCATCCTTACATCTAACCTTAACTTTACCTTTTCTAAAATGGTGGGAACAGACTTTGGTGTGAGGAGTTGGCTCAAAGTTTCGCCTGTTAATTCTGGCTAGCCACAAGTCTCTCCTGCGCTGGCTCAACTCCTCGGTCTCCTTTCCTTCCAATTTTCTAATTTTCGGTATGGAATAAAAATGAATTCCCGGGTGTTTATTACTGTTGCTGCAACAGCCATAAATTGCACAATATACCATTGTGAAAAAATGGTATATAGAAATACTGGATACCGACGCCAAAGATTGTTAAGGCGGAGCCTTTGCCGACGCTATTGCGGTTGTCAGTTGACAGCTGTCAATCTATTGTACCGGTATATCAACAAAATGGCGCCGCTATCATTGATGACGCGAATAGAATGAGCCCAATTGCTGCGTGCGTAGGCTATTATTCCCTCTCCTGCTCAAACAACATTAAAGTTGATTTTGACAACGTGTTTACAAATTTTAAAGAAAATTGTAAATAGCCTATTGTCGAGCAGTTAATGGGATACTGCACAGTTGTGAAGCAGTTGGAAAGTTATGGTGGGCTAACTTTGTGTGAACACACACGGGAAATTCTCTCTCATTGAGTTGCCTGATAATACGCACAGCTGCACCGATGCATAAACTAAACGGTAGACTAGGTCATCAGGACATAAACAAAATGCCTCAGCCTCTAATAAGCACAATATGAAGTGGGCTAAATAAAAACATGATGTTGGAATAAACACCGACAGTATAGGGGCCCACTAAAGATCGTCGCACCCCCTATAGTGAAGCATTAGCTCCGCCCCTGTTGAACCCACATGGTGATATTAGCTTGCTAATATATTAGAAATTAATGTTAGGTTGACAGTTAGTCAACACTTTTGGGTGAAATATGTAATTGTTGTACATTTTCCTTGATAATTATGGGTGTATAACCGAACCCTTCCATGTACAATACTGTCTGCTCAAGGTTGGTTAGCCATGCTGGCTTACCAGTAATTTGTGCTAGCGATCTGCTTGTTGCAGCTGAGATGTAGCCTCCGTTTATGGCAGTATTACGGCGTTATGCCTATTGCTTTTTTTGATGCTATAGCAAAAGTTTAAATGAGATCTCATAGAAAAGAAATGTTTGATGGTAACTGTTACACTGTTTCGTGTAGATTGGTTTTTTTATACGGATAGAAGATTTCAGTGGATTCCAGACGAGCTAAGATGGCGAGCCTGTCCAAGATATTCAACGTGTCGACCCAGCCTGCTGCAGTCTGATCAACTGCAGCAAGGTTTCTTCACCATCTGCGTGAACTTCGAGCAGCGCACACGGATTACAGATAAGCGTTCCTTTCCACACAAGGAGCTGAAAGGAAACTACTTTTGAATTTTCTGTTTATACCAGGGGTCGGGAACCTTTTTTGCCTGGAGAGCCACTTTTACCAATTTTTTATTTTTTTTTATCTCAGAAGAGCCACATAAAGACGGTTACAAGAAAAAGTTTAGATATTTAACGTACATTTACTTTCATTCAACAGAGGATTTTTAAATACATGTTCTACTAGTTTTAAAAGTAATGTGCAAGTAACTTGAAATGTAAAGTGGAATGACAGAAGTATAGGCCTTAGGCTTCCCATGTAGGCTAAACACCACCACCTATTTCCCCAGTGTTCTTTTGGTATGCAAAGTAACCTCATAGTTAACAACACAACACTCAATTTTCATGACATGACATGTCATTGGCGAAATTGAACATTAGGCCTACTGTACCAGAGATTAGATTTGGTGATGGCCTTGGAGTCTGGCTGGCTCATATTCAGTGAGGTGAAGTTTCATGCAAGAATTGAGGCTGTCATCATTTAAGGGCAACTCCACGCAAAACTGTCATATATCCATAACGCCAACATGGCATTGTGTTGGCGTTATGGATGTGACAGTTTTGCGCGGAATTGCCCTTAAACGTGAGCGCAGGTTTGTCTTTATATTTTTCATATGTGAGAAAGATTTCACATAAGTGGAACCGAACAGGGTTAACACAGCAATACTAACTCGTTGCAGTGTGCGATATATAACGGGCAGTTCATTTCGCGTTTTCAGAATCAGTCTTCGGATGGAAACTTTCCCATTTCAGCCCGCTTGTGTTCGCGCTCGCAAGCTGTGGTCACTGACGTTTCCTTTTTGACATTTTCCTTATCTAACCTACAGCAAGCGCACATCAACAATAACAATTAAAGTGTTCTCGTTCATCTTTTTTTCTCTTCGCCATTTTCTTTGTTTTGGATACAACCGTTAGCTAGCTGAATTTTTAAGTAAAGCATCAGCGGGTGGAATGTTATCTCGGCACAGCATTGTCCAATATCTGTACAGTAGGCTACATCGACGTAACCGTGAATTTCAGCGGTAGAGAACAGACATGGGATGGATTAAACTACGTGAACATATATTATATTTCGAACACTATTTTAACATTTTGATTTCAGTAGGTCCATTTTTAATTTAATACAGCACCAAAATTATTCATGACTTATTGAGTAAACAAATGGCAGGTTTGTCCGAGAGCCAGATGCAGTTCCCAAAAGAGCCACATGTGGCTCGCGAGCCATAGGTTCCCGACCCCTGGTTTATACCATAAGTGACGTTTGCATTTATTTATAGTTCAACATTTTCTTTAATACCTAAAAGGACTTTTTCTTACTTTAACAAACTCACTGAACTGCACTGATTGAATTGCACTTGCTCTTGAAGGGTGATTGATTGATACTGGGAAAGTGTGTATTTGTCATTGTTACAATTATACTGCCTTACATACACCACATCCATACATCATACATTGCCACACTTTACTAATAACTACACACATTTGTTTTCTTTCATTTACTGAACTAAGGGAAACTGTACAAAATAAAGTGCTTATAGTTGCCATATCTCAGGTTCAGCTTTTACTTATTACACGGCTCAAGAATCTAGTAATCTCAGATGTGTAGCTTTTAACTGGTCCACAACACAAGTGCTACAGTTGAAAACCAGAAATGCACTGAAATGGTGTCAAGCCAGAAGAGGAGTGTTTCAGTGAGTTTTGAGCACATTCAGCCCAGGGGAAAAATCTGCACCATTCACTCTGTCGGTCCCCACAGTAACTTCTGAGGTACTGCTCGAGTTCCTGGTTAAGCCTCAACACTTGGCCATTGGATTGCGGATGATGAGCCAAGGTCAAACTCAGCGTGACTCCCAGCCTTTCCATGAAGGCCCGCCAAACCTGGGAGGTGAACACAATGTCCTCAGGCAAGCCAAAACATCGGAAGACATTGTGGAACAGGGCTTCAGCAGTCTGGAGAGCTGTGGGGATACCAGGCAGAGGAACAAGACAAGAACCTTTTGAAAATCTGTCCACTATAACCAAGATTATGGTATTAGTTTCTGATGGTGCAGCTCTGTGACAAAGTCTATGGAGAGGTGGGTCCACGGACACTGAAAAACAGGCAGTGGCTCTAGGGTGCCTACAGGTAGATGTCGGGGAACCTTTGATTGAGCACATACATTGCATGACAGAACATGAGACTGGATATCCTTGTTTAGAGTTGGCCACCAATACTGGGATGACTGGGATGTGTGTACCCAGGTAAAGAGATGGCTGCGCAGAGACCTTGGCACATAGACTCTATCTGGTGGTTCTAGATCCTGGGCTGAGGCCTCTAGAATCTCTCTTTCCAGATCCCACCGAATGGGAGTAGTGTTAATTTTGTCACCTATTTTTAATTTAGTCTTAGTCTTGTGACGAAATGTCCTTTTTAGTCTTTGTCATATTTAGTCATTCAAATATCATTTTTGTTAGTCAAGTTTTAGTCGACTAAAAGTCTTGTCATTTTAGTCTAGTTTTAGTCAAAAGAAAACTAAAGGTATCTTAGTCTTAGTCAGTTTTAGTCGAAACATTTTCGTCTTTTTTTTATAACAAATTATTTCTGATTACCATTTGAGTCAAATAGTGTTTCACACATCTCAATTTTCCAACAATATTGTGTGTCCACAGGGCTACTCGTCTGTTATAATTACTCATTCTGATTTTTTGTCAGTCAGTATGTTTACATGCACAGGTAAGTCGAGCTACAGTTATAGCTCGGCTGGGATTTGACCATAGACAGTAAAAGATTTGACTGGACCACTGTCATGATATTCGTAGACCAGTGTTTCTCAAAGTGTGGTCCGGGGACCACTGGTGGTCCGCAAGCTATCCCAAGTGGGATAGCTTGCGGACTAAGACTATCTCTCCGGTACCAGTATCTTTCCGGTACCAGTACCTTTCCGGAAATGTTGCTGCTGCAGCTGGCATCTTTAGGGGAAAGTCCGTAGGAGTCGATTGCCAAGTGTGGAGTAACACACTCTGGAAATTCACAATTTCGTCGCCGTTTTAAAAAAAAAAAAACGTTTTTTTTTTTTTTTTTAAACGGCAACGAAATTGTGAATTTCCAGAGCGTGTTACTCCCATAGGTTACTCCACACTCGGCAATTGACTCCTACGGACTTTCCCCTAAAGACGCCAGCTGCAGCAGCAACATTTCCGGAAAGGTACTGGCTTGATGAAATTCATTCTGGACTCTCTATCCGACCACATAAAGACCTCGGGATACTTCGGTTTGGCTTTAGGGACCCTCTACTCACTACCACGTAAGTGTAATGTTGTTTGGAACTGTAGAAGAGGTATAAAAATAGTGTTTTGTAGCGGCGAAATGACTTGCCCTGGTCACTTCCAGGCTAACGAGTTTTGACTAAAAACTGTAAAATCGAACTTTCTCAAAACACATTCGAATGACATGATTTTTATGTCAACTCAACGTATGTACTCCCAATCATCCGTAAATTGATCTAAAGTGCATTTTACTTTGGATAATTCCTTTAAGATAGTCTTAGTCAGTGTTTCAGGACATTACTGCCGTCTCGTCATCGTCTCCTCTTAGTCATGAAAAAAAAGGTCGTTGACGAACATATTTCCTCTCGTCTCGTCTGACGAAATTAACACTAAATGGGAGACACAATGCAAGTTGGTAGGATGATGGTTCTGGGGCGGTAGAAGTTGGTTCAGTTTCAAACATGAGAGAAAATTAGTCGTCTTTCATTTTTGAGCCAGGGGGATATGAGATTGTGAATTGAAACCGAGTAAAGAATAAGGCCCATCTAGGACCCGGCTGTGGCACGACTGACTGGGGCACCTGCTCCAGTACACTGGCAAAACAACAAAGTGTTTTTAGTTGCCAGTTTCGCCAACTCAGTTGCAGTAAGGACAGATATAAGAAAACTTTCTTACCCACAGCAATAGCACTGTACAACGACTCTCCTTTGAGTAGAGAGAGACGACTTATCTTTTAATCTTTTATATCTAATATGGAGGCAATTGTCTTGATTTATGTCTTATTAGGCAGTTACACGTTGGCACTTGGATGTGTATGGTACCTTGACAGCTACCACATGCTATGTCTTGTGGGTGAAAGTAATTTTTTGTTAATGTATGTGGACTATATGTGTGCTTGCTGTATGTTCTTAAGGCTGCTGAAACAGCTGAATTTCCCTGTGGGATAATTAAAGTACCACTCGGTGAGTTGCAGTTTTGAAAACTAACGTTAAGGGTTGTTTTAGGACATGTTTGAGCATGCCTGTAGGCAGCCACTCTGACTAGTCAAAGGCGATTCAAAACGAGTCAGAAAAGTCGAGACAGGACCAATCGTCAAAATTTCGGTGTCCACCACTCTAGTTCATCCAAAACAAACCAGAAAAGGGACTCAATACTGGAATTTTCCTTTAATGATATTATGTGCCCGTCGTCACCATGCTAGTGTTGTAAAGGATTCCCAATCGTGAGGGACCAGACTATTCACTCATGAATGAGATTGGCTTACCAGGCAAGCTATATACCCCTCAAAAGATTAAATAAATTGTCATGTTTTCATATCATAAGACCCTTACGATGGTGCCACTTTATCTGTCCCTTTTAGTCATTTGTTCATATTTGGAGGGATTTCTCTTCTTTAGATTCCGCACATACACTGCCCTGTCTGCTTTGACCATGGGGTTTTGTCATGGAATTCACAGGTGATTTTGGTCTTGATCGATCCCTGAGTTAAACCTCACACTTTCAGGGTTTTTAGTCAATGCAAAGGCTTACTTAAAAACTGAAACCCATTTGATTGTATTTACTATTTACCACCTTCTTATCGCAGAGGGCAAATCAATTAATTAATTGAAATTACAATTGTGATTACAAATGCAATTGAAATAGCATAATTATGCACCTGTGAAAACATGCACAGTGATACCTTAATTTTATCGAACAAAATGTTAGAGACAAACAATGTCAGCTTTTTACCATTTTAGAAGTAACAATTAATTATCTGTGTGTATAGACAAAGAAACACTAAAATGTCCACTCCAACTCAAATGTTTGACAGTCCATCAGACACAGCTCAATCAAGATCAATCATATACTGTATCCAATTATTTTTGTACAGTTGTCTATAACATCAGAAGCTTTCAAATGAGAGACACGTAATCATTTACAAGTGGTATGGCTATTCAGTGCAAAAAAAAATACATAAGTATAATTAAAAAAATGGGTGTATTTGCCACAAAAACCTTAATTATGCATATTTTACACCATATTTACATAAAATACATTATTTCCCAATATCATCCCTTCTTGATCGTTTTTCCTAAAGTTATCCATGCGCCTATGTCTTGAAACAACTTTTGAAACAAAGCGATTGTGAAATTACCCTGTTGTAGGCTAGCCTACCACTCTGCCTTGCCTACAACTCTGCCTTCCACTCCAGTTGTAACAGAGGCCCTTAGTTTTTGGGTGAGGCCTTTGATTGATCAGGAACTACTACAGAAAGGACTCTCTTGGAAATCATCATCATGATGTGATTAAACTGTTTCAGCATTCCCATTGTCCTCTTAATCACCTCCTGAACCTATGTGATTAGAGATTTCTCCCATGACTCCTAGTCCTGGGGGCAGGAGAATGAGGGGAAATATAAGTGTGTAAATAATGTATGACTTTACCCTGTAAGTTTCCTATCATGTTTAGTCTAATGTCTCAAGGATGAAGTAGGTGGTTATTATAAGGAATTTATATGTGATGCTGATATTCATGTTGCATGTATAATTCGATCTAATCTCCTGGCCCCGCCTTGTCTGATCAACTCTATGCTCAACATAGAATGCTAATGATGTGATCTCCAAAAACAATGCTTGTGCAACTGAGAAAATGGTATTTAAGGAGAGACAGACCCTTAATCTTGGAAGCTTCTGTAATTCAGATCTTCCCTTGCTGCTATCGAGTAGACACATCTCCAGTACATAATTCGTAAACTTAGAAGCATTCCGTAATCGGATCTTCCCTCGTAGGCCTACCATGTGCGAGTAGCCATCTTTGATGGACCATTCCCTGATTGCTCTTGTGTATTCTTATGTTTTCTCAGTCTACTTACAGAGCTTAAGTATTCATTCATTTACTGCCTTTGTATGAATTAGGATTCGTAACTTGTGCCTGACTAATAAATTGTATAATATTTGGACCTAAGAATAAGTCTCTGCCTGATCTATAGAAATCGATTATGGTATAGAATATGCTTTACGGCGGAAACCGGGAGCACATGATGCTGATGCTGTAGCTATGTGGCTCGCCTCATGAGTAGCTGGCCAGGATGTAGATAGATAGATAGATAGATAGATAGATACTTTATTGATCCCCAATTGGGGGAAATTCATTTAGGCATGTGGACATTCATATTTCATGTCGATAATTATATTTCTGGTCAGTCTCAGTGAGAACCGGAGAATCCGTTTAGATAATTGTCTGAAATCGTTATTTCAGAAAGTTATATAAGGGTATTGTATATCTAGAGGGCAGATACAAGGTAAGGAGGGACATTCAACAATTGCAACGGTAAACACCAAGCCCAGCCCACGGTGGCAAGGTAAATACATTTTAATAGCACATGTGATCCACATGCTTGTGAAATGGAGTTAGAAAAAGGTTATTTAACAACATGTTATATTTTGCATCAAAAACTAAAACATGCCACACCTTCATGTCACTCCCATCTCCGTCGTTGGTGTGGAAGTGACGCATTTACATGACATTATGACGTAGGTGCAAAACCTTAATATATAAGTGTGGCAAAAATGTGATATTGAACCAGGTAAACACTCGTTGAGATTAAAAATATATTTTTCATGACCTGGCCAAGAGCGCAGTAACTGTTGTCATAATAATCAAACCAGGACAATGCAAACAGTATACACCCACCATGAGATAACAACACAATCATTAGTCATTAAAGCAACACCAAAGCACTTTTCCTTTGTCGCACGCACGCCATTTGTTTAGATAGATAGATAGATACTTTATAGCCTAGAAATCTAGACGCACCCTAGCGGCAGCAAATGAATTTGCTCAGCCTGTACGTCTAGTAGCAAACCATAGGGATTTCTATTGGCTGACGCCGTGGACGTCATCCAATCACAGCGCTCTATTTTGTTAGAGAGTCTCAGGCGGGCTTAACAGGATGACGACAGTCCTGCGACGGTGAACAACAAGGAAGGTGGCTATGGCGAACGAAGAGCGGTTGCTTGAATCGGCTGTTGAAGTTGGACTTGTGCTTTTCTTTGAAAGTTGAGCAACATAATGCACTTAAGTCATTCCTTTCGAAGAAGGATGTATTTGCCGTTTTGCCGACCGGATACGGATATGGTCGTAGTGCTGGCCTATTGCATGCCTAGGCAGTTTGAAAGACAATTCTCTGCCCGCCCCTTGGATTAAGCAAGGTGAATAGGTCGATTCCAGACTATACATTTCAATGATATAGGATGGCCCGCCAGGCTTTATTGTTTTACTATACTTTATTGATCCCCAGGGGAAATTCAAGTTTATCTGGCATCGGCTTTGCAAATAACAATGTCCACAGACAAGGTAGAGTATGTTGCATGATTTTATGAAAGTAGATGTATTGCAACATCAGAAGCAAGTCAAATTTGTAGATTCTTATGTCTCATTCCATCAAACTACAGATCCGCTACCCAATCTGGCAAACTTGCATAATGCAGTTATAGCCGATAGGAGGTCGCGAATGCAGAAGTGCCGTTCACCCTGTTACGAGTTGATAAACCACTGAAACGATTTTGGAAACATTATTTTAAGGTACAAAAAACTCTTTGGTGTTGCTTTAAGTCTTGTATTTTTACAACAAGAACGGCCACAGCAAAGTCTACCTGCTGTGTCTGGCTTGGTGGCCTGAATGTGCAGATACCCCGACTCCTTCAGTATTTCATACACATTCTTTTCAAAGTATGGGAAGAGCCGACGGACATCTTCACGTGTGAAGCCAACCAGGAAAAACAAATTTGAAGAAATTTGACACCTACGTGTATAGCACATTCATTAAACTATAAATACATGTACAGTGCCTATGAAAAGTATTCACCCCCTGGACATTTTCCCCTCTCACTTCTTTAATAAATCAAATCATGGTCAATAGATTTTTTTGACAAGAATTTACAAAAAAATTACTTTTTAATGTAAAAAAACAGATTTCTACAAAGTAATCTATAAATTATGTAATATACTGTATATATAAATATAGAATGTAAAATGAGTGGTTGCATAAATATTCACCCCCAGTTTCTCGAGGTCACCGAGTACTGTCGGTACGAAACAAAACAAAAACAATCTGTTTACCTAGCTCGAGTTGCTACAACCAGCCGTGAGCCCCCATGTACATGCCCCCAGAGTGTAGCGCTGTGTAGCCGATTGTTTTGTTTTGTTTCGTACCGCCAATACCCGGTGACCTTGAGAAATGGAGATCTATGTGAAAACTCACAGGATTTCTCCTTTAAAACGATTCAACAGTGGTCCAGACTATTGGTGCTAGTAGTTTCATAATCAATCAACTCAAATGGAGATGACCAGAGTGCAGTGAATGTGTCTCAGGTGATTGTAGTGTAAAACCACGTCTGGAAAGTCAAGTCACTGATTAAACAGTATTCCAGGTGAAAACTGCATCATTAAGAGAACAGAACACCCCAACAACTCTCAGTAAGGATTATTAAAAAGTATAAGGGGGGTGGATACAAAAAATGTTCAAGTCACCGAACATCCCCTGCAGTTCAGTGAAATCACAAACGGAGTGATTGTGCAAGAAGAAGAATGGTGAGGAGAAACCACCCAGACACCTGTGACCACTCTGGAAGGAGTTAAAAGCTTCAGCAGCTGAGATGGGAGAGACTGCATACAACAACTGTCCTCCGGATTCTTTACCAGTTAAAGGTGTATGGGAGAGCAGCAAAGCTTAAATCTTGACTAGTTTGCCCAAAGACGTGGGAGACTCCATGGTCAAATGGAATAAGGTTCTTTGGTCTGATGAGACCAAAATGGCACTTTGTTTGGCAGACACTAAAAATGCACATCACCACCAACACACCATCCCTATCACCTATTAGTAAATGCATAGAACACAACAATCCTGTACACTCTAAAAAACTATTCATGAGGTTAGTGGGTAAAACTTAAAATGAAGAACATTTTTTAAATAAAAAAACAAATTTTGCTACTTGTACATGTATAGGTGAGTTGACAACTTATTTTAAGGAGTTTGTCATATTGAAAAAGAAAGAAAGTTGTCTCAACTTATTAATATATGGATTTTCAACAAACAGTCTTATTTTCACCTAACAAGTATTACACTTGTAAATCTCGTGACCAAACTTATAAAGCTGAGAACAGGACTGAAGAGGGCGTTGGTCAGTGGCAACCTGGCAATCCAGAGCAGCTACTGACGCAGCCATGCAGAGCAGTGAAACACTGCAAAGTCATAATATTCCTGCTTATCTTTAAATAGTTACACACAGATATACACAGGGACAGTAGAGATATCATACAGTCATTACATATCATATATACATACATTATATACATTTAGTGTCAAAGTGACCCACTAATGAGAAATGCAAAACATTAAACCACATATTGGAATATAATATGTAGTATAGGACATAATGTTCTATTCCACTTTCTCTCACATTGAACATCAAATGTACTGTACGTGCAAAGTAGTCTAGCCTGCTATTTTTTTGTTTGTTTTACAAGCAACAGCTATCAAACAACGGCACACAGTGCATGAAAATCATTGTCACGTGACACTCTGTTACAGCTTGCCCTTTTGCTAATTTGAAAAGATGAATTTTAGCTAGTAGTCTGGTCAGTTTGGGGCAAAAATTAGGTCAAGGCTGCAAATTATGACATAACATTTGAGCCAACACTGTAAAAAGTTTAACGTAAAATTTACAGCAACTTGCTGGCAGCAAATAACCAGCAAGTTGCTGTATTTCACTCTACAGTACACCTACTGTATATGAAATCACAGTACCTATGCCTGATACTGTAAATGCAAACTACAGTAGTACTACCAGTGCTGTAATGTATACAGCATTGAATTGTCTACCGTATTTTTAATCACAGTACTTATGGATCATACTGTAACTAAGTACAGTAGTAATACCAGTGCTGTAATATTATATACAGTAATTTTGGGAAATTCATATCCTGCTTTATCTACAGCCAGGATAAATTTGGCTAGGCCTAGGTATGGTTTAGGCTACACAAACTTGCATAAATAACCATTGACAACTTGTTATCAGTTTGAAAAGCAAGTACATTTATTCACTTTTTTTCGTTTAGAAATTCTCGTGTGCTGCATCCTAACGTTAGACCAACGGTTGCAGTCAGCCTGATCCACCACCAGTAGCAGCTAGCAGAGTGAAGCAGCACCTAGCAGAAATAGAAGAAAAGATAAACAGTGTTAGATAACAATTTTCAACTGAAACTGAAGGCTACTTACACGTGAAACTTTAGAATAATCATTTATATATATACTGTATGTTTTTTGAGTTTACTGTCAAAATGCCAGGCTGAAGATGGTGTTGGCATAACTCAGTTTCGCAAGGTATATTTAACGTTAGCCAGCTGGGTGAGCTCATTGATGATGTTTGCTTGCAGCAACAGCCATTCGCGCTGTTCGTCGAACAACGGTTAATGATAGTCAGATGTGACTTAAAGTTAACTTATATCAATATTGCTAAAGTTCGCCTATTAAACTCACAAAACCGTACATGATTACGAGGAGTTAACGTTACATAAGTCAGCTAAACCTCCACGTTAACGTTAACCAGCAACACATCATCTTCAGCCTAACATTGTGACAGTAACGTTAACATACTAGGCCTAGCACTACTAGTGAATGTTTTATATAAATTATATGAATATAATAAACTGTAACTTACTGAGAACTAAGGTAGGCCTAATATAAATGAGACTGCCATAACGTTAACGTAACATAAAACATTAACGTTAATGCCACCGTCACAGCAACAGCAACTAAGTTATGATAGCTAGCCTAACGTTAGCTGCTACTTACTTAGCTGATCCAACAAGCATGGATGAGTTGTAAGTTAGACAGTACAACGTACATAGACTGTACACATGCCCGAATTTAATGTAGTACAATTTCACAATGAAACATTAACGTTACATAAATAAATGCTTGCTTACCATTAAGGTGGAGCTGCGAACTTGTCAGAGTGCTGAACACCGTTGGTCTGACTGACTGAACTGTTGCTCAAAAATGATCTCCCGCGGGACAGTTCAAACGTCGTCGCGCGGTGCACGTTTCAATCACCACGTCAAAATTTCCCAGTAAACCATAAATCCATGACTTTTCAATATCTTTTCAAAATGATGATTTGGATGGAAAATCAACATAATATCAATGTCACCTTGCTATCTGGGAGCTTAACTTTGTATTTATGTGCAAAAAGAAAACAGAAAACCCCAACTGATTTTCCGCCATGTTTTTTAAAAATTTTCAAAAAGCTGACAAGTGAGGGAGGAGTCAGATTTATTACTGTGTTATGATTCGCAGCAAATTTTTATTACTGTAGTTTGACCATTTTTGACCATAATTCATAGCGAAACCACAGCAACATACTGTATTCACAAATACAGTACACATTTTCCCCAAAAACAGCAGTGATGCTGTGAAAATCACAGAATCTTGTTACAGTGAATGTTTTTCTGTTCATTTAGGGCCCAATAAAGAAAAAAATGCAAGGAGCCCAAAAAGTATATATACTCTTGATCCCGTGAGGGAAATTTGGTCTTTGCATTTATCCCAACCCGTGAATTAGTGAAACACACTCAGCACACAAAATTAGGTGGTGGAAGTGTCGTGCCACTCTTAACAATGCAGATTCGAACCTCTCTGAGACACAACCACCACACTGAATAAATTTACAATTATTTATTACAAGGGAACAGCGGCAAGCATACATGCAGAGCAGGCAGAAGATGTTAAGTGTACACAGTGTCAGGCCCGAGCCCACCCTCTGTTAAGGCCCAGGATATCCCCCACACAGTGCCCGCAATACCAGTTTAAGCCACTAGAAGCCTACCTCTGAGCAACAAGAAAACATCACAGGACTCTTAAGATAAAATAGCCCACACACCCAATCACAGCAACGGGAATAGCCTTACCAACACACACAGGCTAGCACTAGAAACACAATATTATTCACAGCACTCCAGTATGTACCATTCAAAATTGCATAGCAAAAAGTTTAACACCAATACAGCCACATAGGAATAAGCACCCAATAAATCACTTCAGTCCAGTTTGTTTCTTCATTGCCACACAGGTAGACAATTGTGCAATAGGCCCACGCAGTTATAAGGAGGGAGGGCTCACCATGACACAGTCCACGCCCCCTCCGCTGTCTGGCCCCCGATCAGAGAAATAACATTGGTCGGCGGCACCCTCCTCGCCGACCAAGAAAACAACAAATCCCACAATGCACTGGGTGGTGTAGCGGCGCTGTCTCCGTGGAGTCCGCCTCCCTGCAGCCAGTGACGTCAGGGCACACTCAGACTGCTGTTCAAATCGCGCAGAAGACTTCCTTGTCGGTAGGCCCGATCTTCCACACAGCAATCGCGCCTCGGGGAGAGAACAACGTTTTAATATTTCGTAACCCTTGAGCTGGCCCATCCACACTAAGTAAGAATGATGTTTGTTTTACTTTCCTTTAGCGGACGTACGATCGCGCATATCAGCTGTCTCCTCTCTTCAGTCAGGCTGCACAGCTCCAAGAAGTCGGCACCCCTCGGGAAAAGGACAGTTCTTAAAACTTAGACAGATGACCGATGGCCCACTCACACAGCAAGACAACAGATAAGCAAAGGTTACTTTCCTTCATGGATCGGTAGTTTGCGCCCTCTTAATCAACCCGTCAGCGGTCAGTCATCCAGCAGTCCACCTCGCATCAGCTGTTGCTTCGGGGTCGCGTCATCAGGCCAGCCCTGGGTTTCCCCCCGTCTTCTCTACAACCTCCCCTTTCCCTATAAAAAGGATTTGCCTCCCAATTCTCCCAATCACAAACCCTCACACACCCCAATTCAATTAGTCCATCCACCAATCACAGTGTTCCACATGAGAAAGCAGGAAACCGTCCATCACAGGGAATTGTTCATTGTACACAATTAAGCATTTTCAACCAGCATCAGACATTTATACATGGAAAACCCCCAAAACCCAACAATCATGACAATAAACCCCTCCTGCCTGTGACATTCCCCCCCACTAAATCAATGGTCGTCCCGACCATCACTCACGGTACCTAGCTGGCCGAACTCCCAAGTTGGGTCGCTGTGACCGACGGCCTCCAGGGACAGAGCCCGCCTCCTCATCAGACAGAGCCCCCTCCTCAAGCTCAGGGGCCATGCCCTCTCTCATCATTGTGGTTCCCCCTGACCCTGGCTCCCCCCCCAGGACAGGTAAACCCACCGGCCACCACCCCAGCTCTGGACCCTCTACTCTACGATCCCCTGCCACCTCACCTGCATCTCCACGAGTCCCACTCCGGTCCTCCCAGTCAGCAGGCTGAACGCGCAGGTGGTTCCGGTGAATAGTGCGGGTGGGCCCCTCCCGGCCTTCTGGGCGCAGGGTGTAGACCGGACGGTCTGCTGAGGGTTGGTTCAGCACCACATAGGGCCTAGGATCCCAATGGTACCCTAGTTTCCCCCGGCCACGGCGGCGGAAATCCCGGACCAAGACCCGCTCTCCTGGAAGCAGCGGCAGGGCAATCCGGCCCCGATTGTGGCGCCGCTGATCCTGTTGTTGCCGCTGTTGAGTCCCTTGGCGCACTAACTGGTATGCCGAGGTTAGGCGGGCATGATGCTCACGGATCCACTCGAGGGTGTTACCCCTCCACTCCGATCGGTGTACTCCCATCAGTTGGTCGACCGGCAGCCGCGCATGCCTACCAAACAAGACAAAGAAGGGGGCCAACCCAGTAACACTGTGGGGCGTGTTATTATAGGCATGCGTCAGCTCCGGTAGATGCTCCATCCATCGGCCCTGTTCACGTTGGCTGAGGGTGTTGAGCAACCCCAAGATGGTCTGGTTCATACGCTCACAGGCTCCATTGCCCTGTGGGTGATATGGAGTGGTCCTCACCTTGTGGCAGCCGTAGAGTCCACACAACTGCTGGGTCAACTCAGCCTCAAACGCAGGTCCCTGGTCGGTCAGGATCCTCTCTGGGCACCCGAATGATTGGAAGACCGTGGTCCACAAGATTCTAGCTGTCGTCGGTGCTGTCTGGTCCTTTGTAGGCACTGCGAATGCAAATCTGGAGAAGAGATCTACAATGACCAATATGTATGGATACCGGTCACTAGCCCGGTTCAGCGACAGGTAGTCCAGGGCTAGGGTCTCCCACGGGTAGCTGCTTTCGATCGAGCATAGAGGTGCCCTTGGCCCCTCCACGTTGCTATTGAGGCAGCATTGGGTGCATTCCCTTGCCCACCTGCGGTTGTCTCGGTTCATACCATTCCAAAACACCCTCTCCCTCAGTGCAGCCAGCAGTCGGTACCCCTTGGCATGACCCAGGGCCTCATGGTAGCGAGTCCAAACCTGCCTTCTGTCTGCCACCGGCACCACCACCGCAGTCACCTCTGCCAGCGCACCTGAGGCCGGCCTTTTACACAGCAATACCCCTTCCATTACAGTTAGGTTTGGCCATTCTCTTAACAGCTGTCGACCAGCCAACTGGAGGGTCTGCCGCTCCACTGCAGATGGTTCATGTCCCTGCTGCTGCCACTGACGTATAAGTGTGAGGTCCGGATCACTTCCCTGCCGCTCTGCCCATGCCTCCTGTGTACCTCCCGTAGGTGGGGCCTCGACACGTCCTGCCAGCAGGGCCTCCGGAAGCCTGGACAGCGCATCTGCATTCAGGTGCTCTGACCCTGGTTTATGACACAACGAGAAATCAAAATTATCCAGTTGGGCCACCCACCTCTGCTCCACAGCCCCCAATTTTGCAGTCCGCAAGTGGAGCAGAGGCCGGTGGTCAGTAAACACTTGGAATGTTGCGCCCCAGAGGTAATCTTTAAATTTGTCAGTCACTGCCCACTTAAGAGCGAGGAGCTCCAACTTAAATGCGCTGTAATTTTGGTCTTGTTTTTCAGCATCGTGCAGGCTGCGGCTCCCATAAGCGATAACACGCTCCCTCCCTCCCTGAACCTGAGCTAGTACAGCCCCCAACCCATGTAAACTAGCGTCGGTATAAAGTCGGAAGGGCAGAGTAAAATCGGCATACGCCAACACAGGAGCCTTCACGAGCGCCTGCTTCAACTGGCTAAAGGCCTGTTCACAATCAGAGGTCCACTTGATGGACCGAGTCTTATGCCCCCCTGTACCCCTCAGCAAAGCATGCAAGGGAGCGGCTTTCTGGGCAAAGGCAGGGATAAAGCGGCGATAATATCCAACGAACCCAAGGAATGAACGGACCTCACGCACCGTTGTTGGGACTGGCCATTGTTGCACTGCTTGGGTCTTGCTGGGATCGGTCGCCACACCACCCCCTCCAACCACATGGCCCAGATACTTTACTGACTTCTGTAGGAGACGACACTTGGAAGGCTGCAACTTCAGCCCGTGGTCCTGTAGCTTCAAGAAAACTTGTCCCAGATGGTCTAAATGGGAATCAAAATCAGGTGAGTATATGATCACATCGTCTAAATAAATGAGTAGAAAATCGTGAACCTGACCTCCCAAACACCGCTGCATTAAACGCTGGAATGTAGCAGGGGCGTTACATAGCCCAAATGGCATTCTTTCGAATTGATACAAGCCCACGGGTGTGGCAAAGGCAGTCTTTTCCTTATCTGATGGGTGAACTTCAACCTGCCAGTAGCCACTGGCCAGGTCGAGGGTAGAATACCACTCAGCTTGTTTCAGGCAAGTCAATGTCTCCTCCACGCGAGGAAGAGGAAAGGCATCCTTGTGCGTGACCTCGTTCAGCTTGCGGTAGTCTACGCAAAACCGCCAGGACTGGTCCTTCTTCCTCACAAGCACCACCGGCGATGCCCAGGGGGAGGAGCTTTCCCGAATAACACCCCCCTCCAACATGCCCTGTAGTAGAGTCCTCAATTCAGCGTAGAGGCTGGGTGGCACGGGTCGGTAGCGCTGACGTATGGGGGCAGCATCTCCCGTCGGGATAGTATGATATACTACATCAGTGCAGCCATAATCCTCCTCACTCTGTGCGAATACCCCTTGCCATCGGCCCAGTAGACCCTCGAGCTGTCGCCGCTGCAGAGGGGCCAGGTCTTCCGCCTGATGGACCAGAGAGGCTAAGTGGTCAGGGAGGGCACTGCTTACAGGCCGAACATCCACCTCCACCACCGTCTCATCTTCCCTCCGGAGCACCAGCTGGTTGGGCACCTGGATGTCCTCCCGAGACAGCCGCAAGACCCTCGCCAGGGGGCGTCGAGGGGGCAGTTCGACCGGATATGGATGGGGGTTGCACACTCGGAGGAGGACCCGTCCATCCTGAATGTTGGCCACCGCACGCCCCACACACCATTCCTGCGCCCCATGGTAACAGTCTTCTAGAAGCACACTCTCCTGGTTGGCTCTCGGCACCTCAGGGACATGAGCCCACACCGCAGTCTCTGTCTGTGGAGCCAACCGCACTGGCTCGGCCGTGCGGAGACGGGCTACCCCGAGACTTGGGCCTCGGCGTTCTTCTGCCCGCAGCCGGCGGCAAGCTGCGAATGCCCGATCCCATGCTACTGTGGCTGCCCTGGGGAGAGTGGACTTAAACAAAGTAAATTGATGTTTGTTTTACTTTCCTTTAGCGGACGTACGATCGCGCATATCAGCTGTCTCCTCTCTTCAGTCAGGCTGCACAGCTCCAAGAAGTCGGCACCCCTCGGGAAAAGGACAGTTCTTAAAACTTAGACAGATGACCGATGGCCCACTCACACAGCAAGACAACAGATAAGCAAAGGTTACTTTCCTTCATGGATCGGTAGTTTGCGCCCTCTTAATCAACCCGTCAGCGGTCAGTCATCCAGCAGTCCACCTCGCATCAGCTGTTGCTTCGGGGTCGCGTCATCAGGCCAGCCCTGGGTTTCCCCCCCGTCTTCTCTACAACCTCCCCTTTCCCTATAAAAAGGATTTGCCTCCCAATTCTCCCAATCACAAACCCTCACACACCCCAATTCAATTAGTCCATCCACCAATCACAGTGTTCCACATGAGAAAGCAGGAAACCGTCCATCACAGGGAATTGTTCATTGTACACAATTAAGCATTTTCAACCAGCATCAGACATTTATACATGGAAAACCCCCAAAACCCAACAATCATGACAATAAACCCCTCCTGCCTGTGACAGAAGGCCCTGATACGGCCACGCCCACTTTTTAGACCTGAAATTCTGTATCTCGGCTCCTGAAGGTCACAGAGAGACCTTTAATTGTTGAGATATTCATACTGAACTTACTGCTGACAGTCTCTGTGAAACATCGAGATCCACATCATTGATTATAAGTCCTTAAACTTAAAACAGTTGCAGTTGGTCAATCAGCTTAGGAGCAGTGACGGCAGTTATGTACCTTCCTCCAAGTTCCTGTGGTGGATTTAAAAATGAAAACGTTGCACACAGTGCTTTCATTTACATGACATTTCTTAAGGAATAACCGTTAAAACTAACCTTGCAGACAATGCACAGGGTCTTGTCATTCACCAGTTCCACAGTTTGATCCATATCAAGCACATGCCAATTTAGTCAAATGGGAGATCATCAGATCAGGGAAAAGCAGAACTTCACTGATGTTTTAGTACACGAGTTAAACACAAATATAGTCTGATAAACAATACAATACAGCTGTTTCATATGAAAATTCAAGAGTAGAGGTCAGCTACATTTCTTCTATCCCAGATTCATCTGATCCATCCAAGTAAGTTCGGCAACTCAAATTCAGTAGATTTAGGTGGTTCTCAAAGATAAAATACAGATTTTTGAATCAGCGACAATTTGTTCATATTAATTTTTTGCATCAATATTTAAAATAGATGAAGGTCATATAGGAACTTTGGTGTTTCATAACATTGATATAAAATGAGATTCATACAAAAACCTAATATGATTCTCTACGACCTTTAGGGGCTGATACATGAAACGTGGCCTGTGCACCATAAGATAACTAGTTTTTCATGAATATCTCAAAAAGTAAAGGTTTTAGGGCCTATGTTTGTTCATAACATATTTCTATAAATGTGGTGTTTCCGCTTCTTTTAAGCCCAAAACCAAAGCCCTCCGACCATCAGAATCTGAGATACAGAATGTTGGGTCTAAAAAGTGGGCTTGGCCATTTCAGGGCCTTCCCCCACCTAATTTTTTGGGCTCCTTACATTTTTAGGCCCTAAATGAACAGAAAAACATTGGCTCAAATATTAATCATTTTTTTGCAGCCATTTGCCCTAAACTGACCAGACTATAGCTATTTAGCTAGTGTCTTCCAAGTTAGCTGCTGCTTGCCTTGTGGTAATTGAACCATTTGAAAAGATGCCTTTTAGGTAGCTGGCATCTTCCAAGTTACCTGCAGCTTGCCCTTTGATAATTTGGAGTTAGTAAAGGTAACTTTTAGCGGTCTGGTGTCTTCAAACTTTTGTTACGTTTTGTTTCACCGTGGCGGCTGAATGACCGTATTTTAGCATTAGCTAGTTCTAACACTGCATGTGTTTGTGGATCATTTTTGGTCGTCCTAGTTAAGCCTATTGTTGGCACTATTTATGAAGGTTTGTGGGCCATTTGATATTCTTAGCTAAACCAGTAAATCATGTTGTAGATTTTTTTTTTTTTTTAATTTTCTAACATTGATTTTTTTTTATTTTCTATCATTGTTACTTTTAATTTGTGCCTTTCTACGTTGTGCCTTTTAATTTGTGCCTTTCTTTTATACAGATAAATGAAGAATGCAGACGGACCATTTATTTATTAGACATCCCAGGCTATGGGTGGTACTATGTTGGTTCAGTGTCACAATATGGAAAGTGAATCTGGTCACCATAGAAATTTAAAACTAACATTGCTCAGCGTTTTGATGGATGTGTTAATGGTCAAATTTGTGCTGATAAGATGTCGTGTGTTGTTCACAGCTTGTTACTCTGACTAAGAACGGATGTTTTTTTGCTGCTTAGTCCTCTGGCTAAGAATGTTATTGTCATAGATGTTTTGCCATTTCTTTAATAATAAACAATGCTATGCTAGTGAAATAAGTTACTATGACTAAAAAAATCCATGCAAATTGTTACCTTAATTTTTTTAAGTTAAGTTTTTAAGCCAGTGTATTATTTTTTAGAGAGTACCCTGTAGCCTTGTTTTGGTTTACAGTGGCTGCCATGTGAATAAGGCGAATAGTCTGTCCTCCTTGTTGATGGATTGCATTAAGGGAAGGAAATAGCCTTCAGTTGAGATACAGTATGTTGTGTTGCATGGTGATACTGCACTATAAACAATAAATTGATTGAATGATTGATTGTGTTAGTCATCATGACTTGCATCTATAGGAATACACTGTCTACTCCACCTGAAACCTGCCTGTTAGCTCTGCATTGTTATCTATGTTTTTAAGAGGTTGAGGCAGCTTCTGAACGCCCTGGGCAAGCTGAACAAATACTGCTGCAATTGTCCGCCTCCTCAATCATCAACGTCACCATGCGGTTTATATACTGTAGACGCAATCAGAAAGGAGTTGCCACTCTCACTCTCCACACTCCATCCACTATCACTCTCCGTTCCTTCGAACAGAAGCAGAGGCCATGTTCTGGACAACTGCAGCTCTAGTGGTCATCCTGGCTTTTGCCAGGGTCAGCACTTATCCACTTGTGGGAGGAATAATGCATACAGATCCAAACATTCCTCAGGTGAAAGACGCCTTGAAGTTCGCAGTCGATGAATTCAACAAGCAGAATGTTGTGTACAACAGCGAAGTGGTGAAAGTGATCACCGCCACGAGTCAGGTTTGTCAGCAGTCATTTTCCCTCTTTCATTTTCCATTCTCCATATTGACATCATTTTCTACACAGGCATGTCTATGATTTTAAGGAGCCTGAAATCCAATGTGTAGTCTTCTGTGCTTGTTCCATAAGGTTGTTGAAGGGGCCGTGTACAGGTTTGAAGTGGAAATGGCTATATCTGGCTGCAAACCGTGTGCACAGCAGAAGTGTGCCGATGTCAACGTAGAGCTCACAAAGGTATGCTGACCATTTTAGTGTACTTCCCATTTAAGCTAGCAACCAAAGTTAATTGAAATGATGGTATCATGTCTTGTTTTTTTATATAACTATATTTGGGGCGGTGGTAGTGTAGTGGCTAAGGAACTGGGCTAGCATGCAGTAGGCTGAAAAGTCGTGGGTTCAATTCCCAGGTTCCACCATTGTGCCCTTGAGCAAGGCACTTAACCCGGAGTTGCACCAGGGACAATGACTATAATTGTAATATAATTGACATGTAAGTTGCTTTGGATAAAAGCATATGTTTAATTAAATACATACATAACTTGTTTGACCTGTGTGTATGGGATAGTCCTATGCAGCATTCACACGCATCTGGGGTGATCCCACTTCCAGAGTTGTGAAGAAGTTACTCCAACTTTAAAGTCTTTAAAGACAATCATGGGACAGTACATAGAATATGGTGCATGTTACTGCTCAAAGTATTTTAACAACACACTGATAACCGTGAAAGACAAGATCAAATGAGCCATGAAATATTAATAATATAAAACATAAGAATGTTTAAATCATAAAACCGCGTATAAGATCAAACACATGGTGCTGAGCGCTTGTGAGAGATGAACTTGCAGCTTCCAAGTGACAAAACTAAAATTGGTTATCAAGTTCACATTAACATCACTTAGCGACAGAAGTCAATATATAGAATTACTAATGGACCACATTAGTTACATTTCCAGTGACAAAGTGTGAATTAGTAGTAACATGCTTGTTTATTTCAAGTTTGTGTATATCACATTGCACTTTCCTGCTTTTATGGTTCTGGTTAGACGCAAACTGCATTTCGTTGTCTCTGTACTTGTACTCTGCACAATGGCAATAAAGTTGAATCTAATCAAATCTAAAAAAAATAGTCATCCTAACTCAGGTATCAAAACATCTACCACTTAATAACATGTGAAAACAGCATTACTGTAGTTCCAAATATATATTTTTAAAAATACACCCTCTGTTATGTTTGTCTTTCAGCCCTACACATGCTATTTTGAGGTCTGGAATGCACCATGGCTGGAACAACCCAAGCTTATGAAGAATGACTGCAACATAAAACTTCCTTGAAGAATTGTTTTGACCACATGTCAAAACAATCATTCAGAATTTTAAAGAAAATACTTTTCTTCTAAAGAACATTTATTTTAGATATTTATTTATGACATACCTGACTGCCATTTCTATAAATTACTATTTGTATAGTTTATCTTAAACAAACTGTAAACTAATAGCTACCTTTGGCTAACTAAAACTACCTTTCTCTCATAATAAAGATTTCTTGCACCATTCTGTGATTAAGTAGTGTTTTATTTGTTGGCAATTGCCTTTCCCTTTGCAACAGCCAAGTCAGATTGCAAACTATAAACTATAAATCTAGTTTGATAGTTCGTTCATGCAGCTGGGAAGTGGGAAGGTTCCCGAAGTGTGAGCATTTACTTTGTTGAGTGACATCAACCTCCCCCCCCCCTCCAAACTCCGCCTCCCAGTTGGTCATGAGTCTTGACATTTTTCTCACCTAAGACATAAATTTATATAAAACTGCCGAGATGTGCTGGAGTTATTTTTTTTATGTTGTGACTCCATGAATTGTTTCTATATGTGTGTTTCAGTTTTGAACTGTGCTTAGAAAGTGGGGACAGTCTTGCTTTATTAAAACATAAACACATTTAATAGGTTTCAGGAGTTATGTTATTCATTCTAGGTACACTCTAGAAATCTAGATGCACCCTAGCGGCAGCAAATTTAATTTGCTGCCCAGCCTATACTAGCAACTCTCCGTTGGCTTGCGAACTGGAAAAATTAAACGTCAATAGGGCCAATCACATCGTGTATAGAGTCGTTAGGCGAGCTTAACATAATGATTGATGGCAGAGTTGAAACGGTTCGGCGTGAATTCCCTGCTACTTGAAAACAAAGAAGATGGATGTTGCTGTTGGCGAACAGCGTGACACGAGTTAAGCTTTTTTAAGTTGGCAAAAGTTTGAAATAGCCAACTAGCTCCGCTGGTGGGAAACCGCATGGGAGTCATGAGTTGTAGCGCTATCCTATTGCGTGCAGAGGGAATTCGAAAGACAACCGATTATCCCGCCCCTCGGACTGAGCACTGCGAACGGTGAGTCCCCAGACCCATGTGGGTCTGGCTCGTCAGGCTAGGTACGCTCTACAAAAATACATAAATCCTTCATAAAATTAACACAGAGAATTGAACATTTATGAAGGAAAAGGTTTTAATTTTCTACTAAAAGCCAACAATTTAATGACAGCACTGATTATAATCAACTGATTAAGAAAGTAAATGATTGTACTGTCACTGTAGTATTTATTTTACAATTTAACAAACAAACCTAAAGCCCCAAAGCAGAGTTATGATCACAAAGAACATAGAATAGGTAAATTATTTTATTATCACTGCAGTATTTAATTTTACAATTTTACAAGCAAACCTAATAAATCTTTTTAGGCTAGTTTAGGCTAGCTTTTTAAGCACAAGTAAATATGGTGTGTAGACAATTCACGATTTTTTGCATTCCACCTTTTTTACAAACTGCACAAAGTCGTCTGCCAGCAGCTTGGGCTCCTCAAAGGCAGCGAAGTGCCCCCCGCTGGACATGTAGGTGTAGGAGCGGATGTCCTTGTACCTCCAGCGGGCCCAGGCCTGGGGGCAGTGAAGCAGCTCGTGGGGGAAAGCCGCAAATCCCATCGGCACATAAATGCCAGTCCTGCAGGCAAAAAGTCTACGTTTACCATTAAGCAGGTTGATGGTCACTGAGAAGATGGACAGCTCAGGGTTTGAGAAGCCGATGTTCTGACAGGTTTCAGCTCTTAACACAGTCAGCTAGTGTCTGGTTACTGGTGCATCTCTAGGAATTGCTGATGTATGTATTTATGAATGTATGTATACATTGCATGTAGACTGCAGGATGAAAATACCATTACTTCCTTAACCTGGAATCTCCACATAATCTTTTTTTAAAACAACTGACAGAAAGTATATCACGAGCGGCAATATCCCAGCACAACCCCACTCAAGACTTTTTACTGCTAGTAATCACGTCACATAAAAGCTAAATCCACCTCTAGCAAACTGGACCCCATGCCCACGGCCCTGGTAAAGGCGTGTCTGCCCACACTTTGCCCTACCATGACCGACATTATTAACACCTCTCTCACATCTGGTGTGGTGCCATCTATTTTTAAAACGGCTGTGGTCATTCCCACCCTCAAAAAACCCAGCCTGGACCCTGACGATCCTGGAAATTACCGCCCAATCTCCAACCTACCCTTCCTCAGCAAGATCTTGGAAAAAGCGGTGGCTGCCCAACTTCAACACCACATGTCCCACCATAACCTCTATGAACCCCTCCAATCTGGCTTTCGACACCACCACAGCACGGAGACAGCGCTCATTAAGATCATGAACGACCTCCTCATAGCTGCAGACAATGGCCTCATCAGCCTTCTCATCCTCCTAGACCTATCTGCAGCTTTTGACACAGTCTCCCATACCATCTTGCTTCACCGTCTTGATGAACACTTAGGACTCTCTGACTCCGCTCTCTCCTGGTTTCACTCCTACCTCTTCACTAGGACGCAATACATCACTATCAAGGATTCCAACTCGACCCCAGCTCCAGTCAACCACGGCGTGCCCCAAGGCTCAGTGCTTGGCCCCCTGCTGTTCACCATCTATATGCTCCCTCTCGGCCAGATCATCCGTCAGCATGGGCTCAGTTTCCACTGCTATGCTGACGACACCCAGCTCTACATTAGCGCTAAACCATCTACCAATCTCCTACCAATCTTTGTAGCCTATCGCACTGACCTGTTGTCTATTCTCTTCATTGGACTGGATTTCAGATTCTCTTTATAGAAACGCATTGAGGAGACAATAGTTCCAGTGGTCCAGTAGATCATAACATTGGTGAGAAGGTCATCCAAGGAATACTTCCTGTATCAGAGCAGAAAAAACATCCTTTGAAGAAGAGTGGACCGTATATGTGTAACAAAAAAAAACATGACATTTCCTTTAAAAAAAAAAAAAAAACAAGGACGCCGGAACATAACTAACAGCTCACCTCTCCAAGCCCCCATCTTCTAGATATCTGTTCTTTTTGTCAGTCCATGTGGAGAATTTCTCCAGAATGTAGGCAGCCAGCCCAACTGGGGAGTCGTTCACTCCACAGCCTGAAGTGGAAGATGGAATCAGAGTTTTTGCTAGAGCTACTGCTAGTAATCCACTAAACACCACTGCATTCATATTTAACATGGCGGTATCATTGTTCCTCAATTATGCATTCTTACATTCTCAATTGTCAGCCATCATCATTTTTTTTTTAAAATAGCCCCACATCATCATATACCCTTCACCATACCTAGAGATTGGCATTTAACATAGGGGTGTGTATACTTATTCCCGCTGTATGTTAAGGAAGAACATTTATTTAATTACGTATATTCATTCACAAAGAAAATAGGTGTCCTTAAAAGTTGGAGTTGGATTTATCCTCCTTTCGTTAATTAAGGCATTAAGATCAATTTCCAACATTTATTCCTCTTTTTAGTCAACTTTAGCATAAGTGTGTGAACTTTGTAACGTGACATATATATATATATATATATATATATATATATATATATAGCAGCAACCATTGTCATAATAATCAAACCAGGACAATGCGAACAGAATACATACACCCACAAAGGGGAAACAACACAATCATTGGTCATTTAGTCTTGTATTTTTACAACAAGAGCGGCTACAGCAAAGTCTACCTGCTGTGTCTGGCTTGGTGGCCTGAATGTGCATATAACCCGACTCCTTCAGCATTTCATACACATTCTTTTCAAAGTATGGGAAGAGCCGACGGACATCTTCACGTGTGAAGCCAACCAGGAAAGGCAGGTATGGTCCAATGATCAGAGACAGCAGCATACCAAGACCTCCCCGTGTCACAGCAAGCATGTTCAAGTGGAGGCCTCTGACGCATCTACAAGTAAGAGCAGAAAGTTGGTGCTATAATTCAGAGTGAAACTGTGTGAGGTTTATTTTATTCTGTTTTTTGAAAAGGTGTTTTGTGTATTTTTTTGTGGAAAACTGTTAGAAATCACCTACGAGCTACAGAATGTGATGCAACAATCGTTTTGAAGCAATGTGTTGTCTGTTCCCCAGATATGATCCACTAAAGTTAGCATGCAAACCAGCTAGCAGCAGGCTGGCTCTCTTGTAATACCACTTTGTACCACAGGTGGCGCTATATTATATACCATGCAAGTTGATGGAAGAGTGTTGTATGGCTGCTTTCAACACAAATCAAATCATAGCTCCTTTAAATCAGCAGTAAAGACTTCTGGTCTAAAACTACTTAAAAGTTGAATGAAAGGACATCCTTACTCAGGCTTCATCTGGGCCATATTGGTCGTGATGAGAGAACCCCAGTCACCCCCCTGAAGGTAGAACTCTGTGAATCCCAGACGCTCCATCAGTTTCAGAAAGACTCGAGCAGCGTCCATCGAGTTAAATCCTGGAGATCAAACACATCAGGACATATTCAAATACAGTATATAGCCTAAGTGACAGAATCACATGATGGGCAAAATTCAAGCAGTATGTGTTGTGCTTACAATATCAAATATTACAAATAATATTTAGCTAAATCCTGAACAGCTAACACATCATGGAACCTGGACTCTATGGGCACATACTAATACACAATACATACGTACATACATAGGACTATGTGATGATTTTCTTTACCTTGTTTTTGTGGGGCTTCTGAGTAGCCGTATCCTGGGATAGAGGGACAGATGACTTCAAATGCCAGGCCATCCTGTGTCTCTGTGAGCAGTGGAAGGATCTTGTAGAACTCAAAGAAAGAACCTGGCCATCCATGGACTAGCATGAGAGGCAAGACCCTCTGTCCTTCTCGATACTGTGGACGCACATGAATGAAGTGGATATCCAGTCCTGAGATCAAAGCAAAGACAGGCCTTTAGTACAAGCGTTTTTATATCTTTTGGGACTGGTTGATATCAATAAATGGGGTATTCAGACCTGATCCTGTAGACTCACCTTCTATTTTGGTTTTGAAATGTGGATACTTGTTCAGCACCTTCACCTGCTTGTTCCAGTCAAATTGATTCCTCCAGTATGACACAACCTTTCTGAGGTAAACAGAATTGAAGCCATAATGGAAGCGGCCATCTTCCAGTGGCTCAGTATACCTTGTTTGATCAATACGTCTATAAAGGTCCTAAGAACAAAAACACCTATAAGTCACCATATAAAGGGTACAATTTAACTGGAGTATTATTCATATTCTATATACAGGTATGATTTACATTTTTCCATTTCTTTCTTACCTGAATTTCATCCTCAGAAGCCTCTACTGTGAAAGGATGTATTGTCTCATCTTCACTGAGTGATCTCTCACCTCTCGCCCACCAACCCTGACCCATAGGGATGGTCTTTGCAACCTTTTTCTTGAATATCAGGTACCATGTTACAAGTCCAATCCCTACTGCTGACAGTGACAACAGCAGTAGTCGTTGTTGGTCCAAACTTTGAAGGGTTTCCCTGCAGAATACAAAATCACTATGTTAGACATTAACAAATGTAACAGCTCGTAAGTCCTTGTTTAAGCCCTCGGTTAGGTAATAACTCAATGCAAAACAGATTCAGTTGTCAGACATATTATGCAACATACTACTGATAAAATTAAATTGTATGTAACTGACAGAGCGACTTTTAATTCAAAGATAAGATAAAGACTAAATCAGGTTTTAGCCTACTTTATCATTTGCAAAAGGCTACAAAAGGTACCACACCATGCTAACATATGAACAGAATCTGTTGAGTGTGAAAAGAGAATCAGTTGACTGAGTTCTGAGTTTTTTTAATTGGCATGATATTCAAATTATTTCAGATTGATCTTCATGACTACACTTTTTATCATGCAATCAGCATAAAGCAGTTACAAAAAAGACGCAGATATGATTTTCTTTTCAGAGCAACAAGGTGATAATGTAACATATTTATGAAACATCAGTTTATATCATCTTTAGCCTACTTATCAGTTTACATCATCTACTAGGCATGTTATTCTCCATATTTTACAAGATTCTTGTTTGATGCTACAGGATTATTTTTAAAAGGACTTTGTGATTCATTTGAGTTTGAGAGCAGCATCTTCTCACAGTTTTCATTTTATCATTCATCTAAAAGTTCAATTTTATGACACAATTAAAAAGACTAAATAACATGGATTAAATCCTCTTTGCATATGTTATACTGGGGACATCCCTTTAATGAATTCACATCTTTGAACATAGCAATGAACACTGTTGAGATTTCTATAAATCTAGGGCCCAGTAGGCATTGCAGCCTTGTGTTTAGTGATCCGACTGGTCTCTTCTGGCTTCTACAGACCTACACTGATTGCATCCCGTAAAGGTGTCTAGACATTGTGTCCAGTAACTCTATCAAATTGAATTTATTTGCTAAAATGATATCCTTTTTATTTTCTTATACAAATAATTATCTAAATATAATTCAATATTTTAGTGATAAATGGGTTTCTTGCAGTCACTAGTACAGTAACTTGTAAGTAAACAAGTAACAGCAGTAGGCTAACTGGCAAACTGTAGCCTACAGTTAGATTAGTTTAACATTATTGATCACACCCTTTGCTGTCTTGCATTACCACACCTTAGTGATTTACAGGATTTTATATCCTTTTCGCGTAGGCCTATTTCTAATGACTTAAAGGAGAATTCCGGTGTGATATTGACCTGAAGTGTGTTGAAACATGATACCGAGTGTGAACGTATGTCTCATAGCCCATCTCGGCTTGTCCCCTGCACTCCAAAATCTGGCGCTAGTTAGCCGATGCTACCAACAGCTTTTTCAATGGTATATGGTATTCAATGGTATTCAATAATTCAGTGGAAATGCATGGATTCCAGTTTCTTCCAGTAGCAGCAACTGGAATCCATGCATTTCCACGGAATTATTTTTGGAATCTGATCCCTTATCATACCTGTTCATTCTTACTCGTCGCTCGACTTATCGTGACTAAATTCAAGATGGCTGCAAACGCTAAACTTCGTGAAGATACTGTCTGTATAAATCTCTTGTAAGTAAACTACCACGTGCTTTTTCAAAGTTCTCAATGTCTCGTTTTAAATGTCAGGGCCTTCGGTAGTCTACCAATGAAGTGTGGAGATACATTGAGCCTCGTAAATGGTGTAAAACAGTGATTTATTTGCATGGCTAGCCCGATGCCGAAGCACCACCATTGAAAAAGCTGTTGGTAGCATCGGCTAACTAGCGCCAGATTTTGGAGTGCAGGGGACAAGCCGAGATGGGCTATGAGACATACGTTCACCAGGGCTGCCAACTTTTCAAAAAACCTTGGAGTGAGATTTGGTGGGGCCAACCAAAATTTTGCTGCGCAAATTTTTGTTTGGCTCATTCAGCATTATACTGTACAGTAAAAAAAACGCACATCAGTGGTTCTCAGGTGTAGGGACCAGGCATGGACGGATCATGAGCTTTCGGGCCCTTGGGCCCAGATGTATTAAGGGCTCCCCACTAATTGTCGTATATGTGGAAGGGGGTTTTGGGGGTACTCCCCCAGAATTGTTTTAATTAGTTTAATGTGATTTCCTGTATTCTGGTGCATTTTGGTGATGGGCAATACTAAATTCAATCAGATTCATAGCAAAGGCTTGGGCTTCAGGGCCCCCTGACACCTTGGGCCCCTGGGTCTGGGCCCGGAAGGCCCGTGCAGTAATCCATCCCTGGGACCAGGGTCCCAGAGTTATATGAACATTGGTATCAAAGGGATCTAGCCTACTACTAGGACCATGGGCGTCGGAGGCATTGTGAAAGTGGGTGGGACATTTCAGCGGGTGGTATGGGGGTCCTCCCCCCGAAAATTTTTTTTGGACTAGATGCAATTTCCTGAATTCTGGTACATTTTAACAGGTTATTTAGATACTTCTATATAACAAAACAAAGCCAGCCTACGAAATTAATAAAGTAAATCATGCATAATTTAAAAATAACTCAATAGGCTACTTGGCTACGCAATAAGGTTTCCATTACAGCACCGCGGACGTTCAATGAACGTATGAAAGCGGATGGTTTGTTTGAAATCCCGACACATGGAACGTAATAGTGATCATCAAATACCTCCCCAGATTTCAGTGCCCATCAGTCCCAACATTTAACAATATAATCAAACAGTCCAAAAGTAAATTAAATATCAAACTAAACCGAAAATGTCATGCTTTAGAAGGCCTACCAGTATGCCGCTCCAAGAAACGCATGTCTCAAAATAAAACTCGCATAAGAAATAAAGGGCTGTCTCGAATACAATCCTGCCCCTAAAGGCCTGTACTTTGTCTTAAGACCCCGGCCATAATTTGAGGATTTGCAGTATCTAAGTAGACAAACTGGCTTCAGATATCCAACAGAGTGAATAGAGATTGTGCAGTCTTAGCTGTGGTTAGTGACGTGATGCTGTTAATGGGGAGTTTTACATAGCCTAGCGTAAACCTATAGGTTATTATTTATTTGGCATACCTATAAGGCTTTTTACCTTATCAAAAGTGAGGGGGACGACTGATCTCTTCAACACTGCGGGGGATTTGGCGCTTGTCACTGTGTGTGTGACAGAAGCGGAATGGGAGAATGCGTGTAACAAAAAAAAAAAAGTTTATGAGCGATTTACGCGAAAATGGGAGAATCCAATGAAAATGACAATGAAGCACTAAACAGATGCTGAAAACAGCACTGGTATTTCGCACGGCAAAAGTGGGGGTGGGGGGTCCAAACTAACAATTTTAAAGAGTGGGTGGGTGTTTTGTAAGAATTTAAGAAATGTTTGTATATTTTGCATCAATCAGATGCACTTTCAAAATAAATTCAGAGGTCAGACTTGCTTATTTTTATGGAAATATTTGTGCTGTAGCCTAAGCTATTTTGCACTTCAGAATTATAACCATGCACACACAGGTGGAATAGTTATGGTGATATTGCAATAAGTTCACAACCACAAAAACATATGCTACATTTCACAGTTCAGAAATGTGTGTACATTTCAGCACTCCATGAAATTATGCAGAAGTGGTCACCTGTGTTATTCAGCTAGTTTATTTAAGATAATATATTGGTCATTGTAATGGCCATAGCCTATAGCCTACGTGCTATTCCTTTTTCAGGATGTACCCATATCTGCATGATGTGAATGTTTGCATATGGCTTATGTCAGGCTTTATATCAATATTTGTGTCTCGTTATTTGATTTTCTTCATATTTTGCATTAATGTCACTAGGAAGCATGCCAATATAAATATATTCATTTATCTGTAATGGGATTGGCTGGAACCTGACAATATAAGAACCATGATAGTGGGATAATCTATGGCTGAGCAATTTACAAAAATGTATGTAGGCCTACTGACAAATAGTTAACATTAGAATACATTATAATTTCGCCCCAATGAGGCTATGTAGAAATGTGTTGCAATTTCAAAACCGGATTACTCAGGAACCACTTGTTGCACAGAGGCATGCTTTATATCCTCGTATTCGGTAGGTTTGCTGTTTATTGTGAAATAGGGTTTTCCACGTGTTGTGTGAAGGGTTAGTGAAATATTAAACCGAGAGTAATGGGTAAATGCAAATATGATTAGCCTAAATTGCACGTCGGTTCAATGTTAATTCTCTCGCGAACCATTTATCACAGCAACTTGGCGCTAATATCATTGGAAAGCTTAGATTCCGCACGTTCACATGATGTGTGATATCATATGTATAGGTTTAGTTTAGTTGAACCTCATCTGCCAGTTATTTGACCTACCAGGTTGACACTTCAGCGTGAAAAATACTCAATAATACTCAAAGCATACCTGAAGCCGGGGAAATGCGGGGGGGGGGGGGGGGGGGGGGGATGCGCCTGGGATGGCTTCTGAAGTAGCATCGCAAATGAGAGAAAATTTAGAAAATTCCACAGACAGGGGGTGCTCTTGAACCCTCTCACCGTCTCTGAAAGCATAATCGTGGCTCAACAGGTAGATCTATAGATAGGCTAAACTCATTTTTCAGGCATCTGACCGACCAGGTTCACTTCAGCGTGAGAAATCGGGGGTGTGGCGTGTGAGCGTGTGAAACTAATCAAATGCGTGTGTCTCACGGCCAATGCGTGAGAGTTGGCACCTATGCGTTCACACTCGGTATCATGTTTCAACACACTTTAGGTCAATATCACACCGGAATTTTCCTTTAAGTGGGACAGTGTAATTGCTGCATTTGTTATTTTACAATCTAATTATGTAACAGGTAGAACAATACTGAAAATATAAATTTAAAAAAGTTATTTTTCATAGCATTAAAACTGTGATTGTGAGACCAGTCGCACTACACCTTTGTGGTGGTTTTCACTATGCTGGGGGCGCTGTAGGCTAGAGTGGTGGGAAATAAACATGGCCTAAGGGAGGGAAAGTGAAAACCAGCGCCCCAAGTGGTTGCGTTCCTATCGAAGAGCAGCTCCAATGTTAAATCCCATAGACCTATTTTTAAAAAAAATACTGTGAAGCCAAATCAGCGATCTTATCCACCAAAAAAATCCCATCCCCTCCTCTAAACTCTAGGAACGCAACCACTAGATGGCGATGAGATCTCATCTAGTGGTTGCGTTCCTAGAGTTTAGCGGAGGGGATGGGATTTTTTTTTAGAAAAAATATATCTCGGTGCACATAGAGCTGCACAGTCCCGCCCACAGCCAAAACGCGGTTAGGTGCCGGATGTAAGATTCCCATTAATTTGTCCCATTGACGTTTGGAAAAATCCGTATCTAAAGAGTTTTATAGCATGTCTTAGGCTAACCAGCTACGTTATAACTCATAAGCATACAACATATCATTTCGAGTGAAAAAACGAAGAGAAAATCCAAAAAAAGTCAAAGGTACAAGACTGTGTACATATTTTCATTTCCGAGCGAAGGAACTAGGCCTACTCATCCCATAAACCACCGGGCCTCACTGAAAAATATATAAGCAGCACGAACCAGCGCGAAATCGTTCATTTCCAACCGGCGACAGCAGCGAACCCTTTCCTCCAACCAGTGATTTTTATATAGTGAATGTGCAGTTAATAGCAGTTATTTCAGGAGTAATCGTGTAAATAATAGTGTTTTGATATTGAATTTTATATTTATCATCGTGTATTTTATATCGTGTGTGTGAAAGCGGTTAACGTTAACGGCAGTGCTTCGTAACGTTACCTGACTCATCCTATGCTGTCATCACTGCTCAGTCGGGCTGATGCATGGTCTGCTCTTGGACCACCATATTCAGTTTATTAATTTGCCGTGAATTATTACACAAAATGTTCATTAAATGCACGAAGTATTCCTAGGTTAATGATTAATATGAATCATACAGTATGAAGGCTACAGTAGCCTAGCTAATGTTAACTAGCACTGCTAGCAGCATTAACATTAGCAGTGCTACAACCTCCCTGCTTAGCTAACTCACCACAACTTTGTAGGTCTTGTCCCTCATGCTGCTGACCCTTACAAAACCCACAAACTGACTCTCAGACACACAACAGTCAATAATGTGACCCGATTTAAAGTGGCTTTCACCCCTTTGGACACTCACTAAAACATAATATTCATACCTGTGTTGCAGCATGTAGGCTAATGTTAGCTGCATTATGTAATGACATACAATGTCGGAAATGCTAAAGGTTACCCTGTCGGCTAGTGCTAGCCTACCTGAAAAGTTTGAGTGTTTAAACTAACATTTACAGTGGTCTATTTGATAGTGTATTGGCCCTGACTAAGTTCGTGTGATGTATAAACCCCAATCCTTGTTGATACAAGTACCAATATTCGTCAAGAAAGTTTTTAATCACATTAAGATTTTCGCCATAGGCAGTAAAAAACTCCTCCATCTTTGTCAATATTTTTCCGCTGAGAAAGTTTCAAACTATGACCATAACGGCCTTTCCACCAATCAGAGGCATCACTGTGGGATTGTTCAGGATTGTGGGTAATGAAGTACTTATCCAAGAGATCGCGAATAAAAGGCATTTATCTCAAAACAAGGTTAGTGCCCCACGAACTCTTGGAGCATATACAATCGCTTAGTACAACCGTAGCTGGTTTTAAGTCTACCACGTGCAGTTAAGTTTTTATGGCTTACACCGCAATTGTCAATGGAGAAATTGCATTGACTTTTTACATCCGGCATCGGCTGTGGGCGGGACTGTGCAGCTCTATTGGGATCTTAATTTAATGCCTTCCATATGTTAGGCACTGGGGTCACCTCTATTGCTTCAAGTGGTCATACCTTATGTTTAGGATCAGTTGAATTGTTTTGAGTTTTTGTCTTAACATGGTGATAACAAACTACAGTTGCATGTGACACAGGTTTGGGCGCTTAATCTCTAACTGATCAATACGGCAATTTGCTTAACTGGCTTACATATTTTTGTAATAACGGAAGGTGATGTAAACCGCGTGGTGATAACCTTTATGTCTGGATAACTGGTGTTGTGCTTCTACTCACATGAAGAGCTGGCAGTAAGCGTTAAGTGGCAATGCTAACCAGGCTAATAAACAAACCATGCTACGTGAGTAACGTCGAAGGGTAAATAGTCCAGTCATTTTAAGAGAAAGGGTTGAACAAATTGCAACACAAGCAAACTTAACTGATTTTGTATCCTCAATATGTCCTGAGTAAGGGAAAAAAAGCCCCGAAGAATCCCAATAGGGGAACGTTTAGAAAAAGACCTAAATATACCCTATTCATGCGCCTATACAGTATTTTTCTCACGCAAATAGGGAAAAAAAATTAACCTTCACATATCACCATGAAAATTACTGAGTTGATTACCTACATCAAGACAAACAAAAAAATGTATTATAAGTTTTTTGAAATTGTTTGTTAACATGGGCAAACAGGGCATAATGTAATTATGTATAGCTAATGTATAGTGACCCAAAACGAATTGCAACATTTGACAAACAAATTGTCCAAGGCATGGAGGAAGATAATACATGTCTTAACTGGTATTATAGCTCTGAATAGAGGGCAATGTATTGTGCATGGCATAGAGGAAGATGGGAAATGTCTTAAATGGTGTTATATCTCCTCTATAGGGGATATGCTTATAGAAAATATATAGTTTATGGTGTTTCATTTGTTTTGCCTGGACAGTATAGGCCAAAATGTATCAACTTTACACTAGATTCGCCTTTACAGAATAGAGGGCAATGTATTGTGCATGGCTTAGAGGAAGATGGGAAATGTCTTAAATGGTGTTATATCTCCTCTAGAGGGGATATGCTTACAGAAAATATATGGTTTATGGTGTTTCATTTGTTTCCCTTAATAGTGCAGGCCAAAATGTATCAGCTGTCCACTTGATTTGCCTATACAGAATAGAGGAGTATGTGTTATGCATGGTATGGAGGAAGATGGGACATAAGTTGATTGATGCTATATTTCATGTACAGTGCATATACTTTTAGAATATGTATAGTTTTGACTGTTTTATGACTTTGGTAAAACCATGACCCATGCATAGGCATGCATTGTTAATTATTAATCTTAAACTATATTTATTAGTATAGAATTTTTGCCAGATGTCACAACAATAGAGTCACTTGGAGGCTAACTGCAGTTATCCCATCTGCACCCTTCTGTCGAATTAGGACATGATCATGTCCATCTTCAACTTTGCCTTCACAATTTTCCTGCATTCACTAACATAAACATACTGTGCTGTTAGATTATTGTTTTAGACAAAAATTGTGCAAAGTAAAGGGGCATCATACAGCCCCCTCTGATTGGACAGACATTATATCAGTCACCCCTGGGCAAGAGGTCAATTACTATAAGACTTGCAAAATGATGGACTGATACTTTAGTGTGATATACTGTATGTTTCAGTGACCTCTAAATCAGATTACGTAAACACCAAACCACTTTCCTAGGCTGAATAATGCGTGTTTGTACAGATTACACATTGTGGAACACTTACATGCAAAAAACCCACTTGGCTCTATTTAAAGATTCAACAACCATTTCCATTGATTCAAAGGGCCACAATGTAAAAATAGACACCAATTTTGCAACAAACCAGTCTGAAATAAGCCAAAGGAATTCACTCTTTGAAAATAAAAGAATGTTCCTCAACAATGCAAGATTCTAAAATTCCATGTTAAGTTAGATGGGGTCAGATATTCTTTAGAATGTGTATTGTACAACATTCTAATTACAGTTTGTCAGTATTTGCTGAAGAATAATGCATAAAACAACCCTCATTATATCAACATATTTCCACCAACTGGATTTTTATGGTGTAAAGATCACCAATTGAAATATACAAATGTGAAAATTATTTGGAATTCTTCGGGGCTTTTTTCCCCTTACTCAGGACATATTGAGGATTCAAAATCAGTTAAGTTTGCTTGTGTTGCGGTCAGTGGATCTTCTGGCCAATCGATTTCCGTTTCGGAAATGAAAATTAACAAAACAAAAAACGAGGGATTATTTGATTTCCGTTTTAAAATACAAAATCGAAAAACGAGAATTAAGTCGTTCTCCGTTTTCCTAATCGGTTTCAAAACATCAAAATACAAATATAGCCGCAAGCGGCAATGGCGGGCCCGAGCACCTGCGGGCCGCAACCCGTGACATTTCAGAATCCAACAAAGCACCGACGTGGTGCATTTGTAAAATGTACATATTTGATGTGTGCGCTATTTGTTTTTGCATGTTATTTTCTGGCACATTTACTTGCTTGGCCAGGGGCGCAATGCAAGGCAGGCCCATTGTGTGTCATCATAATCATCATATAAATTAACCTGAGAAATTTCAGATTATTCATTTTAAGCAAAGAACATTTCTGATACACTTTTTGGCCAGATGGTGGCGCTATATTAGGCATTTGAATTACACATATGAATATCATCACAATAATGATATCCAATATTTTGCAAAGTTTCAGATCAACCAATATAGGCATTACCAATTTCTGGCACATTTTCCTGCTTGGCCAGGTGGTGGCGCTATGACAGGCAGGCCCATAGGGTCTCTGGATATCATAATAATTATAATATCTATTAACCTGAGAAGTTTCAGACCTTTCATTCAAAGCATAGAGCATTTCTGGCATATTTCCTGTTTGGCCAGATGGTGGCGCTATGGTAGGCATATGAATTATATGTGTGAATATCATCACAATAATGATATCCAATATTTTATAAAGTTTCAGATCAGTCACTTAAGGCATTGTCCATTTCTGGCACATTTCCTACTTGGCCAGGTAGTGGCGCTATACCAGGCAGGCCCATTGAGTGTCTGAATATCATCATAATCATAATATCTATTAACCTGAGAAGTTTCAGACCATTCATTCAATACACTGTGACTTTATGACACATTTCCTGTTTATGTAGTGAGATATTAAAATCATGACATATTACAACATATCAAAAATCCCTTCGCAATTTAACATCAGCAACATCTTGGCATCATATTTGCCAAATTTCACATGAATCTGACAAACCGTCTAGGAGGAGTATGTTAAAATTGATCATGTGACATCAGTGTAATTGCCATTCTTTCTGTTGCCAGGTGGTGGCGCTATGCCAAATATGCATTATGGGCATGTCAATATCATCACTCCCATGGTATTCAAAGACCTGTGAAATTTAAAACATTTCAAGCCATTCATGGTGAATTAAGACACATGTATTGTTTATGTGGAAGGGTATTAAAATTCAGAGTTTTGCCATTTCGTCAAATTACAACATATCAAAAAAAGCTTCACAATTTAGAATCAGAAGCATATTGGCATCATGTATACCAACTTTCACATGAATCGGATCAACCGTCTAGGATAAGTACGTTAAAATTTATCATGTCCACAATGCACAAAATCCCAATTACCCCACTTCCTGTGGGCGTGGCTAATGGCATGTTAATACAAAAGTTGATTGTTTTCGGGAGTTACACACACCCACCAAATTTGGTGTGTGTATCTAAGACTATATGCCAACCACAAGTCACAGTGACATAAGGGGGCGCTATGGAGTTCTTGGGCCAAGCCCAGTGCCAAGGCTTTTCCCCTGTGTATTCATGGTACCTCTTGACGTTTGTGCCAAATTTCATGCGTTTTCACCGATGGGAAGAACCTCTTTTGGCATCACAATTCATCACATTTTAGTCGGCACAAAATCCCAAATACCTCACTTCCTGTTGGGCGTGGCTAATGCATTGTACATACGAAAGTTGTTCATCTATATACACACACCTACTAAATTTGATGCGTCTAGCTGAAAGTATGTGCCAAACCACTGCCTCAATCACCTAAGGGGGCGCTACTGAGTCCCTGGGCCACGCCCGGGGCCAAGCTCTTGTACATAACTGCTTTGCGTGACACCTGATGTGTGTGCGAAATTTCAAGACTTTTCACCCATCTTAACCACCTCAAAAAAGGAAAACGCTCTGAGACAAAGTTAGTATAATAATAATAATCCTTACAAAAACAATAGGGCCTTGCGCCCTTCGGTGCTCGGGCCCTAAATATCGAACTTAGTCTTAAATTTCGACGGTCATTATTCAATGAAGCCTAGTCTTAGGCTAATCTGAGTAGCCTAGGCTACCCAGAAGCTCACATCATAGTCTTAGGCTAACTTGGTAAAAATAGGCTACCTGTTAGATATGGCGGCCTTGGAAAGTGTTGCGAGGGATATAGAAGAGATGGTTAAAAAGGACATGTCTTATGCAGAAATCCCAAACACTTTAACAAATAACTTTGGTTCACAAAGAGGTTACTCTGAGAGGAGCATCCTACGATTTTGCACCCAGCATAATTAGGTATCCACTAACTCGGGACCACCTGGAAACTGAGGTGGCGCAGTTTGCGAGGTAGCCTAGGCCCTAGGGGATGCCAGGCCTACTGCGGTCACGTAGCCTATACTGTATGCAATCATTTTACTCATTTTACTTTTATGTATTTATTAGGTTGGTCCAACATACAGTACCTCAGAATTATTGGCACCTCTGCTAAAGTTGATGCCAGTAGAAAAATTAGGAAATATCCAACTTATAGCCTAAGGACACCTGGTTTGATGCTCAGGAACAGAGTTTATTTACAATGATGCGCATCAAGGGAGAGACAGCATGACTTCACCTAAAGATCCATCAGCTGCTCTAACTAGACAAGGAAATAGTTAGGGTTTAAGTATCCTTCCAGGCTGACGGGAGATGGTGTTGGTCATCCCATCTCACGTGGACTACACTGAATCAGACCCTGATTAGTGGCAACCTGGCAATCCGGAGCAGATAGCTACTGACGCAGCCATGCAGAACAGTGAAACACTGCAAAGTCATAATATTCCTGCTTATCTCTAAATACAGTCACACACAGATATACACAGGGACAGTACAGATATCATACAGTCATTACATAGAATCATACTTTTAGTATCAAAGTGACTCACTAATGAGAAATGCAGATCATTAAACCACATATTGGAATATTGGACATAATGCAGAACATTAAACCATATATTGGAATATTGGACATAATGTTCTATTCCACTTTCTCTCAGATTAACTTATATTAAATTAGATTAAACTTTATTGTCATTGTGCAGAGTACAACAGAGACAATGAAATGCAGTTTGTGTCTAACCAGAAGAAAATATATAGTGCAGTGTAGACAGTAGTATACAGTTATTTTCAGAAGGTTTAGTAGTATGTGCAGTATACAGTAGTATAAATTAAATATAAGTATGTGCAGTGTATTAGCAGTAACCTTATAAGAGCAGAATAAATATGGCTGTAATATGAACAATGTATGAACATCATGTACAGATATGTGCAATGTAGTGGCAGTATACATTATAGTAGTAAGAACAATATAGATATATGCAGTGTATTAACAGAATATATTACAGAAAAACTGAATAAATATGGATATTTAGTATGAACCATATAAACAGATATGTACAGTATATACAGCTATGTGCAGTGTGGTAACAGTACCATCGTAGTGCAGAAACAGTAACATTATAATAGTAGGCCTATTAAGAATAAGTGCAGGATGAAGAGCAGTAGAATAGTAATAGTAGAGCAGTAGCAGTAAACAAATAGATACTATAGATGATTTATGCTCATTGAGCTCAATGCAAATCAAACCAGCTATAGGCTAACTGAAATAAAACCATGCCAATCTGTATGGTGAAGGGTATGTGATGATGTGGAGCTATTTTAATTCCAAAGGCCAGGGAAACTATCAGGATGCATAGTATACTGGATCCATGAAATAACTGGCCTTTAAAAATTAAAATCTACCTGCCTCTATGGGAATGTAACATAGGGGTGCCAATACTTATGACCCTATTTTAAGGAAGAAAATTTAGTTATTTATGATACATGAATCATTCACAAAGAAAATTGGTGTCCTTATAGGTTAAATATTTCCTATTTTTTTACTTAAGGCATTAAGATCAATTTCCAAAAGATTTACATTCCTCTTTTTAGTCAACTTTAGCAGAGGTGCCAATAATTCTGAGGTACTGCATGTTGGACCAACCTAATAAATACATCAAAGTAAAATGAGTGATTGCATACAGTAGGCATGGTAGACTACATGACCGCAGGCCTAGGCTACCTCGCAAACTGCTTTTGCCACCTTAGTTCCCAGGTTGTCCCGAGTTAGTGGATGCCTAATTATGCTGGGTGCAAAATCATCGGATGCTCCTCTCAGAGTAACCTCTTTGTGAACAAAAGTTATTTAAAGTGTTTTCTGCATAAGACATGTCCTTTTTAACCATCTCTTATATATCCCTCGCAACACTTCCCAAGGCCGCCATATCTAACAGGTATTTTTACCAAGTTAGCAGCTAGCCTAAGACTATGATGCGAGCTTATAGGGCCTCCTCAGATTAGCGATAGGCTTCAATGAATAATGATCGTCGAAATTTAAGACTAATTTCGGTCCGTGTACCTTCTGTTCATTTGATTTTCAAATTCGAAACGAAAATTGAAAATCGAAAAACGACCTTATATCTGTATTTTTAAAAAACAAAATAGGAAATTCCCTCGTGTTTTTGTTTTGGATATTAAACTTTGTATCCCCACGACCGAAATCCAAAATCCGCACAACAAGAATGTGAAAACGGCACTTTCCTTAATTTTTCATTTGGCCTATCCCCGCTAGGCTGTCCTACATTGAAACCTATGACGTTGTTTGTAAACAAGCTAACTTACGCAGAAATGTCAGCTACATTGTATCAACTAGGAGCAAGGGGAGTGGAAGCCGTAGAACGCTAACCTGGCCCTAGCCAGATGAATTTCGCTCCGAGTGAAGCTAGGCGGAGCTAAGCGGAACGACATTCATCTGGCTAGGGCCAGGTTAGTAGAACGCAGAGCTGGGGAAAATCTGACAACAATTCACTGGCCTAGCATGAGGCACGACAATATGCATTTGGGCTCCTCTGTTGTTCTGTATGCGCGACTAGCCTATCGTTGCCTGTATTATGTTGGTAAGGGAGAATAGTAATGGAGGAAGAATCTAGAATGAGCTAATTGCATTGGGGCGGGGGTGTGGGGGGATGCACGTGATAAGGCCTAAGGAAGCATAGGCTAGTAGCCAGCTGACCAAGGACGTATTTGGTTATGGTTATGATAATGGTATTTCGCAGATGCTTCTGTTCAAAGTGACATACAACTAATTTATATTTATATTCATATTGTAACAACTGAGGCAACAAGGTTCAAATCAGTACATTTATTGGGTCAGGAGCGGGGAACACAGACAGGTCAAAACATCATTATAGAACACACAAGGCTAGTCACTAACACATGCACAATACACGAACGGGTAGTCACACACAACACAATTACACAATACAATAGGCCTACTAAAACCGATATATCACATTCCAACATGCACATATGGCATTATGGGAGTCCGATACAGTCAAACGCACCGACGTTAGATTTTTTTTTTTTGCAGATTAAACTGTTAAGCTAAGCCTATACCTACAAAACATAGGCAAATAAATGCATGATGTCTATTGTCTTTTCAGTGACATTTCCCCTCTTTCTTCGAAGGGTGCACGCAACCTTAATCCCACTCCCTAGCACACCTGGACATAAATTAGGCCTACATATCGATCAAAATGAGAAGCTTGGAATGTTCTGGCGATTTTTTTTCTATGTGCAGATCACTGTCCTTCAACATCACCATCTTGCTCCCTTTGATGAACATAGGCTAGCAATTATCCATTCGGGCAGTGGCAAAAAAATGCTGTCAGCATGCAGTAGCTTGTTGAGTGTGTGGTGGCCTCGTGTGCCTGGGTTTTTATTTTTAACCTGAATAATGACTAATTGAAATTACAATATTGAAATTCAAACCCTCATTGTATATTTGATTATTTTTTCCACAAAATGCTTCAATATTTGTGTTTTATTTTTCTCTGGGAAGTACTGTTTTAGGTAAAGGTCTTCAAATACGTTTTTTTGATCACTGTTTCAACCTTGAAAATCAAATGAACAGAAGGTACACAGACCAATTTCGGTATTTGTATTTTTATGTTTTGAAACCGATTAGGAAAACGGAAAACGACTTGATTCTCGTTTTTCGATTTTGTATTTTAAAACGGAAATCAAATAATCCTTCGTTTTATGTTTTGTTAATTTTCATTTCCGAAACGGAAATCGATTGGCCAGAAGATCCACTGACCGTGTTGCAAATTGTTCAACCTTGACCCCTATTTTGGCTTAAAATGACTGGACTAAAAGTCACGTGGCTTTTTTGTAGTTCGTTTATGAAACAAAAGGAGCAATTTCGATTTTTTTAAATAAGGCAAAATAGGGTCTGACATTTTCACAGTTAGAAGATTATTACTGTATAGACACTGAAAAATATTTTTGGTGGATAAGATCGCTGATTTGGCTTCACAGTATTTTTTTAAAATAGGTCTATGGGACTTAACATTGGAGCTGCTCTTCGATAGGAACGCAACCACTTGGGGCGCTCGTTTTCACTTTCCCTCCCTATAACAGTGTTTCCCAAACTTTTTTTCTGGGGACCCACTTTTTAAAAATGACAGACCGTAGCGACCCAATGTAGCCTAAAACATTAGGCTACATTTCAATTCCTGTTCTCCTTTTTCTTTCACAACTCGATTAGGCTACCGCCCACAATCGTCCGGGATAGCAATGCGAGCTATAACTTTTGACTAACCCGTAACAATGCTCCCTTAAAACAGTTAAGCTAACTTCCTGAAATGTGCATTGCAAGCTGTAATTTTGTGTTGTGATGAAAAAGCTACTCACAGAAAATGTTCGACTGCCTGCATGGTGGATATCACATCGAGGTAACCTACGATAGAGTAGGCTACGTTCCAAGACGAAGATCTAGCTTGACCCCGTTTGGACTCGGTCAAATGTGAGGAAAGTAGGCTACAGGTCGAGCAAATTCTATTAAACCCGCCCACTCCAAAGGCCATTTTCACTTTCACTCATTTTCAATGTAATAATAATAATAATAATAATACATTTTATTTTAATTAACTTTTCATCACAGATCTAAAAATGCTAGACGTTATTTTGGATGACTGGAGAAGCTGCGAACAGACACAACCAGCCTCCTCCCCATTACAGCAAGTTCTCTCAGGCCTATAGCTCAGCTGCTACGGCAGAGGTTGCTCTGTGTTAGGAGCTATGCTGCAATGTCAGTCTACTAGTCTAATATTTTTTCAGACCTTGTGAATTGCCATAACCAAAGTGTTCTCCATTATTTGTCACATCTTTGTCTCTCCCAATCACAGCTCCTAAAAGTCATAGAAACAGATATTCTTGTAGACTAAAGGCCTCTTGCATTGTATTGTCAAAATTGCTTTCTTGAATTTTGTTGTATCAAACAAAGAAATACTGATTCTGAACTTAGGCTAAATTATTGAATAGGCATACTCCATTCAACAACAAGGTCTGTTTAACAGGTGAAGAGGTGCAGACTTTTTCCAAAGTCACAAACTGATTATCCATGACTGTGTTGATAGAAATAACAAATGTAGATATCAAAGGTCAGTTATGACAGCTGATTCACATAGCCTACTGTTAACTCCCAGTAAAGCGGTATATTTTTGGTATACTTGAAAAAAGGGTTGTTAGATATGAAATAGACAGCAATATCTAAAGAAAGAATCAATTCATCATCCCTTTCCATTGAAACATAAAGTGGGTGCAGGTCTTCACCTAACTTCAAATGTGTAAAGCTCCTTAACTGAAAAATTGTCAGACCACAGGCATGAAACCCTTCATGTGTTCTTGACTGTTCATTACACCTTCCGCTGTGATTGTGTGTGAATATCTAAGTGGAATCACTGTATCGAATGTTTGTATATTGAAATAAAGTGATGTTTCTCGTGGCTGCTACAGCAGTCATTCTTGATTCCAGTAAAGAGCAGTAACAAAACATGAGGAACTGTTCCAGATTCAGCTGTGTATGTCTGAACACAAGCATCACAAACTGTAGCAAGACATACTGTTTAAGATCCCGTTTACATTTGTTTTTACAATGTGTCTTGGGTGATCCGATTATGATCAGCCAAGACACATCACGGTTTACATGTGTATTCAAGGTGTACAGCCAGAGATGTTGCTGACCACTTGAGTTTAGATTGCGCTATTGCTAACGTTACATCCATTATAACTCCCCTTGTTCGGGTCATCAGAATGCATTAGCGTTTCCTCTACACATATGGTCAAATGTGTTTCAGACCACCTTGGCTAGTGGTTCTAAGATGATACGATGATTGGTGATTATTTACACTTATATTTAGAACTGACCACTTGATTGGATCACCCAAGACACATTTTTAAAAAAGGGTCAAAGAGACTTCCTAGGCTTTTTTTTTTTAAATAACACAGCTTGCTTTGTTTTTTTAAGTATATTTTTTGGGGCTTTTTGCCTTGGACAGGACAGTGAAGACAGACAGGAAGTGAGTGGGAGAGAGAGATGGGGTGGGATCGGGACATGACCGCAGGTCGGACTCGAACCTGTGTCCCCGTGGGTGCTCAGACCCGTTCATGGTACGCCACAGCACCCCGACTTCCTAGGCTTTTGATATAAACGAACAAGGCTTCTGATGCAAACATAATGTTCGGTGTGATAGGCCTATGTTTTTCTGACCCTTGGCCTGAGATGGTTCTCAGTGGCCTACCCTCATTCCTATAAGACAGTTCCTGTTGCTTACACCTCAACTGATTTCCTGACCCCGCATGTGAAAGATTACATCCCTCTCCCTATGCTACAGACCTTTTATTTATTTTCTTATTTCATCACACGTCAAAACACACACACACACACATCTGACTTTCTCCAACTTTTTCACATCTCCATAGAACTTTTTATTTATTATTTTTGATTTCTCCTCCATCTATCTACCCATGTCCTTGATTGCCTAGCCTTTCTGCCCCCCCCACTCCCATCCCCAACACGCACACAAAAAACACACACACTTACATCATCACTGTCATAACCTCACATACATACAGCACACTGCTTGCTACAGTAAGCCTCCTCTACATACTTGCTGCATACTGCCCCCCCCCCCCTACATACACAGCACATTGTCTTCAGGATCTTCTCCAACACACATCCTCTACATACTTACAGCACACTGCCCCCACCTACCCACACACACACTACACACACACACACACAGTCACTGCTCCACTCCCCTCCTGCCCACACACACATCTTTACTGTCATCACTCACATACATCATACATACAGTACGGGTGTGAATTTGGAATCGAAATGCATGCCATGATCAGGTTGCAATTTAAAACACATGCAATTAATATCAAAATAGTAAGGGAATGTTTTAAGTAATCAGAAAAATGATAGGGACATGACCCTATTGTCCACCCACAATAAATTCCGCCCATGCTTTCAGTTGAGATACAGTATGTTGTGTTAGTGAATACTCTGTGTGTCATATACTGTATGTGTGATGAGAACTCCATGATTTGGTCGCAATTTAAAATACATCAAAATAGTGCTGGTTTTAAAGTAATCCGAAAAGTGATGAATTACACCCATGCTTTCACTTGAGATACAGTATGTTGTGTTGGTCATGACATAACATGACCGTAAGGGTGTGACCTGTGTGGTAGAAATGTTGGATTGCTAACAAATCTTATTACAGAGCTGATTGACATTACATTTTCATATATTATGTGTATGCTTTTCTATACATTCGATACAATGCATCAACTTTGCTTTTTCAGCCATTTGCTCTCTCCATGTCACGACTTTCTAATAAAGGTCATGCGACCCCTTTTGTCACGAGTTAAGGGTATTCTGCCTGAGGTCATAATATTAGGAATATCTTGACAGGGAGCATACTATGGCAAGAAAATGCTGAAGGATGTGTATTGTATTAACCAATTATCTTACTTACTTGGAGTAGCCACATGACTTGCATATGACGAATGGATCACATTCTATGTCCAAGAAGTGTCCATGTATTGTTGTATTTCTGCATGTATGAGGAGTTTTGGAAAAGAACATTGTACTCATGATAAGAATGATTTGTATTACCATGATGTGACTAATATGTATAAGATAGGGCCTCACCCTAGAGAACTTTGAGTAGTGTTATTGGAACATGCTGTTGCCAGTGACCTCATTTTCTAGTGATATGCTGTCAGCTCCACCTGAAACTTTCCTGTTAGCCCTATAGTTTTATCTACTGTTTATCCATTGTTCAAAACACTACAGTCCTCCCCCTTAATCATCAATGTCACCATGCAGTTTATATAGAGGCGATCAGAAATTAACTGCCTCAGACCTTTCAAGAGAATCACTCTCTGCTCCCTTGAACAGAAGCAGAGGCCATGTTCTGGACAACTGCAACCCTACTGGTCACCCTGGCTTTTGCCAGGGTCAGCACTTCTACAATGGCCGGAGCAATAACCGATACAGATGTTAATATTCCTGAGGTGAAAGACGCTTTGAATTTCGCAGTCGATGAATTCAACACGCAGAGTAATGATGTGTACATCTACAAAGTGGTGCAAGTGATCAAGGCTACGAGTCAGGTTTGTCTGCAGTCATTTCTCTTTCCTTTGCCTCCATATTGACATGTATCATTATACACATGCATGTCTACGCTTTCAATGAGCCTGAAATCCAATGTGTAGTATTATATGCTTGTTCCTACAGGTTGTTTCAGGGACCATGTACAGGTTTGAAGTGGAAATGGTTATATCTGGCTACAAGTCATCCCCACAGGAGATGTGTGCCATGGACAACTCAGAGCTCAAAAAGGTATGCTGACCATTTTAGTGTACACCCAAAGTTATTTGAAATGATGGTCTCATGACTACTTTTTTATGACTGTATTGTTTGACTTGATTGCGTGATGATGGCCTAGTATCCAGAGTATCCAGTAGTTATTCCGAATTTTAAGTTGCACAACCATGGGATACTACAAAGAATATGTGTATGTTAGTTCAAAATATTTCTGCTGATAACCGTTTCCAGTGTAACAATGTAAAAAACAAGGATCAAGTGAGTAATATATATAGTATATATAAGTGAGTAAATATGAATAATGTAAAACATATGAATGTTTTAATTATAAAAACATTTATAAGCTCAAACATATGGTGCTGGGTGCTATGTGAGATATGTATATGCAGCTTGCAAGTGACAAACTGTAACATTGGTTATCAAGTCCAAAAGTCCAAAAAAAAATTACAAATGGACCACAAAGTGACATGGTCATCCCAACTCGGCTATCAAACTGATGTCTGAATTCCCCCTTGAAATTATTGCTTAAAAGCATGTGAAGGCAGCATTAGCTGTAAATGTAAAATGTAAAACGTTCAATTTACAAACACTTTCATGTTTCTCTTTCAGCCATACACATGCTATTTTGAGGTCTGGAGTCAACCATGGCTGGGCCCACCCAATCTTATGAAGAATGTCTGCAAAAATTAGATTTTCTTGAAGAAGCTTCCATGTCCAGAAAGGTTTTGGATTGCCGCATGTAGTCATAATCATTCAGTATTTTAATGAAATTTAGTTTACATTTATTTTAACTTACCTACTGACTGTCTATTTTTTATACTACCAAGTCCAAGTTCAAGTTTTATTTGCCACATAGCCTACGCATACAAGTATAATGAGCAGTGAAATGCTTACATACCTACAGTATACTGCTGTACACACATACCACTAATATAAATTGTTGAACCTTAACCAACTGTTGACAATTCTAACCAACCTTTCTCTCAAAATAAAGGTTTTCTACACCATCGGCCTTAAGGTGTGCGTGGAGTGATGTGATTATGTTGTGACTCCATGAATTGTTCCTATATCTGAGGCAGATTGCATAACTAAAAACTATACATATGGTCCTTTTTGTCTCAGCTGAGACAACACACTCCATGATTTTTTTTCTGTGTGTTTCAGTTTTGAACAGTGTTGTTTTGAAAAGTTGTGACATTATTAATACATCAAAGGACATTTTTCTTCACCTTTAGGCTTCAGGAGTTTTGTTATGAGTTATGTGCACTCTACAAAAATACATAAACCCTTCATAACATTAACAATACAAGGTGGGTTTACATCGACACTTTTATTCTGATTAGAATCTGAAAAATGGCTCAATCTGAATAAAAATGACACAATAACACCTTGATCGGAATAAAACTACTCTGTTCTCATTCCGACTGAACAGTCAATCAGGTAAAGTAAAGCAACAATGGCTATTCCGATCTAAGATTCTAGAGTGCCTGTAAGCACCTGATCGGAATAGAACGTACCCATGTAAACAGACGGCACACATTTTTTAATTGGAATAGTTTAATCTGAATGAAACTAACTGAACTGAAATAAACTGTCCATGTAAACCAACCTACTGAGAATTGAACATTTATGAATGCAAAGGTTTTAATTTTCTAAAAAACAACAATTTACAGACAGCACCGCAGGCATTTTTCAAACAAAGCCCTTCCACAAGTTCTGTGTAAAGCCTCTGGTATACACTGCTGATCAAACTGTTTGCATACTAAATGTATCTGGTCTACATCTGGCCAGATGTATTACAGTTCCCTGACAGGGCATTCATTTCTAATTGATCACCTCTTGTGATCTCGGTTACAACAAAACGCTTTCAATATTCATCACCTCTTTCACTTGATAGTTATTTATTAGTATTTGAATGTCTATTATTGTCTATATTTGTAGATAATAAATTACCAAAATGTCTAATGCCAGAGTCATATCAAGTTGCTGCCCAAGCTTAAGGGCCGTTCACACCAGGAACGATAACTATGAAGATAACTATAATGATAAAAGCGTCCACGCTGACCAATGATAAGAAAAAAAAAAAATCTCTCATTGTGTTGATGAATGTCACCTTTTTATCATTCTCAAAATCACTCTGAAAGTGATCCCTAAAAATATCATTCTTCATGCCGTTATAGTTATAGTTTATGCATGTACGCGGTCTTTCATATTAGCTACAACAATACTTTTCTGCCGTTATCATTATAGTTATCATACTTGGTGTGAATGGCCCTTAAACAAATTAGTTATATGGAGCTCCATTATATTATATGACTTTTAAACACAACATCTTTTTTAACACAGTTACTTTTTATAAAAGTGCAATCAGCATATTAATCTTTTTGTGAATTTTTATGATTTTTTTTTGAGAATTTTCAACTAAAAGCCAGCAATTTAATGACAGCACTAATTATCGTAAAAAATTAAATAACTTTACTGTCACTGTAGTATTTATTTTACAATAAAATGGCTTAACAAAGTTATTTTTTATATAAAAGTGCAGTCAGTATAACTCTTCCTTACTGTGAATTTTGGTTATCATAAGTAATTTTATCATCGCCGTAGTATTTCTCTTTTTTTCAATTTTACAAACAAACCTAATACGCTTTTTCAGACAACTACAAGTTAATATGCAATTCACAATTTTTTGCATTCCACCTTTTCCACAAACTGCACAAAGTCGTCTGCCAGCAGCTTGGGCTCCTCAAAGGCAGCAAAGTGCCCCCCGCTGGACATGTAGGTGTAGGAGCGGATGTCCTTGTACCTCCAGCGGGCCCAGGCCTGGGGGCAGTGAAGCAGCTCTTGGGGGAAAGCCGCAAATCCCATCGGCACATAAATGCCAGTCCTGCAGGCAAAAAGTCTACGTTTACCAATAAGCAGGTAGATGGTCACTGGAAAGGTGGACAGCTCAGAGTTGGTCTTCTGTTTTCTGATCATCTTTTCTTTTCTTTTTTTTATTTAAAAAAAAAAAACAATTCACAATGTATGCAACAAATCAACACTCTGCGACATATTTTACTACTGTATAGAGTTGAACAATAAGGGCATGTGTCCATCAACTGTTTTTTTTTGGGCTTTTTTTGCGCCCTCAACCTCATTTTCAGAGCGCGTCAGTCGAGTGTTTATTGTTGCTATGTTACAATGTTTTGATTGGTGGTCGAGAGAGAAGTGACATTGACGAGCCCAGCGCTGTTGTAAAAGTTAAACAGATTTCAACTTTCACCGCTCTGAGTGCGGCGAGGGCTTTTTTCCACCGAGGGCAAGGAGCGCTGTGAACGCTGAACTTCAAAGGATTTGTATAGAAAATAGAAAAATTCATATGGCATAATTCTTTATATCACACTGACCTGGAATCTATTCTCTTTTCTGGATTAGATTTCAGGTTCTCTTTATAGAAACGCATTGAGGAGACAATGGTTCCAGTGGTCCAGTAGATCATGACATTGGTGAGAAGGTCATCCAGGGAATAATTCCTGTATCAGATAAGAAAAACGTCCTTTGAAGAAGAGCTATGTGCATATAGATCATTAAAGAGTTCTAAAATAAATGTAGAGGAAAAAACATTGTGATTTTCTTAAAAAACTCTGTGACATAACTAGCAGCTCACCTCTCCAAGCCCCCATCTTCTAGATCTCTGTTCTGCTTATCAGTCCAAGAGGAGAATTTCTCCAGAATGTAGGCAGCCAGCCCAACTGGGGAGTCGTTCACTCCACAGCCTGTAATGGAAGATGGAATCAGAGTTTCTGCTACAGCTGCTGCTAGTGGTCCACTATACACCACTGCATTCATATGTAACATGGCGGTATCATTGTAGCTCAATTATGCATTCAACCATTGTCATAATAGTGAAACCAGGACAATGCAAACAGAACACATAAAAGGGGTAACAACACAATCATTAGTCATGAAGTCTTGTATTTTTAAAACAAGAGCAGCCACCTGCTGAAAGTCAAAGTCTACCTGCTGTGTCTGGCTTGGTGGCCTGAATGTGCAGATACCCCGACTCCTTCAGTATTTCATACACATTCTTTTCAAAGTATGGGAAGAGCCGACGGACATCTTCACGTGTGAAGCCAACCAGGAAAGGCAGGTATGGTCCAATGATCAGAGACAGCAGCATACCAAGACCTCCCCGTGTCACAGCAAGCATGTTCAAGTGGAGGCCTCTGATGCATCTACAAGTAAGAGCAGAAAGTTGGTGCTATAATTCAGAGTGAAACTGTGCGAGGTTTATTTTATTCTGTTTTTTGAAAAGGTGTTTTGTGTATTGTTTTGTTGAAAACTGTCAGAAATCACCTACGAGCTACAGAATGTGATGCAACAATCGTTTTAAAGTAATGTGTTGTCTGTTGCCCAGATATGATCCACTAAAGTTAGCATGCAAACCAGCTAGCAGCAGGCTGGCTCTCTTGTAATACCACTTTGTACCACAGGTGGCGCTGTATTATATACCATGCAAGTTGATGGAAGAGTGTTGTATGGCTGCTTTCAACGCAAATCAAATCATAGCTCCTTTAAATCAGCAGTAAAGACTGAATGAAAGGACATCCTTACTTAGGCTTCATCTGGGCCATATTGGTCGTGATTAGAGAGCCCCAGTCACCCCCCTGAAGGTAGAACTCTGTGAATCCCAAACGCTCCATCAGCTTCAGAAAGACTCGAGCAGCGTCCATCGAGTTAAATCCTGGAGATCAAACACATCAGGACATATTCAAATACAGTATATAGCCTAAGTGACAGCATCACATGATGGGCAAAATTCAAGCAGTATGTGTTGTGCTTACAATATCAAATATTACAAATAATATTTAGCTAAATGGTCCATGTATGAATCGTTCATTTGATATTCTATTGAGAATCCAAAAACAAAAAATTAACAAATGAATGGTTATTTCATTATTTGTTTATGAATGTGATACAAACAAACAAATAATGCTTTGTTTTTCAGACTTTTGATTTCATGGTCAGCTCAAAAGTAAACATTTAAAATACGGCCTCAGGGCCAAAATGATTTTGATATATATATTTTTTCCGATTGCTATGACCCGGAAATTATTTATTGACTTCCATTGCCAGAGCTGCTTCTGTTTTGCATTGTTAAATCATTATAACTTTAACATACACACAATTTAACCTAAAGACAATGGCTATATATAAATGTCCACTCGGACAGTGACAGAATCTCTCTTTTTTCCCTCAGCCGACAGTCTAAACAAATAGGTTTTTCTAACTTGTATGCTCGATTTGAATTATTTGCTCTGCTTGTAAAAGAAGCTGTAGCCCACTTCCCTTTGATCAATGTGCTTGTTGAACGATGCTGGCAAGTGTATCCCTAGTTTCCCTGTCATGCCATAGCTACCTGTCTCTGATGTAATCTCACTAGAAGTTAGGCTACTGCAGCTGGTTGCCTTCGAATGACGTTGTTGACAACAAATCTGAGCTGAGATCAATAAAACATCTACTTCCTTGCAATAACATGGGCTGATACTACATATAGGCCAGTCATTACTTCTATAATCATGGGGCAACACTGGGCGAACGCGATGTTCATAAACGAAACAGGCGAAACTCGCTAGTTGCTAGAAAATGTTTTCTGTCAGTAGGGATGGCCAAAAGTCACTAAATCTAGCAACAAAGTCACTAAATTGGCAACACTGAGCACTGACAGGCCTAAAAGACCAAGAAAGTGACTTCAGATTGACTTCTGAAATTGGAAAAAAATAAATATCCAAATCAATTTCGGCCCTGAGGCCGTTTTTTAAATGTTCTACCTTTGAACTTTATGGGAACATACTTAAATACACAATACATACTTATACATAGGACTATGTGATGATTTTCTTTACCCTGTTTATGTGGGGCTTCTGAGTAGCCGTATCCTGGGATAGAGGGACAGATGACTTCAAATGCCAGGCCATCCTGTGTCTCTGTGAGCAGTGGAAGGATCTTGTAGAACTCAAAGAAAGAACCTGGCCATCCATGGACTAGCATGAGAGGCAAGACCCTCTGTCCTTCGCGATACTGTGGACGCACACGAATGAAGTGGATATCCAGTCCTGAGATCAAAGTAAAGACAGGCCTTTAGTACAAGCGTTTTTATATCTTTTGGGACTGGTTGATATCATTAAATGGAGTATTCAGACCTGGGGCCCATTGCACAAAACTAGGATAAGGGATTAAGCTGGGAAACTTGGTTATCCTGGCTCAATTTATCCGTGATCCGGTTGCACAAAAGCGGGATGGGGGCAGTAGGATATGTTATGGTATAAGTTACCATGGAGATTTATTCTGTGGAGCTAGCCTGCTCCAGACCAGGCTAAATTCCAGAATCTAATCTCATCCCTTATCTCAGTCAGCAGTTACCACAAACGGAAACCAATAGTTATTCCACTACCCATTGTTATCACATATAACTAGACCCACTGTCATTATTTAAACGTTTGTGATCATTAATTTCAATCATTTTGGATAAATGATGATTTTTAGATGATGTTGCATATAAGGCTATATATAAAATGACGGAATATTAGGGCCAAATTCCTCTGCCACTGCACGACATATTTAACTGAAATTCACAGCATGCATCTCTACCACTGCAGGACATATTTAACTTAACTTTAAAGCGCGCATATTAACTAATTTAACACATATTGGTCCCTCACCAGCCGACCACTGTCGTCATCAGGGAAGATTGCTTTGCTTTAACACTGTGGCGGTGTTGCCTTTCTTTTTAATTATGTCTTATACATACTCGCCATTCCCGACCTGTCATGCGACAATATAACGTCACGTGCGCGCCGTAACCATTTATACTCGCGCGTGGTGGTCGCAACACTAGTTGCAATATTCTCCTAGAGAGAGGTGTTGCTATTGTGAAAAGGCTATCGCTACCTACTTTACACCGTACTGTAGCAATGAAGCCGCTCTACTTGCCATGGTGAATCAGTGAATCTGTGATCGGTGGCGGGGTCTATTTGAGGGATCCGTGAGCGCGCACTTATCCAGGATAGGTTTCACCTGGCTTGATAAATCCGTGTCTGCTCATCCTGGCTTGGTCTTTGTGCAACCAATTAAGCCTGGACGCTCTTGTTTTGGATTCATTGAGCTCAGCTCAGTCACTTATCCTGAATATCTTGATCCTACTTTTGTGCAACGGGCCTCTGATCCTGTAGACTCACCTTCTATTTTGGTTTTGAAATGTGGATACTTGTTCAGCACCTTCACCTGCTTGTTCCAGTCAAATTGATTCCTCCAGTATGACACAACCTTTCTGAGGTAAACAGAATTGAAGCCATAATGGAAGCGGCCATCTTCCAGTGGCTCAGTATACCTTGTTTGATCAATACGTCTATAAAGGTCCTAAAAACAAAAACACCTATAAGTCACCATATAAAGGGTACAATTCAACTGGAGTATTATTCATATTCTATATACAGGTATGATTTACATTTTTCCATTTCTTTTTTTACCTGAATTTCATCCTCAGATGCCTCTACTGTGAAAGGATGTATTGTCTCATCTTCACTGAGTGATCTCTCACCTCTCGCCCACCAACCCTGACCCATAGGGATGGTCTTTGCAACCTTTTTCTTGAATATCAGGTACCATGTTACAAGTCCAACCCCTACTGTAGACAGTGACAACAGCTGTAGTTGTTGTTGGTCCAAACTTTGAAGGGTTTCCCTGCAGAATACAAAATCACTATTTCAGAAATTAACAAATGTAACAGCTCGTAAGTCCTCGGTTGGGTAATAATAAGTCATTGCAAAACAGAGGTTAAGTTGTTGGTCAGACTCATTATGCAACATACTATTCCGTTATTAAGTGAGGATGCAATAATGGGGTAATAAATCTCTTTCTGGGTCCAATGTCTTTCCGCTCGTTTTTCTCCATAGACAGTGAAATAAACCATTTGTTCTGCTATTCAGGGTAGCCTTTAAGAAAATTGTCATCCTACAACTCACTTGTTGCCTCAACCTAATAAAATCCTATCTTTTGCAGAAGCCTAGACGCAGGCGCGCCTGCAGGTATACGGCCGTACCAGAGCCCGTCTACGGACTTATTAGACATTCTCTGGCCGTACGCACTACTCAACGAGATATGATTTCCCATGTGTATTCACACCAAATTGGCCTACCATGACTTCCCAACTCTGCACAGTATCCCATTAACTGCATGACAGTATAGGCTATTTACCATTTTTATGTAAAGTTTGTAAACACTTGATCAAAATGCAGAACAATGCAGAAAGAAATATGCGCACATCTTTTGTTTGAGCAGAATACGCACGCACCACGCAACAATTACAGAATGTGTAGGCTAGGCTACTTGTTGTTTTCTTTAGTTGCTGTGTAGGCCTAATAGTTAGAAAGTTATTTTTCATAGCATTATTGTGAGACTAGTCGCCGAGCTAGGCCTCCCTCAGAGATTTTCACTAGGGACGTTAGGCTAGAGTGGTGGAAAACGAACATAACTTTACATTTCATTTCCTCCTGCTCTGCTACTTTTTCTTTCCCAGCTTTCAGCAAAGGGCTAGTCTGGTTCAGGCCCGGAGGGAGGGAGTGTGACAGTAATGCGAGCTATGCGTAAGCTAACCTGCAACAACGCTGTTCAGACTGGCGAGCGCAAACACGCAGGTGTAGCCCACTTTTGATAAACCCGTAACAATGCCCCCCTCAGTTATGCTAACTTGCTTAAATGTGCCCTGCAAACTCAAAACTCAAATTTTGTGCTGTGATGAAAGAGCTACTCACAGAATATGTTCGACTGCCTGCATGGTGAATATCACGTCGAATTTTCTAAAGCAAGTTTTAGTCTTCGGGCGTTACATTAGTCAGGTTCATGAGCTACCTTAGGCCTACTTCTACCAAAGATTGTTAAGGCTGCGTGTACAGTAGGTGACCTACGATAGAGTAGGCTACGTTCCAAGACGAAGAGCTTGACCCCGTTCGGTTCTGACTCGGGCAAATGTGAGGAAACTACAGGTCTAGCGACATCTGTCGACTGTCTGGAATTATTAAACCCGCCCACTCCAAAGGCCATTCTCAACTTTCACTCATTTTCAATGTCAGTCCCACATTAAAATGTAATTTGCTGCCGCTAGGGTGCGTCTAGATTTCTAGGCTATGTCAGTCTACCAGTCTAATATTTTTTTTAGACCTTGTGAATTGCCATAACCAAAGTGTTATGAATTGAATTTTCAAACCCCACCTGACCCCATCAACCCGGCAAAATGGTAATGTTAAAATTCACATCTTGGTTCCACATTAGACTACATTTCCTGTCTCAGTCCGCGGCGCTGGATCAGATGTTATTTTAATTAATATGTCGGTCTGCTTATGACTCTTATGTTTGTGTGTGGCTATTTTGTTTTGAATCTATGATCTTCCTTGTCAAAAAAGAAAGGCATTATTAGACACAAAAGAAGAAATTTCCTCCTGTTCCTCGCGCCCCACCTGGACCTTGATGTTGCACTTCTTCCTCCACAACTGCACCCTGCTCCACTCCACTGGTTCCGGGCTCAGGAGGATCTTCAGCCAGCAGAGCTGCTGGACATTTTGGTTTATTTATTGTATGGCTTAGTTTCAGGTATTAATATGAAGTGATACAATAAAATGATTAAACAAAACCATTTTCACAAGAAGTCTGTATGTATATAAGCCTGTATGTATAGTAAGCATTGACTGCCCTTGATGTTGGACGCCCTCCAAATCCCTCAATGCTTTCTGCACTGAGGGTAGAGGCAGCGAGGTCCTCCGCTGGTGTCAGACCCTCAGTATTGCCCAGTCCCCCTCCCGTCTCCAAAAGCTGTTTTCGGTTCACGGCGAGCTTTTGCTTTCCCTGTCTCCTGATATCATTGTACCGTTTACGGCATTGTGCAGCTGTTCTGGTGATGCCAGAAGATGAAGACGCGCTCGCCGCAACCTCCTCCCACACCTGCTTCACCTTAGAGAGTTTTTGGTGGTGTTTTCGTGTCCCCGTAAATAGTGTGCTTGCAGGCCTTCACCTCACGCACGAGCATATCGGTTTCTTCGTGGGTGAACCGTTCCTGTCATCCAGGTAACTGCGCCGTTGTTATAACAATTCGCCATTGTTTAAGCGCACATGGCTTTTAAAAGGAATGGGAGATGAAGGTCTAATTGGTGCATGTCACGCCCAAAACACACTTCTGGTTAATTAAAAGAATTAGTACAACCTTTTTGAACAATGCGCCCAACGAAATCATGATGAATGTGGGCTGGTCATGCCCAAAAACATCTTTAAGCTTAGCACCAGTGACCAAGCGTTTTGGATCGCCAAAATAGAGCCCATAGACTTTTGATGTACAGTAAACGGACAAGGCTTCTGATACAAACATAATGTTCGGTGTGATATGTTTTTCTGACCCTTGACCTGATATGGTTCTCAGTGGCCTACCCTCATTCCTATACGACAGTTCCTGTTGGTTACACCTCAGTTGATTTTCTGACCACAAGTATCCAGGCAGCTGCGTGTGATATCTGTCTGATGAGGACTGAGCAATTCAATGGAGATTAACGGATGTGAATTTGGAACCAAAAAACGTGCTATGATCAGGTCGCAATTTAAACCCTTATGCAATTAATATCTAAATAGTGGAGGGGAATGTTTTAAGTAATCAGAGAAGTGATAGGACCATGACCCTACCACCCCCACCACAAATTACACCCATGCTCTCAGTTGAGATACAGTGTTGCTTCTGTTGCAATTTGTTCAACGTTGACCCCTATTTTGGCTTAAAATGACTGGACTTGTGTTAGTCATGACATAATTGTGACATACTCTGCGTGTCATATCTGTGTGATGTGAACGGGTGTGAATTTTCAACCAAAACGCATGCCATGATCTGGTTGCAATATTAAAATAGTGGTGGGAACAGTTTAAACTAATCAGAAAAGTGATGAATTACACACATGCTTTCAGTTGAGATACAGTATACTATTAGTCATGACATAACATGAGCATAAGGGTGTGACCTGCATCTCCTAAGAATAGTCTGTGTGTTATATCTGTGTGATGAGAACTCAACCGGGAAGAACAGGTGTGAATTTTCAACCAAAATGCATGATGAATTACACCCATGCTTTCAGTTTAGATACAGTATGTTGTTAGACATGACCGTAAGGTTGTGACCTGCATCTCTTAGGAATGCGCTGTCTGCTCCACCTGAAACCTTGCTGTTAGCCCTATAGGTGTATCTACTGTTTATCTATTGTTCAAATACTTCAGTCTTCAATCATCAATGTCACCATGCAGTATATATAGAGGCGATTAGAAATTAACTGCCTCAGACCTTTCAAGAGAATCACTGTCCGCTCCCTTGAACAGAAGCAGAGGCCATGTTCTGGACAACTGCAACCCTACTGGTCATCCTGGCTTTTGCCAGGGTCAGCACCTCTCCAATGTCCGGAGAAATGACCGATACAGATGTTAATATTCCTGCGGTGAAAGACGCTTTGAATTTCGCAGTCGGTGAATTCAACAAGCAGAGTAATGATGTGTACATCTACAAAGTGGTGAAAGTGATCAAGGCTACGAGTCAGGTTTGTCTGCAGTCATTTCTCTTTCCTTTGCCTCCATATTGACATGTATCATTATACACATGCATGTCTACGCTTTCAATGAGCCTGAAATCCAATGTGTAGTATTATGTGCTTGTTCCTACAGGTTGTTTCAGGGACCATGTACAGGTTTGAAGTGGAAATGGTTATATCTGGCTGCAAACCATCCCCACAGGAGATGTGTGCCAAGGACACCCAAAGTTATTTGAAATGCTGGTCTCATGACTACTTGTTTTTTACGACTTGGTATTGTTTGACCTGTCTGATTATGGCCTAGTATCCAGAGTTGTGAAGTAGTTATTCCAACTTTTAAGTTGCACAACCATGGGATACTACAAAGACTATGTGTTTGTTAGTTCAAAATATTTCTGCTGATTACCGTTTCCAGTGTAACAATGAAGAGTAAAAGACAAGGATCAAGACAGCCATGAAATATGAATAATGTAAAACATGTTTTAATCATAAAAACGAGTATAAGCTTAAACGTATGGTGCTGGGTGCTTGTGAGACCACTTAATTATTGCTTAAAAACATGTGAAGGCAGCATTAGCTGTAAATGTAAAATGTTACGTTCAATTTACAAACACTTTCATTTTTCTCTTTCAGCCATACACATGCTATTTTGAGGTCTGGAGTCAACCATGGCTGGGCCCACCCAAGCTTATGAAGAAGGTCTGCAAAAATTAGATTTTCTTGAAGAAGCTTCCATGTCCAGAAAGGTTTTGGATTGCCGCATGTAGTCATAATCATTCAGTATTTTAATGAAATGTAGTTTACATTTATTTTAACTTACCTACTGACCGCCTTTTTTATACACTACCAAGTCCATGTTCAAGTTTTATTTGTCACATACAAGTATAATGAGTAGTGAAATGCTTACATACCTATACGGCTGTACACACATGTATACCACTCACATACATTGTTGATCCTAAACCAACTGTTGACAATTCTAACCAACCTTTCTCTCAAAATAAAGGCTTTCTACATCATTGGCCTCAAGGTGTGTGTAGAGTTAAGTGATGTAATATTATTATGACTCCATGAACTGTTTCTATATGTGAGGCCGATCTGGTAACTAAATACCATATGGTCCTGCATAACATTAATAACAGATAAATGTTATAATAAACATTTAATAAATGTAAAACAGGAAATGTTATAACTTTCTACTCAAAAGCCAACAATTTACTAACAGCACTGATTCAATCTAAAGGCGTTTTTAAACAAAGCCCTTTCTGAAGTACTGTAGTGTGGAGCCTCTGGTAGGCCTACACACTGCTGGTCTAACTGATTGCATACCAAGGGCGCATTCACACTAGACCGTTTGCTCCTGACCCGAGTTTATTTGGACCGATGGTTCGGTGATTTTTGCTAATGTGAACGCAGTCTACCGAACGCGGACCCAGGTCCGGACCAGGGTCCGCTAGAAAACAGTGGTCTGGGGTATGGTTCGTTAGAACTCTGGTGCAGTTTGAATGCTATCAGTTCCAAAACCAGGAAATAAACTGCTGCTTTTGTGATGTTGCCAAGCGATATTGTTAAATAGAAGCTAAATGGACCCAGTGTGATGGCAACCTTAGTGTATCTGGTCTGCATTTGGCCAGATTTATTAGTTCCCTGACATGGCTTTCATTAGTTGATCGCCTCTTTGGTTAAACAAAAGGGTTTCAATATTTATCATCTCTTTCACTTGATGACAGTATTTGAATAGTCTGCATTTGACCAGGTCCTCGATAAGGTAAAAATTTATTGCAAAATAGAGGTTAAGTTATTGGTCAGACTCATTATGCAGGCTGCAGAGGGTACCACACCATGCTAACGTATGAACAGAATCAAACACACTGTGAAAAGGGAAGTTATCCTCATTATTTTTATTATTTTTTGAATTGGCATGATATTATATTCAAATTACGGAAAAGTATTCACAGCACTTCACTTTCTCCACATTGTGTTATGTTTCAGTCTTTTCCCCCCCTCAAAATTCTACACACAATATACCATAATGACATCATGAAAAAAGTTTTTTTTTTAATATTTGCAAATTTATTAGGAATAAAGAACGTAACGTAAAAAGCCTTTGCGCAATACTTTGTTATGGCACCTTTGGCAGCAATTACAGCCTCAAGTCTTTTGGAATATGAAACCACAAGCTTGCCACACCCATCTTTGGCGAGTTCTGCCCATTCCTCTTTACAGAACCTCACGAGCTCCATCAGCCATTTTCAGATCCCTCCAGAGATGTTCAATGGGATTCAAGTCTGGGCTCTGGCTGGGCCACTCTAGGACATTCACAGAGTTGTCCTGAAGCCACTCCTTCGATATCTTGGCTGTGTGCTTAGGGTCGTTGTCCTGTTGAAAGATGAACCTTCGACCCAGTCTGAGGTCAAGTGCGCTGTGGAGCAGGTTTTCCTCCAGAATTTCTCTGTACATTGCTGCATATCTTTCCCTCAATCCTGAATAGTCTCCCAGTTCCTGCCACTGAAAAACATCCCCACGGCATGATGCTGCCACCACCATGCTTCACTGTAGGGATGGTATTGGCCAGGTGATGAGCGGTTCCTGGTGTCCTCCAAACATAACGCTTGGCATTCACGCCAAAGAGTTTAATCTTTGTCTCATAAGACCAGAGAATTTTGATTCTGATGGTCTGAGAGTCTTTCAGGTGCCTTTTAGCAAACTCCAGGTGGGCTGCCATGTGCCTTTTACTAAGGAGTGGCTTCCGTCTGGCAACTCTACCATACAGGCCTGATTGGTGGAGTGGTTCAGTGATGGTCTTCCTTCTGGAAGGTTCTCCTCTTTCCACAGAGGAATCCTGGAGCTCTGTCAGAGTGACCATCGAGTTATTGGTCACCTCCCTAACTAAAACCCTTCTCCCACGATCACTCATTTTAGAGGGACGGCCAGCTCAAGGAAGAGTCTTGTTGGTTCCAAACTTCTTCCATTTGGCCACTGTGAAGCCACTGAGCTCATTGGGACCTTTAAAGCAGCAGACATTTTTCTGTTTTTCTGAAAATGTTCTGTACCCATCTGTGCCTTGAGACAATTCCTTCGACTTCATGTTTTTTTTGTGGTCTGACACGCACTTCTTCTTTTTCTTTTTCTTCTTTGGGGTTTTACGACAGCCGGCATCCAAAAAGTTGCATTGCTGTCACCTATGGGACTAGCACCATAGTGCACTATATCCTGCTATATAGTCCAGTGTCTAGTGTCTCCCGCTTAAAGGAACACGCCACCCAAAATCAGTAGTGATATATGTTCTTACCGTAACTTTCACGAGTTGAGTCGTACCTCTCCCGCGTCGGTAGGTGCACTCAAACGCTCTGTCGCGCGGCGCGAATGTGTTAGCATGTTGCTATGCTAGCGGGCTCTGCCGTGGCCGTAGAGAGAGGCACATAGCAGTATTCAAACACCTCCACGTTTTACCTACTTAAATACAGTTGCAGGAGTAGTTGATGAAAAATGTTAGGGCACACAACATGAATTGTGACGATTTTCCAAGCGAATAAACATGAGAACTACAATGTGTGGCGCAATAGCACTTGGGAGTACTTCGACCTAGCGTGGTAATATTATTAACACCTAATTGTAGATCCTATCCACCACAGAGTTTAGAACCCATGCTGGATCGACCCTCAGCCTCTCCCTCCCCTCTGAGCGAGAGAGGCACACACACTAGAGGTGGTGGCTGGTTGTTTTAATGTAGGCTATATGGGTGATGCAGCGCTGCTGACGTGAGGCTAGAAAGCCCTTGCCTGTTCTAGAAAGACTGATCTAATGCAGCAAATATATTAAAAGGCTAAAGTCGTACATTGGCCATGTTGTAGCCTATCCCCAGAATATCAGCAGCAAACTCAGTCTCTGTCGCGCAAAACAGTCTCCAAATAAAACGCACATCGGCCTGTTGCCTATTCTGCCAGCTTGTGACAATATATCGTCCAAAATGCTTGATTGCATTGCATTCTCCACATTTTTAGCTACATTTTCATGTACCACATCAGCATTTTTGTTCAGTGAATCTTTTGTAAATTGCTTTACAATTACCGTCGGGCCTATAGGCCTATTGCCTGGCTTGCCTCAGCTTCGGTCACGTCCTTTTACAATTTTATCATTGTAATAAAAAACGCAATTTGCCACATAATTTCAGCATGCTCCTGGCCTACTAATTAATGCCTATTGTACTTTATTTTTTGCAAAAAGAAAGAAATCCTTGATAAAATAACAAGTCATTCACATTATAGGCTACTTTACACACTGTTATGTCAGGTTGACTGACAAGCCTGTTCTGAAGACTCCCATTCATTTTGACTGCACGAGCGCGTCTTTTTCAGACAGACATCGCAATTAATTTTATAGCAGGCCATCGGACAAATATGACCCCTCGATATTAAAGAAACTCCGACTCCATTCATTCTGAAAGTCCACCGCACAACAATGCAACGTGCATGTTCACATTTTTAGTAACAACCGCCAAACTTGCTTGCTTGCCTTACACATCTAAGTTTTCCGACTATTTTTCTTACCTTCTTTTTCCGCTGTGGATGTTAGTGAGTTTGTAGAAGTTTTAGCTCTTACGTTCTGAACATCTCGCACTGCCATCGCCCGATGTCATTTCTTAGTCATATCACTCTGTCTCTCTTTTAAATGCCTATTCCCTGAATGGTAGGCTACAATTATGTGTTTTATATATAGGCTAATATCTAAACAAAATAACCCAGGCAGTCTCATCTAGGATATAACACAGGTTGAAGTTGGTTCTATTTAGGGAGGTGAACATCTGTAGATGACTCAGAAATGACATCGGAAGACAAGGAGTGAATATGGCAAGAGGCAAGCCGAAGTCTGCTGACAAGGGCCCGACGGTAATTGTAAAGCAATTTACAAAAGATTCACTGAACAAAAATGCTGATGTGGTACATGAAAATGTAGCTAAAAATGTGGAGAATGCAATGCAATCAAGCATTTTGGACGATATATTGTCACAAGCTGGCAGAATAGGCAACAGGCCGATGTGCGTTTTATTTGGAGACTGTTTTGAGAGACTGAGTTTGCTGCTGATATTATGGGGATAGGCCTAGCCAATGTACGACTTTTGCCTTTTAATATATTTGCTGCATTAGATCAGTCTTTCTAGAACAGGCAAGGGCTTTCTAGCCTCACGTCAGCAGCGCTGCATCACCCATATAGCCTACATTAAAACAACCAGCCACCACCATAGTGTGTGTGCCTCTCTCGCTCAGAGGGGAGGGAGAGGCTGAGGGTCGATCCAGCATGGATTCTAAACTCTGTGGTGGATAGGATCTACAATTAGGTGTTAATAATATTACCACGCTAGGTCGAAGTACTCCCAAGTGCTATTGCGCCACACATAGTAGTTCTCATGTTTATTCGCTTGGAAAATCGTCACGTTTCATGTTGTGTGCCCTAACATTTTTCATCAACTACTTGTGCAACTGTATTTAAGTAGGTAAAACGTGGAGGTGTTTGAATACTGCTATGTGCCTCTCTCTACGGCCACGGCAGAGCCCGCTAGCATAGCAACATGCTAACACATTCGCGCCGCGCGACAGAGCGTTTGAGTGCACCTACCGACGCGGGAGAGGTACGACTCAACTCGTGAAAGTTACGGTAAGAACATATATCACTACTGATTTTGGGTGGCGTGTTCCTTTAACCCCTGACATGCACTGTTAACTGTGGGACCTTATATAGACAGGTGTGTGCCTTTCCAAATCATGTCCAATCAACTGAATTTACCACAGGTGGACTCCAATTAAGCTGTAGAAACATCTCAAGGATGATCAGTGGAAACAAAATGCACCTGAGCTCAATTTTGAGCTTGACCGCAAAGGCTGTGAATAAGTGATTTCTTCGTTTTCTTTTTTGTTTTTTTTGATAAATTTGCAAAAATCTCAAACAAACGTTTTTTTAAGTTATCATTATGGGGTATTATGTGTAATCCATTTTGGAAAAAGGCTGTAACATAACAAAATGTGGAAAAAGTGAAGCGCTGTAAATACAACATTGACAGAACAGCCAGTCAACATTTTGGGTAAACTGTTTGACTGCAGCCTAAAGGACACAGCAAAAGGGCACATAAAACCATCAGAAACATTGAAACCTGGCTAGCCAAGGTATTCATGGGTTTCATCAGGTCCCTTCCACAGGTGTATTAATCAAGCACCATGCAGTCTGCATTGATAATCAAGGTGCTTGATTTATTACACCTGTGGAAAGGGACCTGGTGAAACCCATGAATAAATCTGAGTTGCCCGGGTGATTTACCAACATGCCATTCTGCCCAGGGTCTTATGACCCCTTCTACTCTACGAGGTTCCTATGACAACTGTGGAAGCCCTGGAGAGGAAGAGCAGCAGCTATCTGTGGAGGTGGCTTGGCTTGCCAAGGAGCTCAAACAGTGCTGCTTGTTAAGTAAAGGGTCCAACAACATTCTACAACTCCCCTTCTCCCCTTCAGTGGTCCCTCAGAAGAATTAATTGTGACTTAGACAAGAGAAGCCATGCAGTATAGAGGTACCAAGGTACCAAGGATTCCAGTATATTATAGAGATTCCAATGACCCAAAGTAGCAGCTGCTGATAATGAGATCCGTACTGGCAGAAATCCAAGGGTTTGGCAGAGAAACAGCAGAGGGCTTGTAACAGTGGGGCAGTCAAGTCTGGGCTACCCGCCAAGCTGCCAGATCAGCAAAGTCAGAGGAAAGGAGCGCCAACATCTTCTCCAGGGAGATGTGCGCACATGGGTGTTGAAGAGGTGTGGGGCAGCAGGATGGTGGGATTTAATCAGTCTGGAAAGGTGAAAAAACAGACTAGAGCGGTGGGCTGACTTCGACCGCATCAGATTTCTGGTCAAATCTGTCTATGACACCTTACCAAGTCTGGCAAACCTTCACAAATGGGGCAAGAGTGAAACGCCCATAGTACCCAGAGTACTGTCACTATGGTTGAGTATGCGCTCTGACTGCCTGCCATACCAAGGACTTTTGTGTTGTGGTGAAGCTGCAGGTTTAGTACGCTCGGGTGGGGTGACCGCTCTCTCCATTCGCTACATATGGTGTCAGCAGTGGGATGGCTTGCCATCTGAGGCGTGCCAAATGTGTGAGCCGTGTGTGGGACCCCCAGGAGAGGGTTTCCCCTGTGTGAGGGATGCCAGCGTGCGTAAAGCACATCAGGACATTTCCCGAAAGGGGAGGGCAGTGCGACAGGGTACTGTCACTATGGTTGCATGTGCTCCGACTGCCATACCAATGAGCCTGGCTCTTTGGGATTAAGCTGAAGGTTTAGGCAGGGATCACACTGACCAGCAGCAAGCGGCAGGTTTCCTATAGTTCTCTGTGGTTCGGCAGCGAAACATTGGCAACGCTGGCGTAATGCTAGGGTTGAACAAGCTCAGCGTTGAACTTGGTTCAACTTTCAAATCGCCACGTGAGCGTATTCAATTGTCAGTTAAGGCAAACCGTTTGCGTTACCAGGAACGAGATAGAACTTATTATGGTTTGAGCACTGTGTTACGCTTGCCGCTGGCCAATGTGATCCCCACCTTAGTACTCCGGAGACCCTGGTTTGTGGCCAGGTGGGATGATGCTACTGCTGGCCATGGTGACCAGGTGCTCAAGGCAGTTGCAGAAGCGGTCTTCACAGCCACCCAGACCAACAAACACCACCCAAGGAAGAAAAACACTCTTTCTGAAAGCTGCTGAAAAGGCCTGTCCACTTTCATAAATCTGAGAGGCTCCTGAGAGTGTATCTTGGAAAACAACTAAATTCCCTGACCACATTGTGCAAACAACAACACTCTGCCCAGACATGGTCATCTTCTCAGACTCCAATGATGAAGGACTGACTGACCGAAACATCAATAAACTGGCTGCACATGGAGTAAGCAGTGTTGTATTTTTCATTTTTTTGTTACTTTGAGATCATGCGGGAACTGACTGTGCCCTGGGAGGAGCACATGGAGGAAGCTCACAAGAGGAAGCTTATATCAAATATCAGGAGCTGGTGGAGGAGTGCAGGATCCAAGGTTGGCAAGCTCGCTGCAAGCCAGTGGAAGTGGCCAGGTTTGAAAGGCGAAGCTTTGACCGCACTACGATCACTGGAGCAGTTAAGAGGGGGAGGGGGGGGGGGGTACGTTTCATCATTTATGCCGCAGAGAAAGCTATAAAGAGAGAGAGATTTAAGGCATTTAACATAAGGAAGGACCATACTGGCCTTCTAGATGAGGACAAGCCCGAGGCTTGTTGCTTCCAGGATACAAGCCAGGACCTGATCAACCCTGGCTGGGTCACAAACTGTTCTTTACTTTAGTAAAAACAACAATTCCAGAAGGTGAAGGTCAATTGGTTGTTACAGCTGATTTAATGTGACACAGTAAAGCAGCATATTCTTATTATGCATATTCATATTTTATTAGGTAATAATAACAAAATAATCAAAAAATATAGCTGCAAGCAGCAATGAGGGGGCCAAGCAGAATAGGCCGGAGTAGCTACGGTGACAAGATAGAACTCAGCAGGCATCCGCGATCAACACTTTCAACAACTTTCACATCAAAACATAACTGACTTTGTAGGGCTGAAACAGGGCTGAGTATTACCGCTGCCGCCTCCACCAGCCAGCCCCCCCACCTAATCACCCCTGCCCGTCCCGCCCCGCCCCGCCATTGCACGCACGCATTAGAATTAACTGGATGGAACATGTCATCAGTTTCACATCAAAAAATAAAAGATCGATAAAACACAAGCAACTACAGATCAAAATACAATATTACTACTTACAGCACTCCCTACAGGTCAAAGGTCACCACATTTTGAGCTTCCTCCTAATGGGGTCATGAATCTATGTAGTAAGTTTGGTTATGATACATGGCAGGGTTGATGAGATATGAGCTCACTTCCTGTTTGGCGGCTTCGCCAGAAATTTCGATTGGCTATTACAGCCGAATGCTTCAGTCAATTGTTCCAGAAAGCAATGCAATGATAAGGCATGGTCTGAAGATGGTCTCTGCCAATTTTGGTGAGGATCCGCTGAAATTTGTGACCTGCAAAAACTTGTACGTGTTTTTGATTAAATCTAATATGGCGGCCGAATCAATAACGATGACATCACAAGTTGGCTTGGGTCGGCCTAAGGACCTTCAACAGTAGTACCAGACACCAGTAGTGTGTTTGAATTCTAAGCACTACTGCTGCTACAGGCACTACAGGCACACTACTGCTGCTACAGGCACAAAAGGCATGTTTCTTAATTACAGCGCCGCCTAGAGGTCAAAGGTCACCAGATTTCTTGAGCGTCCCCCTCATTGGGTCCTGAGTCCATCGACTAAGTTTGGTTATGATAGATGAATGAGTTGCTGAGATATGAGCTCACTTCCTGTTTGGCAGCTTCGCCGGAAATTTCGATTGGCTGTTACGCGCGAACGGTTTTTGTTCCGAAGACAAAAAGCAATGCATTAATGAGGCATGGTCTGTAGATGATATCTGTGAAGTTTGGTGTCGATCGGACAAAATTTGTGACCTCTGATACATTTGAAGTGATTTTGATGAAATCCAAAATGGCGGAAAATCCATCATGGCGGAAAATGACGTCATGCTCGGCATGGTCCAAGGATTCCAGTGATACCTCATTTTTGAAAATCGGGCTGACGAGTCAAAAGTTACGTGCGTGAACGCACGTCCAACTTTGGCCTGTTGGTGGCGCTAGAGTGCTTGAGGTGCCACCATGAAACTTTGTGACATTAATCATGGGACTGTCCCTAATCAGTGTGCCAAATTTCACAACTTTTCACCAGACGGTTCTATGGGCTGTCATTGACTTCAATGGCGGAATAATAATAATAGGGAAGAAAACGTAGAAACACAATGGGTGCCTTCGCAGCTTCGCTGCTTGGCCCCCAATTCCTCATCATCCCCCTCCACATACCAAAGTGATTACAGGTGTTACTATAATGTACAATGTGTCAACACTTATCCTTTTCTATCAGACCACAAGCATGAAACTCTTGATTGTGCACATTTCAGACTACATCCCCCGCTATGATTATATGAGGGTGTTGTATAGCAAAAGTTGTATATTTAATCTGGAGAGGTGGACTAGCTGTGATGGTCATGGCACTACACACTTCTCTATCTCTTCAAAAGAAGCAGCACCATCAGCTTACAACGATAAATTATTTGATTGATTATTACATCCTGAATAGTTTGTTGTGAAGTCAGTGGAAACCATCAATCATTCAGCTTGTAGAGGAAAACAGAAAGAGCTTTATTGTGTTGTTAGAATTAAGGGAAGAAATGAAAGTTGAGATACAGTGGAACGTGTGTAAACATGACCTAATGCTGACGGACATCTCAAAGGAATGCACTGTCTGCTCCACCTAAAAATTCAACTGTTATATTTACCCTGCAGATTGAGTAATCTTTGCATTTTGTAATGGTGACGGAGCTGAGGCATCTAAAATGTAGTTCAAAGGGGAACCAATCCTGGATTAATGCCTTGGAATAATTTAACAAAAAAATGATTGATGTAACCACTCAAACACTAGGGCCCTCCCTCTCAATCATCAATGTCACCATAGACACGATCAGAAATTATCTGCCATGAAATGACATAACATGACTGTGACCTGCATTTCTTAGGAATGCGCTGTCTGCTCCACCTGAAACCTTCCTGTTAGCCCTATAGTTTTATCTACTGTTTATCTATTGTTCAAACACTATGGTCCTCCCCCTTAATCATCAATGTCACCATGCAGTTTATATAGAGGCGATCAGAAATTAACTGCCTCAGACCTTTCAAGAGAATTACTCTCCGCTCCCTTGGACAGAAGCTGATGCCATGTTCTGGAAATCTGCAGCCCTTCTGGTCACCCTGGCTTTTGTCAGGGTCAGCGCCTTACCAAAGATTGGAGGAATAACCGATACAGACGTTAACATTCCTAGCGTGAAAGAAGCTTTGAATTTTGCAGTTGGTGAACACAACAAGCAGAACGATGACGCATACATCTGCAAAGTGGTGAAGGTGATCAAGGCCCAGAGTCAGGTTTGTGTTAAGCCATTTTTCTTATATTCTATTTCTCTTCCATTTTCTAGCAAGAGTCCCTGAAATCTGATGTATAACATGATGTGAATGAAAAAGGAAATTGATTCCTTTCCAACTGTAGGAAATGTGGCCACGGTTTATTTTTACATCACATGAAATTGAAAATGCTGTTAGCCATCGGACTCCACTTAAGTCTAGAGAAGTGACTAGGTTAGTCTACATGAGTGAGCATCCTAGTAGAAAAGGTTAACATCCTGTTAGCATGATTGCACATTGTAGTTAACCTAACAAAGGAATGTTACACAATAAGGTAAAGGTGGGGGCAATCAAAATGGATTCCTTTATACTTATTTTTTAATAACTCTTTTTATTATGTTGATAATAGGTCATAATTGCCAGAAAGAATTGCCTGATTCGTATGTACGAAATATACTTCAGATAGGAGCAGTTGCAATGTAGCCTAACTAACTGTAAATCCCATTTTAAATAGGTAATAAACTCCAAACTTTAGTGTAGTCTAACAAAAATACATACTGTAAAAAATATATTTTAATTAGTGAAAAGACATCTTTGCCCAGTTGCAAAGACCAATGAATAACAGGTGAAGTGAGAGAAATATGTCCCAACAAATCTTGTATGACACTGCCTATTCACTAATAAAGTCCAAGTCGGACGAGTTGTGAGTATAGCCTACTCCAGCTAACCTGTAGCCTAATAACCTGCAATAAAAGATAAGAAGATGTCCTCTACCAAAAATACCTATTGCCAAGTTTGATCACTACATGTGGACAAAAAGAAACTGTGGTATCCGTAATCAAGAAAATATGCAATTAAAATACACAAGGAATAGATGAAACCTCCAAAATTCCGTACTCTGCACTCCAGTGGTTCATAAATATATAGCAAGGCTGAAAGTTAACTAAAGGATACCACATCATCTCAAACTAAAAATTATTATATATTTAATAATATTAAATATTGTGAAAAGTTATTATTCATAGTAGCTGCAATTGTGAAAGCAGCATGGTTAGTCACATATCATACTGTAACTTTGGGGACAAATGTGGAGGAAACAAACATAACTTTATACTTCTGATTTCCTTATTTTTCTTTCCCAACTCGATATCCTCGACCATACTTTCTAGGTATTAAGTCAACAAATACAAAATTCTATGTATTCTTGTCTTGTCATAGTTAATATTTAATAACAAGCAAATGTATTGCACTGTTCGATCCCTGCACTGTTGACTTTGCACTACCTCCATTGCACACACTCTAGTACCTTATTGTGGTCAATGCATCACATGGTCATACCAGACCTTTGTAATCACTTCACATCACTTTAATTTTTACATATCTGTGAGTGATTTTTTGTATGTGAGATATGTGTGTATATGTTTGTTGTGTTATGGTTGTATAAGCTATGGCTAACATTTCCCTCGGGATGAATAAAGTATTAAAGTATCTATCTATCTATCTATCTATCTATCTATCTATCTATCTATCTATCTAAGTCTGCTTCAGACTGGGAATGCCAGTAATGTGAGATATGTGTAAGCTCACCTGAGACAATGCTGCTCAGACTAGCACGCAGCACAGCAATGCATCAAGACAGGGGTACTGACTTGGAAGAACCCGTGACAGTGTCCTCCTACAGTGAATCTAACTTCCTGAAATGTGCAAACTGTTCCCATTTTGTGTTGACATGAAGGAACACTAGGCTACCCACAAACTGCCTGCATGGTTACTATTAAATTCTCGAAGACAATCTTTGAGAGTTACACTTGATAAACAGCCGCCAGTTAAAGGCTATTGGTCTACTTCTACTGGCTATACCTAAACCAAAGTGGTAGGTCTAATCAAAGTTCTAGCACGACCCACACTACAGGTGTAGCGACATCTGTCAACTGACGGAGCAATTATTTACCCCCACCCACACATACACATTTTCACTCATTTTCAATGTCAGTCTTTTTTCCAGACTGTGAAATGTTCTCCATTATCTGCCACATTGTTTCCAAAAACACATCACCTGTTCACCTTGTCTTGAACTCAATTCAAGGGATAGGCTTCAAAGGTCATGAAACAGATGTTCTTGTAGGCTAAGCTATATCTTTCATTGTTAAACCACTCTTACTTTAACTATATTTGTAACTGATGATGCAGAAAGAATGTTGTCAAAATGAATTATTGATGAATTAGCCTATTATTGCTATTCTCATAATAGCCTATAGTCTGACTGACATCGTAAATTGTTCCCTGTTAAATTTAAACATTATATTGTTTTGTATTTGTATGTCGCTTTGGACAAAAGCGTTTGCCAAATCCCATAATCATACCTACGATGAGCCAAATATTGACCCATCATTTTGCATCACATCATAAAAGCAATCTATTTAAATAATTATATTCATGATCATGAAAACATTATTATTATGATAAGATCCGAAATATAAAAATACATTTTATTGGGTCACTAAGGTAAAAAAATTCTAGCTACACTTCCCTACGTGATTTACAAACTAGGCTACTACTCAAAGCTTGTACAAATATCCTAGGGGCCTATTCTTTCGCACAAACTTACGTCACAGACCACTTGGTGCAAACAGTATTGGATTTTAGGTTGACTTGACCATCAGTTAACTTCTAAACCAGGGGTGTCAAACATACGGCCCGCGGGCCGGATGCGGCCCGCTAGATGGTTTAATCCGGCCCAGACTTGTAGAGAATACATTTCTGACGATGTCAAAAAAAAAAAAAAAATCTCTAGCCCATTCCTGTGAGGAGTTATGAATTTTCAAAAAAATAACCGAAATGCTCAATTCAGCCGCTAGGCGCAGCCAAAAAAACAAAAAAAGAGTTGACTGGTCCTGTGCTGTCAGTTTGGCTACATTGTCGGGAGAAAAGCAGGCGTTGCGACAAAATTCAGAGATAAAGTGCAGCCTGCAAACGGAGGACAAGATGTTTGGGCATTTTATTGTATTTTGCACCAGGAAGTGTTGTGTTGTAAAACACTAAACTTGGATCATGTTAAAGTGTGGTTGTGCAAACTGTAAATTTAATCAGGTCGCGAGGTCTGACTCACCGTCAGTTTGACTGTTTTCTTAGTGATAATGGCATTCTGTCTGGCTTACCATACCACGCTGTAGTACGGTGGTTAAGCCGAGGTGCCGTACTCAAGCGTTTCTTTGAACTACGAGAGGAAATTGGACAGTTCTTGGAGAAAAAAGGCAGACCAGTAGCAATTTAAATGCCCGGAATGGGTGCAGGTTCTGGCCTTTATGGTGGATAGCCTATTACACAGCACCGCCACCTAGCCTACAAAATTATTTGATCTGATGTAACCTAATCGTATCAGTTGATCGTATTGCTCATGCACTGCTAACTTATGTTTGTTAAATTCATTTTATTTTTCATACATTTGCACATTTACATTTTTAAGGCAGGATGTTAACTTTCTTCATAGCTCCCACTTGAGTTTAGTGTGGTGAGTTGGTTCAGGTGGTCAGATGTAAAAATGTAGGCCTATCCACTCAACTATAAAAATAAACCAGTTGTTTATGAGTGAAATGCATTTTATTTCTATTTCATTGGCCTCTCTGAATAAATGTGTAATAATCGAATATATCCCTTGTGATTATGTAGGCTACAAATGTAGGCTAAAGGGTAAAGCATAGCCTACTGAAAAAAACTAAGCTGGAGATTTGGAGTTGTCAAAGAATGTTTTGCAATTATTTCACTGGTCCGGCCCACTTGAGATCAGATGGGCTGTATGTGGCCCCTGAACCAAAATGAGTTTGACACCCCTGTTCTAAACTTTGAATAGACAATAGAAATAGGCTAGGCCTACATCATAGGAGTGATAAACGTCAAAAAAATCTAGACTGGTAACTAAACATTTGACACCTCTGATAGGCCTAGGCTATGTTTAGTGTTCTAAAGACAAATAGCCCGTTATAGTTACCAAATTGATAGCCGGAAGCCGGAAGTGAACACACATAGATAGCTATAAAAAACTGTGCATCAATTATACAACTAAATATAAATAATCAGGTTATGCAGTCAGTTTAAGACGGCTGCAGGAAGGCGGCTACACCCATTAGGGCTACATCAAGTCCAGTCCCCGAGCGCTACTGCCCTGTGATTGGTTAAATAGACTTCCTCCCAGCCTGCATACGTCATTGTTGTTTATATAACGATTCGGCAAACAACAGAGATAGATAGATAGATAGATAGATAGATATATACTTTATTGATCCCCAGGGGAAAATCAAGGTTTCAGATTTAGGGTACAGCAGCGTTGTACCGAATATCTTTGGGGAGGTACGAAACAAAGAAATGATCATAATGTGGAAGATTTTGGTACCAATTTTTACTGTGGCTTTTGCCATGACCAGCGCTGGTATGGTTGGTGGTCCATTGGAGGCGAACATACACGACGAAGGAGTACAAAATGCCTTGCAATTTGCGGTTGTTCACCACAACAAGGGAACCAATGATGTGTACGTCAGCAAAGTGACAAAAGTGATCAAGGTCCAGAAACAGGTAGGCCTACATGACAGTGTTCTTTTTTGTCTACGAACGTGTTTATGGACAAGATTCGACAAGCGAGCGGACCGACTTTTAACTGCGCAATAGTGGATCGCCATAGAGCCTGTTGGCATTGTGTAGGCTAACCAAAGCTATAGGGTTTTTAATTACGTTTGTTTTATAACGAGTGTACACTTCCATTTGTTAACGATTGAACAGGTCGTTGCAGGGATGAAGTACATTTTCACCGTGGAAATGGCAAGAACCAACTGCAGAAAGGGCGGAGTGGAGACAAAGTGCGAAATCCACAGTGATTTAGCGCTTGCCAAGGTAAAGTAGGCTACAGAATAGGCTGGTTTGTTGAATTCATGCCTTCACATTCCGAAAGGCTGGGGCGTCTTTTGGCTAATCTCCCTGTTGTTGTGGGCGTCAAATCTCAATCTCTAAACCAGGGGTCGGCAATTACGTTTGGACCCGGGCCAATTTTTTTTCAGACAATGGCATCGCGGGCCATAGCTTTTGTAATGGGGGGGGGGGGGGGGGGGGGGGTTATAGGCCTACTATTTAAATTATTAATTATTATATTATATTAAAATAAACATCATCTAACTTTTAAAATGCATTTAATTTAATTCCATTAAAAACGTTTATTTGCTTATGTGCGCTGTTTTTATGCCGCCTGCTGCATCTCCTGTCGTCTCTCATGAAACAGGCGACTTGCCTAGCAACTTGCCGTAACTAATGTGTAGGCTACAAATATTATTCTTTTGGATGACGTGTAAATGATTAGCTGAACATTGCTATATGCTAGTTATCGATGCAAAATGTCGTTGTCAAAAGCCTTGAAAAGAAAAATTGATTCAGAATGCAGGACCTACAAAGAAGAATGGAAGCAGAGGTATGTGTTGAGCCTGCCTGCATTTCTTAATGCCAAGCCTATTAATTTAACGAAACATAGGCTATTTTTGACCTTGCCCACTGGAAGAGGGAGACAGGACACTGTTGTTGTTTTTTTGCACAAGATTACGCGCACTCGCGTGCCAATACCGTTCCGACCTGTGCGTCATGGATAACTGCAAGGATGTTCCACCTGTTTTGTCACTTTAGTAGGACTATCATCTATACCTCAATAAATGTTTTGAAATTGATGGGATTGCTGTAGGCCTTTTTTTCTTTTTAAAAACATGGGGTTAAAAAAAAAATTCATTCAACAGCAAATTAACGTCATCTCGCGGGCCAGATAGAATAGATGGCGGGCCAAAATTGGCCCGCGGGCCACTATTTGCCGACCCCTGCTCTAAACGAATAGCTAGCCTCCATACAGTTTCTTCAGTTTAACGTCACACTTTGTTGTAACCTAGCTACAACAATAGGCTAATAAAAATACTTCCAGAGAATGTCTAATACTTCCTTATTTTTTGTTGATCTGTGTGATGGGCGGAACTAAATAGTTCCTGGTCTAAATTTTTAAATGCTCTGTTATGCTCGTCTCTTTCAGCCCTACACATGCACTTTTGAGGTCTGGAGCCGTCCTTGGCTGGGCTCCCCTCAGATCATCAAGAACGTCTGCAAACATTAGATTTCCTTGAATAAGCTTCCACTCTTCCAATCAGGTTTTGGATTGCCACGTGTAGTCATAATAACATTAATAAATCATTTTAAAGAAATCTTTTTTTTTAGATATGAAGAAATTAACACTGATTTTAACATTGTTCTCTGGCAAGAATACTGTTACATTATTCTCTAGCAAGAGGATCTACTGACCACCTTTTCTATATCCTAGAACTACTAATACCCGTAGCACTGTTGATCATAAACAAACTGTAAACATATTGGCCCTTCTCTACCAATAAAGGTTTTATTACACCATTTTGTGATTGTTTTGTGAGTAATTTGGTATGCAGGAAACAATGTCTGAAGTGGGAACTGAATGCCCTGTTCTTGCTTGCCTTGTGAAGTTATGCAATTGCATAAAAGACATGTGAATGCATTCTCTCATGAGAACAGAGGCAGAAAAAACAGCCTAGATTGCAACATGCAGATGAACCGATCGACCTCTTCGGTTTTATTTGTATAAGAATAAGATCACATCTTGGAATTCATCCATTTGTTTGTAGGTCTTAAGATGGTCTGTCTTTAGGCCTACTATCACATCTTGTTTGTTGTAGGCTTTGTATAAGTGGTTGCTTTTATAGACTAAGAAAACAACTTTTCTCTAAGCTGCATCTTCATACAAGATATGATACTATGTATCATAGAGGCTAAACATAGTCTGGATTAGTCAGGCTTGTAGACACTGTAAATCTTTAGTTAGGCTATAAACTACTGTATGCCAAAATAGGGCAAGTTGGCAAAAATCCTTTTTTTGTTTTGTTTCAACTAGCCTTTTCCCCACAAGTTCATTGAATGAAAATGAAGTTTGTTCCAGGTCAGCAAAGCCAAAAATGTTACTGTTAACTGCTGTTGAAAGACAATAGGTCTACACAAGGTTCTGATTAATGCACTGCCCCACCAGGCCCAGGGGGCCACTGGGCCAGGGGTCTCAAAATAAGTTAAGCCCCACAGCTTGCTCCAGAGTTGACTAAGGTGACCCCAGATCAGGCCCCCACCTAGCTAGATCACACAAATATATTGCTTTATGTATGTATGTTTTGTACCATAAACGAGATCCTTGTCTGCCTAGTGTTTTCATACAAGTCAGATTGTAGGTCCACATGTCATATGCTAGGCCCGGGTGGAAAAAATTGAATTTAGTTATTTTAAAGGTTTCTGGGGATCTTCAGATTTGAAATGTTTCTGTATAATTGTCTGGTTTATGAACATTTTACCTGCCTCATTGCATTGTGGCTATGAGTAGTGGCCAGACTGAAGCCACTCCTTAGTAAAAGGCATATGGCATTGTCTCGAGGCACAGATGGGTACAGAACATTTTCAGAAAAACAGAAAAATGTCTGCTGCTTTAAAGGTCCCAATGAGCCCAGTGGAAGAAGTTTGGAACCACCAGGAGTCTTCCTTGAGCTGGCCGTTCCTCTAAACTGAGTGATCGGGGGAGAAGGGTCTTAGGGAGGTGACCAATAACCCGATAGTCACAGAGCTCCAGGGTTCCTCTGTGGAGAGAGGAGAACCTTCCAGAAGGAAGACCATCACTGAGCCACTCCACCAATCAGGCCTGTATGGTAGAGTGGCCAGACGGAAGCCACTCCTTAGTAAAAGGCACATGGCAGCCCACCTGGAGTTTGCTAAAAGGCACCTGAAAGACTCTCAGACCATGAGAAAATTCTCTGGTCTGATTATACAAAGATTAAACTCTTTGGCGTGAATGCCAAGCGTTATGTTTGGAGGACACCAGGAACCGCTCATCACCTGGCCAATATCCATACAGTGAAGCATGGTGGTGGCAGCATTATACTGTGAGGATATTTTTTAGCGGCAGGAACTGGGAGACTAGTCAGGATTGAGGGAAGATGAATGCAGCAATGTACAGAGACATTCTGGAAGAAAACCTGCTCCAGAGTGCACTTGACCTCAGACTGGGGCGACGGTTCATCTTTAACAACAGGACAACGACCCTAAGCACACAGCCAAGATATCAAAGGAGTGGCTTCTGGCCAAAGATGAGTGTGGCAAGCTTGTGGTTTCATATTCCAAAAGACTTGAGGCTGTAATTGCTGCCAAAGGTGCCACAACAAAGTATTGAGCAAAGGCTGTGAATACTATGTACATATTATATTTTTGTTCTAATAATTTTGCAAATTTTTTTTTTTAATCATGTCATTATGGGGTATTGTGTGTAGATTTTTTGGGGGAGGATAAATTGAATCCATCTTGATAAGGCTGTAACATAACGAAATGTGGAAAAAGTGAATCGTCGTGAATACTTCCCGTATGCAATAGGCCTATATATAGAACTTCTATATACAGTCAAACAGTGACGTGTAGAAGTAGGCTACCACGCTTATGCTGAAGCTGTCCCGTGTTACAATCGGTTTTACTTCGTCCATTTTTGAGTTTATCCGAATATGCAACAACTCACCAGCAAGTTAAGTGTCAGAGAAGATGTGGTTATCACCAAAAATATATTAGACTGCATTATTTGAAGACACACTGAAAACTAATTTTAATGTAGGCTATAGCCTACGGCTTAGAATTAGGCTAACGTTACATATAATGTAGGCTAAGAAGACTTAGCTAATTAAATATTAACTAGAGTAGGCCTATTCTCTCACAATTTAGTTCAACATTAACTAACATTTTCGCGAATGTGAAGGCTATTCCTGTAGCTCGGAAAAGGAGAGACGGACCTTGATGTTGGGACCCGGTTGTTTTGGCCACCCTCATACCACGCTTGTTGTTCTTGTTGTGAAATGAAGATTCTCGGCGAGGACGAGCTGAGGACCGCAGAGCAGGCCCTGCGGCACTATTTACCTAAAAGTTCCAAGGTAGGCTGAGCTCAAACTATTTGAGTATTTGAGTACCTTAGCACTGCATTGGAGGACTGCATATTCATAAGATACCGTTTGTAGGTGTATGGGTATCTCTTTGGAATTAACCGGAATAAGCCAAGCACACTGGAGGTCGTTGTTGACACCTGGCCTGAATTCAAAAGCATTATATTCCGACCTAACCTAAAGGTAAATTTCTTTCAGAATACGCCCCCCCCCCCATTGCAACACAAATAAATTCACCACACCCTTGTTTTTGCCCAATCAGAATGATCGTGTCTCTGACTACACAAAGAAGGTGACTTTATTCTGTACAGACGTGCAAGTCTTGAAAAGAATGATATTAGAGGAGAATTCAATTGACTGGACCACATACTTTTTGCTTGGAGGTAGGCTAGGCTAAGTTCAAGAAATCCATCTCAATCTCAAAGTGGTACAGTTTTCATATGACCCTGTGGCTCAGATTAAATTACACAGTCAGTGTTGGCTGTTTGTTGTGTGAAGCCACATATAAATAAGCATCTGTACTGCATGCCCCCCCCAGGGCTTGATATCACTCTCGGACCCATGGTAAAGGAAGTTGCAGCCTCTCGGGGAGTTACTGTGAGATGTTTCACTTTGTGTCATCTCTTGACCTTATCAGACCCTCATGACCTACCTGACTCTCCCAGCAGGTACTGTCTGTACAACTTACTTACAATAATTAAAAATATATCAATTATTTTTCAGCATCCTGTTTTGCAACAATGCTCTCATTTTGTTATGAGTTATACATTATTTATTATTTTGTTATAGTTATACATGCATTTTTTTATTTGCTTTTCAGTTCAGCTATTTCAAATTCGATTGAAGTGTTAATCAGATCAAGTATTAATCTGTTTTATCTTTAGACAATGAATGTTGTGCCCCAAATAATTGGGTTGAATAACCGTGATATTGGAAATATTGACCAAAATAATAATGATTGTGATTTTTGCCATAATCGAGCAGTCCTTTTGTATTATATGATTTTTTTTTAAAAGGTTGACAAATGCCACTTTATCTTCTCTCTGCAGTATTGAGAACAGGATATGCTCTTTGAATGAATCGCACATCGATATAGTTAACAAGACATGGAAATTTGGAGGAAACGAGAAGGGATACAACAACATTAAAAACCTCATGTGCAACTTCCCCAGCTGTTGCATTGTGGATGAAACAGGCCAGCCGGTGTCGTGGGTGCTGATGTACGACTACTGTGCCCTTGGAATCCTGTATACAAAGCCAGAACACAGAGGGAAAGGCTATGCAAAGATCCTGATCACTGTCTTGGCGAAGAAACTTCTTGCTCAGGGCTATCCAGTTTACTGCTTCATAGAGGAAGGGAATGACATTTCTCTCAGGCTCTTTAAGAGCCTAGGATTCACAGAGGACCCGTCCTACAGAGCGATCTGGTTTGAGTTAAATTATTAGGCCCACCAAATGTTTTCTGTTGAATGTAAATGAGTCAACATTGTTAATGTCTTCATAAAGCACAGCAATGGATGGTTCAACATTTTTGAAAGTTGGAACTGCAAAAATTAAAAGTGTATGTTGACCTTGTGACATCACCATAATTCTATGCAGAGCCCTTATTATTTTCAGAGCTAATTTTGCATTCCCTTGCAATAGTTTTGCATTCACTCACAATACTTTTAAGTTTTGTTTTGCTTTTGCATTCCATCATATCTTTGCATTCCATCATGCTACTTTTGGGTTTGCGTGGGAAAGCAAAAATAGCTCCATGACGCTTAGAAGGCACCATCTTTATACATCATTCGGTATGTTTATTACATCTGAAAACTACTTGAAATGCTGTTACTCTTGAGAGCATAAAATCCATTCAACCCACACATACACACACACACACCCTGACCACAAGCTTCCTGCCTCTTACACCTCGTCAGTGATCAAGACCGACACTCACACTGTGCCTTTCCACAACCCTTAACCCCCACCATGGACATCCACTCAGTCCCATCCACATCAAGAAACACTATGCTCTCCAGTGGCAAGATGAAGAAACAGCTGGAGAGACTGCTCCACAACAGAACTGCAGGTGTGGGTGATAAAAGCCACGGGGTCCTAAAGGGCTGCATGGATTTCCAGTGCACCTCATTAACCTCATTCATTTAATAAATTAATTAATTAATGGGGCAGCCGTGGCCTACTGGTTAGGGCTTCGGGCTACCGAAGGGTTGCTGGTTTTATCCCCGACCAGTAGGAAAAATGTGGGCGGGGGAAGTGGTTTTAGCACTGCTCTCCCATGCCCACATCCACGGCTGAAGTGCCCTTGAGCAAGGCGCCTAACTCCTCACTGCTCCCCGAGCGCCGCTGTAGCAGGCAGCTCACTACTCCGGGTTAATGTGTTCACCTCACTGTGTGTTCACTGTGTGCTGTGTGTGTTTCACTAATTCATGGATTTGGTCTGAATGCATTGGTACTCTTTTGATCAGAGGATCAAAAGAGTATACTTAACCATAGCCTGAGCCCAGAAAAGGTTCCAGTGCTGTGGAAGACTTCCTGCCTAATTCTGGTAGTCTTGATTTATAAGTGATTAAAACACTTCAGACTCAATCGGTAAATTATATCAATATGTCTGATTATTATTGTGTATCTTTTAATGTCATACTAAATGCCTTAAAAATTCATCCCGAAACTACAATTAAATCAAAGTTCCTGGGCACTAGAGCGAGCAGGTAAAAACATGCTACAAGACACATATAACAAAGATGTAACGCCATGTCAGAAAAAGAACAAACACAACACAACATTTAGTAAGTTCACAGATAAAAACAAAGTTAGTAAAGCACCAAACTCCAGATAACAGCACTAAATTACTTGTTTGTGGGTCAAATAGCCATTGCTTTTAGGATTTAGTAAAATTGTTTATGTTTGTGTTATTCCTAAACGAGTTCTAGGTGTGTGCTGCTCGATAAGAGAACACTGATTGTGCAAAGGATGTTTCTCTGTATGGAATGATTCAGTCCCCTCTAGCAGAAGCTCTTGTGGATGTATTTTGATTTTGCTTGATGAACTCACTGAGTGGAGGTGGAGCCAGCCCATGAAATATCTTATATGTAACATAACATATCGGCTGAGCAAATTTTATCATGTTTTCCCAGTTTAGGAGACCATATCTAACATTTTACAATGGTGTTGAGCATTTGATTTTGTATCCAATGTTTTCAAAGCCTGCTTATAAAGTCTTCCCACTGATTGCAGGGTGGGTTCTTGATGTCTGTGTCCAGCTGGTCAGGCAGTAGTTTATGTGTGAGAGAATCATGGCATACATGTACAATTTAGGTGCTTCAGTTGTTAGATTATTCCTTATTTATCTGATATTAGCTAAATTTAGTAATTTGATTCTGTTCACAACTTTTTTTAACCTGAGTTTTAAATGTGAGTTGTGAGTCTATTACCAAGATATTTATATTCATTCACAGCTAATAACTTTCTCCCTGCCACCATCACAGCAGGCTAAGGATCTTTATTTGCAGACTTTGAAAAAAGTAATATACATATACAAAAGTAAAAAAAACATACACATACATATACAAAACAATACATACATGCATACATATACAAAAGTAAAAACATACATATGTACTAATATTGAGATGTAAACATTAACTGGTCAACCAGTTGGAGATGTCAACAGTTCACTTGCAGCTTCTTATTTTTAGAAGGCCAATAGATGACTGTACATCTGACAAGTTATATAGAAGGTGGGCAAGCTTCAGGGAGGTCATTTATGTAAAACTAAACAATAAAGGGCCTAATGTAGAGCCCTGTGGAACACCAACACAATTGCTGACTATTTGTGAGGTTTTGTCACCTACGGACACATTGTTTATGCTCGTCAAGATATGATTTAATCCATTTTATGACACTAGGTGAAACATTTTGCAATTAAATGGTGTGGTTGACAGTATCAAAAGCTTTTCTAAGATCAAGGTAGACTGCCCCCACTAAGCCTCCCTTGTCCAGTTTAGCTCTGATATTTTCCAGAAGAAAACAATTTGCAGTTTCAATGGAATGATGTTCAATTGAATGATGACGACACTGCATAGGATGCAATGAGAAGGAGGCTTATTTCCACTAGAGAAACATTGTCAAAGTGCAGCCTTTTTAACTCAATAAGATGCAGATAAATTGATCCATGCCTTTATCACTCGTAGGTTAGACTACTGAAGAGCACTTTTTACTGGTCTCCCAAAGAAGCATTTAAAGAAATTGGAACTCTACAGAACTCTGCTAGACTTTAGGGAGCACATCACCACTGTGCTGAACTACACTGGCTCCCTGTTTCCTATAGAATTGATTTTAGGGTTCTGTTAAAATCAGTTACTTGGCAATCAATTAGCTCTAAAAGGCAGAGCACCTTCATATATCTCTGAGCTTTTAATATCCTATCAACCACAAAGGAACATTATATTTTCCATGCTAATCTTTTAATTGTGCCCAAAGTGCATGCTCCACAAGCAAAGAGGGAAAACTGCTTTTATCCATTATGTACCCTGCCTCTGTACATCAAAAAGGGAAATTCTGTAAACCTCTTTTAAAAAGACCTGAACACATACCTGTATATGAGAGCTTTTAGTTAACTAAGTTTTTATCTTGTAGTCTATTTTCTAACATTATTTTACGTTCTACTGCTGCTAGCAGCTTCCTTTTTTCACTGCATTAGTTGTATAGGCCCTATGTGTTGTTCTTGTATCTATCGCCTTACCATCATTTGAATTCTCATTTTTACTTAATTTTAAATCTCTGATAATTTATTTATTATTTTGTTTGTATTATTACACTTTTTCCCCTTGTGAAATGTTCCAAATGTAAAGCACGTTGAGCTTTGTTCTGTGTATGAAAGGTGCTATACAAATAAAGTTTATTATTATTATTATTATTATTATTATTATTATTATTATTATTATTATTATTATTATCAGCAGCAGCATCTCAGATGTCTGGTGACCACTTGAACTAGAGCCTGTCCCTTCCTCTCACAATTAATGAGTGGGAAAAACATGTTTAGTCTCCATCAGCTGTGACCTCCCGACACCTGACCTATGGCCCATGCTGAAGGCGCTTTAACAACGGTAGGCTACAGCTGAAAAATCGTGACGATCACCAGTGGAAGTGTCACAATAGCACCGCTTTGTGATCTAAAGAGGGAGTTTCTCTTAGCAGTGCTCAACATAAACGTAGGCTATCCTTTTGAAACGGTTTACAGTTTCGATTTTGTCCTATTGGTTCAGACAAGTAAGTCTGCGGGAAAAAATCTGAATGCATAGGTCACAGAAAGCTTGTTTTGCAACTGGAATAAGGCGGTAGATTCATTTCCTGACTCGCTCAGTCTCGGGAGTTATGGAAATACTGGACAAGGAACAACTCAAGATGGTAGAATCACTGCTGCATGAATTCTTTCCTCAGTCGATTCAAGTGGGTATTTACATGTGTGCGCGCACACTCAAATGTAGGCCTACTGCATCTGAATTTGTCTGTAGAATGTACGGGTTTGGATATGTTGCTCTCCGTTAGTGTTGCATTTGAATTTATATGATCTTAAACTGTGTGTCATGTAAGATATGTCTTATGTTAGTTGGTGTATTTAATCACCACTGTCTATGTTTTTTTGCTAGGCCTACGTCTCAGATTTTGATTTTTGTCTACCTAATATTTAGGTCCCAAAATTAAGACCTGTAAAATATTTCTGTAAAATTCCAATGTTTTCATACATTTTTTTCACCCGTCACTTTGTATTAAATGCCTTATCAGAAATGCCTTATCTTGGAGGCCATTGGGCATTAATATCTTTAAAAGTATTATTTCTAGCCTGCCCAGACTTTGTAGAATGGAAGACAGACATGTTCTCGGTATGATTGGACCATTAAATGTTTGTATGCCCATTATTTTTATATAAGGGCCAGGCCCTAGATATGGAACAAAATGCAAACCTGGTAAACTCATTTTTGTATTCACATGGCATCATCAATCATTATTTTGTCTGCAAATAATACTTTGTTAACGTGGAACTAATATTCACATAGATTTTGCCTATGGCTACCCCACTACCATTTTAATCCTATGAAACTTCTAGCCCAGAGATCTCAAATATTAGCACAACATTAATAAAGTATAGTAGTGCCTATGCAAATAAAAAAAGAATGATTGATACCAAATGTGTACAAAAACTATAGTTTATACCCTTAATGTCAGTCATTTTGCACTTTTTTTCCAAATGTAGGGCGTTGTAGAAAATCAATGAGCATGCTGTACAAACTTGTAATGGTTCAGTCATATTGAGAACATGTTTGTCTTCCACTCTTCAAAGTTTGGGCTGCCTATGAATAATACTTCAAACATCTGAATCAGGCTGTAAAACTGAGGTAATTTCAAGGGCTGATTATAATATGAAGACATAGTATTTTAACAAAAACATTTGACTTGGTTTTGGGAGCCATTCTTGATATAGACAAGGTTTGAACAAAATCTGAGACGGTGCAGCAACAATCTTATCTGATTTGACACGGAATGACCCCTGCGTCTGAGTTTCTTGCTTGTTGTAGCCCACATGCAGCATCATAAATGCCTGCAGGTCTAAGATTAACTATTTGATGCATTCCAGCTCAGTAAACTTCAACCTTGCTGAAAAAGATTGATAAATACGAAGGTGAACCGTAGCCTAATCATTCGTAACAGGACATGCATCTGTCCATCTGCAAAGGCCTAAAACCTTTTGGTGAATTTAGCATATTTTTGTTTTCAGGTGTATGGTTACATTTTTAAAATGAACAGGGTGAAGTCTGATGACCGTATAGATGTACTTGTGGACCGCTCAAGTACCCTAGCAACAGACTAGCAACTATGTCAAATACCCTAGCAACAGCCTAGCAACCACTTATACAGTTACAACCTAGCAACCAACATTGCAACCAATGAGTTTAACCTAGCAACCAGCATAGCAACCACCACAACTGACCTAGCAACAGCCTAGCAACCACCTCAAGTACCCTAGCAACAGCATAGCAACCATGTCAAATACCCTAGCAACAGCCTAGCAACCACTTCCACAGTTACAACCTAGCAACCAATATAGCAACCAATGAGTTTAACCTAGCAACCAGCATAGCAACCACCACAAGTACCCTAGCAACAGCATAACAACCACCATAACTACCCTAGCAACAGCCTAGCAACCATGTCAAATATCCTAGCAACAGCCTAGCAACCATGTCAAATACCCTAGCAACAGCCTAGCAACCACCACAATTTTAACCTAGCAACCACCATAGCAACCAACAGGATTACCAAAGCAACCAGCATAGCAACCACTTAATTTGGCATAATAACCAACATATGTACCCTAGCAACACTATTGTAACTATATCTGCATTATTTGTTTTTACTCTGTATGATATTTTACATCATATTTTTTGCATTTTCATGCACTGTATTTCCTTCAGGAAATGCTTTTCTAGTTATTATTATTATTATTATTATTATTATTATTATGTCATGCTACCCTTATCTCGTTTCCTGTATGACACATCATCTTTGGATAGATAGATACATTAGATAGATATACTTTTATTGGCACACAACAATGTTGGTGTTTTTTTTGTTACAGAAGGACTCAATCCAGTAAAGAAATAATTACAAAATAATAATAAATTAATAATAACTAAATTAATAAATTATGTTTTGCATGACAGTTAAGAGCAGCGATAATGTACTTTATTATGATTGCAGAAAAAGAGAGATGACTCTGTCCACAATGTCTTTGTCCTAATCATGTTTCTTTTACTTTTGTAGCTCAACAGTAGCAATATCCTTCCTTGATGAGTCACACAATTCTTTGGTTAATGAGACCCGGGAGTTTGGGGAAGGAGAACACAATGTGAAGTTCATCAAGAACGTAATCCGCCATTTTCCCACCTGCTGTATTTTGGATGCCAATGGTCACCCAGTGGCCAGGATTCTTACATATGCGTATTGTGCCATGGGGATGCTGTACACACGTCCAGAACACAGACGGAAAGGCTATGCTAAGATCCTTATTAGTGCCATGTCAAAGAGACTCCACGCTGAGGAGGAGAACCAGCTCTCTTTTAGGCTTTTTAAAAGTTTGGGTTTCAAAGAAGACCCCTCCTACAGAGCTGCCTGGTTTCATTTCAACCAAGTTAGTATTTGCCAATAAAATGATCAGAACATCAGTTTACATCAGACAGATGACAGTATACTAAAATTAGTTACTTTACATCCATAATGAAAATTAGAGAAGGAGAGAACCGGCTCTCATACAGGCTTTTCAAAAGTGTGGGTTTGCATAACAGGGCAACCGATTACAGGGCTACTGGTTTCTCTGGCTTCAGCCATGCTAACATTTGGTAAGAAAATGATCTAAAAGTCCGTGATGCAATAGGCAAATTACATTAGTTTACTTACATGACTAAATTACACTACATCCATACCATCCATGTATCTTCACTGTGGTGTATCAGATTGTTCATATACCAGCAAAATTTGAGTGTTTCTCAAACGGTTAGAGGAGAACAGGAATTTCCATAAGCCTTATTACTCCATTAGATGGGGTGTGTATAAAACTTAAAACTGTTCATCTGTTTATGCTTACATTAAGTAAGAGTAAAAGATTGCTAATATTGAACACATTTTCATTAACAAAATGATATTGCACTTGAATGACAAATAAAAATCATGCTATTCAAATACAATACATGTAGGAGATTAAGATAGACTTTATCAAATGTTTTTACAAAGATATTTTGGACAATGTTAAATATAAACTAATGCCTTCTGTAGACTGTGTAATGTTCCTAGAAAGATTTCTGGTTTAAAATTCAGACATGAATGCAAACCAAACCGATCAATTATGAGTGATGGGGACTAGACCGCATATGTCGAGACCGAGTCTGTTGACTGAGGTCTGCACTGTGGCTGGGCCACTCTAAAATGTTGATATTGTTCTCTGTTAACCATATCTTGCCTTGTTTGGCTATATGTTTTGGATCATTGTGTGGTTTAATGGTCAAATGCCGCCTATTGTGGCAGGTGTCTCGGCACACTGCCTTACCTTTCCCTCCAGAATTTCAATGTAGCCTCCAAACAAGGCAAGAGAACAATATCAACATTTTAGAGTGTCAAAGCCAGAGTCCAGACCTCAATCAGTCAGTGAGTGAGTGATGGCAAATAATCGTTCCTGACTCAAAACCTGGATTGATCTTAAAAAGGTACAGTCTAGAATCATTGTGGAGACATGAAGAGGCTTGGTGGGTATAATAAGAAATATGTTGAGAGCTGTGAATGCAAATAAAGATGTTTCTATTGATTATTTAAAAAGGGTATGAATAATTTTGGACATGCAATTTTTCATAAAAATGTTTAAAAAAAGATGAAAACGCTTCTTTTTTTGATTCCATGTTTCTCTCACATTGTCTTGCAACCTTTTAGCATGTGACAGTGTCATTTTCAGTCAGAACAAACATATTGGTCAAGAGAAAAATCAACATTAAATCAATATTTGCCAGGAGTATGAATAATTTTGTTCTTGTTGCTTCTTATGTTGTTTCTGCATAGAATCCACGCAGCGCCTAGACGTAGCCTACACAGAGGACCTATGCCTCTGCGTCATAACTGTGGGCTCCTGACCGCCCCAGAAATGTAACGTCCGGGGTTCAGGGAGTGGATCGCTTCTTTTAGGCTTTTCAGAGACCTGCTGCTTGTTTTTACTCACGTGACCTGGCAACACTGATCAAGATCAGCATAGATCGGCGTGCTGCAAAAAAAGAGGGTAGTCCGGCCGCAGCTGATTGAAAAAATCGTTACAATTAAGTTAGCAATCAAACTGTCTCAACATCACCGCTTTGTAATTGAAAGAGGGAGGTGCTCCAGTTACATGAACTTTGAATCTTTTTGTTTTATGGTTTAGGCTACAGTTCAGTCTTCTTCATTTCATGCTCAGATTAAGTTCTGCGCGAACAATTCACGGGCCTATAACAATCAAAAACAATCATTGTGTTTTTGCAACCTAAGTTGGACGGCAGTTAAACTGATCGATCTTCTATTTGATTTCAAAGCAGTCATGGAGATACTGAACGAAGAACAACTCACGGCGATAGAAACGCTGCTACCGGACCTCTACCCCCAGTCTTTGCAAGTGAGTATAGTGCGCACGCGTACAGAATGCCTGATTATTTTTTTTATTAGGCATATTATTATTTTTAAAAAATGTCTCCTGTTTGCGTGTTAAAGTTGGCGCCATGTGGGAGTGTTAGCCCACTGTTAGATGCTGTCACTGAGTTAGCTTATTTATGTTCTCAGGTGTATGGTTACATTTTCCAAAAGAACAGAGTGAAATCTGACCATATGGATGTTCTTGTGGACCGCTGGCCTGATTTCAGAATAGTGCTCATCCGACCTCTGCGGGAGAAGGTCATAAAGTCTCAGAAATTCAGCATCTCCTGTCCGTAAATCCATTTAAGGGAGAATCTTACATCAATGAATCGACAATGCACAATTTCATGCACAATTATTACTTGCTTTGCTTGCATTTACAGAAGGAAGATTTATTCAAAGACATTTACGTGTTCTCCAAAGATGGGGAAATACTGAAGAAATTATTTCTTGAGACAGATATTATTGACTGGCAAAACTATCTTTGCCTAGGTATTCTTTTTTTTAAATATGTTGTTGCTAAATACATACCCATGTCAAACAAAAATCTCTGCACCTAATTATATGACTTACCAGCATTGTGATTAAAATTTTAGGTGTAGACCTGTGTTATGCAGAAATAATAGCAAGTATAGCAGTCACCAGAGGTGCAACTGGGATTAATGTAGCGGTGTGCCACATGCTAAGGCTGGAGGATCCCTCTCACCTTCCACAAGTAGACAGGTAGTTTGGGCTTCTGTATAATATAAATCCTAGGTTTTCAAATAATAAACTACAATAAAGCTGGATCTAGTGTTCATGTAATTAATCTTACTTAATCTTCTAATACACACATTTACTTATAAGGAACACACATTTGTTCAGCTATTTATGTTTTTTTATACGTGTTGATAATATGCAAGCCATTTTAACATTTGATATAAAATCAACCATCTCTTTACTAGACTATGATTTCAGTAAAGTGCTCAGCTTGCCTTCAGAATGCCTTTGTCCTAATCATGTCTCTTTTTACTTTTGTAGTTCAACAGTAGCAATATCTTCCCTTGAAGAGTCACATATATCTTTGGTTAATGAGACCTGGAAGTTTGGAGACAGAGAACACAGCCTAAGCTTTATCAAGAACATGATCTGCCATTTTCCCACCTGCTGCATTTTGGATGCCAATGGTCACCCAGTGGCCTGGATTCTTACATATGCGTATTGTGCCATGGGGATGCTGTACACACGTCCAGAACACAGACGAAAAGGCTATGCTAAGATCCTTATTAGTGCCATGTCAAAGAGACTCCACGCTCAGGGCTACCCTGTGTTTTGTTTCATTGAAGAAGAGAACCAGCTCTCTTATAGGCTTTTTACAAGTTTGGGTTTCAAAGAAGACCCCTCCTACAGAGCTGCCTGGTTTAATTTTAACTAGTTCTATTCACCTTTGGTTATGTAAGAGGAGAAAATTTGTTGGTATTAGGCAAATTGTGAAGAAATTACACAATCCTCAATCTAGTCCTTTGTTAAATGTAAATTACCATGCATTTTCAACAGCATTTTTTCTGTTGCTGTTATGCAACAGTTGTTCGTATAATCAGCAACATCAACAAGTGTTTCTCTGACAGTTAGGGCAGAATGCATTAAAAATGTACTGTGAATTCAGGCAAAAATTGCAATCTACTGAATGTTTACATTTGTTAACATAAATGTCGATCACATTTTTATTTGCTTTAGGAAAGTGAAACAAGGAATACAGATTTTGTGAGCTGTATCTACTCTGATTTACATGTGTACATGTGTGAATGCTAAAGAACTCACTGTATTCAACAACATAACTAGTCATGCTTGACTAGATCACTGAGGGATTTCTTGATTGTATTTTTATTATTATTATTATTGTATCACAAGTTGGATTCCTTATCCATTTGAGAGTACTTGAAGGAATCATCTTGAAACACTGACTTCTTTTAGATATTAAAACATTTATTTAGAAAAATAACTAAAACCATAGAACCAAGGTTTCATAATGTGCATGTCAGTCATACATAGTACAGATACTTGATATGAATGCAGGTGCATTTGAGGTATATGTTATTTACTTCTTATAAAGTTCAAGTCGAAGCAGCCATTTTTCCCAGTACTTTGTAACTTTTTCAAAGTCAAGAAAGTGGGGGTGAGCTGGTGAGCCGTCCTTGTAGGCCACCACAATCAGACCATTCTTTATCTGCATGGGGGGGGCAAAGAAATGTTGGAAGATATTTACATCCCAAAAGATGCATGTGGTTTCAGTAGAAATTGTAATCAGTACACCACCTGGTAACTATAGTTGTCGTCACTGTTCAAGGCTCCAACATATGCAGCAACCTGGATAGGATTGTCATACGTGTTGTGGAGAAAGGGCTTAGATTTCTCTGAAGTCTTCCAGTCAATTGCACAAAGTGTCCCTCTGTGAAGAAAATGTAAAGATTATGCAGCCTCTGCAAATATTATACAGAACTTTTGTGGATTTGTTAACCTTTGGTTAAGTAGAGAAAATGTTTACGCAAGTGGCACTAAATTAGGGACAGGCAGTAGGAGCAAAATATGTGCCAGCAAATACTCACCTGTAGCGAGCTACACAATCAACTATTCCCACATAATTCAAATGCTGGTGTTGTACTGCACTCTCAATGGCTCTAACTTCATTGATATCCTCAAGGACGTGTTGGATACTTTCCAAGTACCCCGTTGTGTCTTCAGTGCATTCAGGTTCTTCGCTTTCAGAAGGAGCAAGTGCATTCTCAAGTGCAGAATGAAATAACTTTCCTTGTTTGAAAAGGTCTGAAAAACAGAGGATTACATTCAGACTTTGTAGAATGGAAGACAGACATGTTCTCGGTATGATTGGACCATTAAATGTTTGTATGCCCATTATTTTTATATAAGGGCCAGGCCCTAGATATGGAACAAAATGCAAACCTGGTAAACTCATTTTTGTATTCACATGGCATCATCAATCATTATTTTGTCTGCAAATAATACTTTGTTAACGTGGAACTAATATTCACATAGATTTTGCCTATGGCTACCCCACTACCATTTTAATCCTATGAAACTTCTAGCCCAGAGATCTCAAATATTAGCACAACATTAATAAAGTATAGTAGTGCCTATGCAAATAAAAAAAGAATGATTGATACCAAATGTGTACAAAAACTATAGTTTATACCCTTAATGTCAGTCATTTTGCACTTTTTTTCCAAATGTAGGGCGTTGTAGAAAATCAATGAGCATGCTGTACAAACTTGTAATGGTTCAGTCATATTGAGAACATGTTTGTCTTCCACTCTTCAAAGTTTGGGCTGCCTATGAATAATACTTCAAACATCTGAATCAGGCTGTAAAACTGAGGTAATTTCAAGGGCTGATTATAATATGAAGACATAGTATTTTAACAAAAACATTTGACTTGGTTTTGGGAGCCATTCTTGATATAGACAAGGTTTGAACAAAATCTGAGACGGTGCAGCAACAATCTTATCTGATTTGACACGGAATGACCCCTGCGTCTGAGTTTCTTGCTTGTTGTAGCCCACATGCAGCATCATAAATGCCTGCAGGTCTAAGATTAACTATTTGATGCATTCCAGCTCAGTAAACTTCAACCTTGCTGAAAAAGATTGATAAATACGAAGGTGAACCGTAGCCTAATCATTCGTAACAGGACATGCATCTGTCCATCTGCAAAGGCCTAAAACCTTTTGGTGAATTTAGCATATTTTTGTTTTCAGGTGTATGGTTACATTTTTAAAATGAACAGGGTGAAGTCTGATGACCGTATAGATGTACTTGTGGACCGCTCAAGTACCCTAGCAACAGACTAGCAACTATGTCAAATACCCTAGCAACAGCCTAGCAACCACTTATACAGTTACAACCTAGCAACCAACATTGCAACCAATGAGTTTAACCTAGCAACCAGCATAGCAACCACCACAACTGACCTAGCAACAGCCTAGCAACCACCTCAAGTACCCTAGCAACAGCATAGCAACCATGTCAAATACCCTAGCAACAGCCTAGCAACCACTTCCACAGTTACAACCTAGCAACCAATATAGCAACCAATGAGTTTAACCTAGCAACCAGCATAGCAACCACCACAAGTACCCTAGCAACAGCATAACAACCACCATAACTACCCTAGCAACAGCCTAGCAACCATGTCAAATATCCTAGCAACAGCCTAGCAACCATGTCAAATACCCTAGCAACAGCCTAGCAACCACCACAATTTTAACCTAGCAACCACCATAGCAACCAACAGGATTACCAAAGCAACCAGCATAGCAACCACTTAATTTGGCATAATAACCAACATATGTACCCTAGCAACACTATTGTAACTATATCTGCATTATTTATTTTTACTCTGTATAATATTTTACATCATATTTATTGCATTTTCATGCACTGTATTTCCTTCAGGAAATACTTTTCTAATTATTATTATTATTATTATTATTATTATTATTATGTCATGCTACCCTTATCTCGTTTCCTGTATGACACATCATCTTTGGATAGATAGATACATTAGATAGATATACTTTTATTGGCACACAACAATGTTGGTGTTTTTTTTGTTACAGAAGGACTCAATCCAGTAAAGAAATAATTACAAAATAATAATAAATTAATAATAACTAAATTAATAAATTATGTTTTGCATGACAGTTAAGAGCAGCGATAATGTACTTTATTATGATTGCAGAAAAAGAGAGATGACTCTGTCCACAATGTCTTTGTCCTAATCATGTTTCTTTTACTTTTGTAGCTCAACAGTAGCAATATCCTTCCTTGATGAGTCACACAATTCTTTGGTTAATGAGACCCGGGAGTTTGGGGAAGGAGAACACAATGTGAAGTTCATCAAGAACGTAATCCGCCATTTTCCCACCTGCTGTATTTTGGATGCCAATGGTCACCCAGTGGCCAGGATTCTTACATATGCGTATTGTGCCATGGGGATGCTGTACACACGTCCAGAACACAGACGGAAAGGCTATGCTAAGATCCTTATTAGTGCCATGTCAAAGAGACTCCACGCTGAGGAGGAGAACCAGCTCTCTTTTAGGCTTTTTAAAAGTTTGGGTTTCAAAGAAGACCCCTCCTACAGAGCTGCCTGGTTTCATTTCAACCAAGTTAGTATTTGCCAATAAAATGATCAGAACATCAGTTTACATCAGACAGATGACAGTATACTAAAATTAGTTACTTTACATCCATAATGAAAATTAGAGAAGGAGAGAACCGGCTCTCATACAGGCTTTTCAAAAGTGTGGGTTTGCATAACAGGGCAACCGATTACAGGGCTACTGGTTTCTCTGGCTTCAGCCATGCTAACATTTGGTAAGAAAATGATCTAAAAGTCCGTGATGCAATAGGCAAATTACATTAGTTTACTTACATGACTAAATTACACTACATCCATACCATCCATGTATCTTCACTGTGGTGTATCAGATTGTTCATATACCAGCAAAATTTGAGTGTTTCTCAAACGGTTAGAGGAGAACAGGAATTTCCATAAGCCTTATTACTCCATTAGATGGGGTGTGTATAAAACTTAAAACTGTTCATCTGTTTATGCTTACATTAAGTAAGAGTAAAAGATTGCTAATATTGAACACATTTTCATTAACAAAATGATATTGCACTTGAATGACAAATAAAAATCATGCTATTCAAATACAATACATGTAGGAGATTAAGATAGACTTTATCAAATGTTTTTACAAAGATATTTTGGACAATGTTAAATATAAACTAATGCCTTCTGTAGACTGTGTAATGTTCCTAGAAAGATTTCTGGTTTAAAATTCAGACATGAATGCAAACCAAACCGATCAATTATGAGTGATGGGGACTAGACCGCATATGTCGAGACCGAGTCTGTTGACTGAGGTCTGCACTGTGGCTGGGCCACTCTAAAATGTTGATATTGTTCTCTGTTAACCATATCTTGCCTTGTTTGGCTATATGTTTTGGATCATTGTGTGGTTTAATGGTCAAATGCCGCCTATTGTGGCAGGTGTCTCGGCACACTGCCTTACCTTTCCCTCCAGAATTTCAATGTAGCCTCCAAACAAGGCAAGAGAACAATATCAACATTTTAGAGTGTCAAAGCCAGAGTCCAGACCTCAATCAGTCAGTGAGTGAGTGATGGCAAATAATCGTTCCTGACTCAAAACCTGGATTGATCTTAAAAAGGTACAGTCTAGAATCATTGTGGAGACATGAAGAGGCTTGGTGGGTATAATAAGAAATATGTTGAGAGCTGTGAATGCAAATAAAGATGTTTCTATTGATTATTTAAAAAGGGTATGAATAATTTTGGACATGCAATTTTTCATAAAAATGTTTAAAAAAAGATGAAAACGCTTCTTTTTTTGATTCCATGTTTCTCTCACATTGTCTTGCAACCTTTTAGCATGTGACAGTGTCATTTTCAGTCAGAACAAACATATTGGTCAAGAGAAAAATCAACATTAAATCAATATTTGCCAGGAGTATGAATAATTTTGTTCTTGTTGCTTCTTATGTTGTTTCTGCATAGAATCCACGCAGCGCCTAGACGTAGCCTACACAGAGGACCTATGCCTCTGCGTCATAACTGTGGGCTCCTGACCGCCCCAGAAATGTAACGTCCGGGGTTCAGGGAGTGGATCGCTTCTTTTAGGCTTTTCAGAGACCTGCTGCTTGTTTTTACTCACGTGACCTGGCAACACTGATCAAGATCAGCATAGATCGGCGTGCTGCAAAAAAAGAGGGTAGTCCGGCCGCAGCTGATTGAAAAAATCGTTACAATTAAGTTAGCAATCAAACTGTCTCAACATCACCGCTTTGTAATTGAAAGAGGGAGGTGCTCCAGTTACATGAACTTTGAATCTTTTTGTTTTATGGTTTAGGCTACAGTTCAGTCTTCTTCATTTCATGCTCAGATTAAGTTCTGCGCGAACAATTCACGGGCCTATAACAATCAAAAACAATCATTGTGTTTTTGCAACCTAAGTTGGACGGCAGTTAAACTGATCGATCTTCTATTTGATTTCAAAGCAGTCATGGAGATACTGAACGAAGAACAACTCACGGCGATAGAAACGCTGCTACCGGACCTCTACCCCCAGTCTTTGCAAGTGAGTATAGTGCGCACGCGTACAGAATGCCTGATTATTTTTTTTATTAGGCATATTATTATTTTTAAAAAATGTCTCCTGTTTGCGTGTTAAAGTTGGCGCCATGTGGGAGTGTTAGCCCACTGTTAGATGCTGTCACTGAGTTAGCTTATTTATGTTCTCAGGTGTATGGTTACATTTTCCAAAAGAACAGAGTGAAATCTGACCATATGGATGTTCTTGTGGACCGCTGGCCTGATTTCAGAATAGTGCTCATCCGACCTCTGCGGGAGAAGGTCATAAAGTCTCAGAAATTCAGCATCTCCTGTCCGTAAATCCATTTAAGGGAGAATCTTACATCAATGAATCGACAATGCACAATTTCATGCACAATTATTACTTGCTTTGCTTGCATTTACAGAAGGAAGATTTATTCAAAGACATTTACGTGTTCTCCAAAGATGGGGAAATACTGAAGAAATTATTTCTTGAGACAGATATTATTGACTGGCAAAACTATCTTTGCCTAGGTATTCTTTTTTTTAAATATGTTGTTGCTAAATACATACCCATGTCAAACAAAAATCTCTGCACCTAATTATATGACTTACCAGCATTGTGATTAAAATTTTAGGTGTAGACCTGTGTTATGCAGAAATAATAGCAAGTATAGCCGTCACCAGAGGTGCAACTGGGATTAATGTAGCGGTGTGCCACATGCTAAGGCTGGAGGATCCCTCTCACCTTCCACAAGTAGACAGGTAGTTTGGGCTTCTGTATAATATAAATCCTAGGTTTTCAAATAATAAACTACAATAAAGCTGGATCTAGTGTTCATGTAATTAATCTTACTTAATCTTCTAATACACACATTTACTTATAAGGAACACACATTTGTTCAGCTATTTATGTTTTTTTATACGTGTTGATAATATGCAAGCCATTTTAACATTTGATATAAAATCAACCATCTCTTTACTAGACTATGATTTCAGTAAAGTGCTCAGCTTGCCTTCAGAATGCCTTTGTCCTAATCATGTCTCTTTTTACTTTTGTAGTTCAACAGTAGCAATATCTTCCCTTGAAGAGTCACATATATCTTTGGTTAATGAGACCTGGAAGTTTGGAGACAGAGAACACAGCCTAAGCTTTATCAAGAACATGATCTGCCATTTTCCCACCTGCTGCATTTTGGATGCCAATGGTCACCCAGTGGCCTGGATTCTTACATATGCGTATTGTGCCATGGGGATGCTGTACACACGTCCAGAACACAGACGAAAAGGCTATGCTAAGATCCTTATTAGTGCCATGTCAAAGAGACTCCACGCTCAGGGCTACCCTGTGTTTTGTTTCATTGAAGAAGAGAACCAGCTCTCTTATAGGCTTTTTACAAGTTTGGGTTTCAAAGAAGACCCCTCCTACAGAGCTGCCTGGTTTAATTTTAACTAGTTCTATTCACCTTTGGTTATGTAAGAGGAGAAAATTTGTTGGTATTAGGCAAATTGTGAAGAAATTACACAATCCTCAATCTAGTCCTTTGTTAAATGTAAATTACCATGCATTTTCAACAGCATTTTTTCTGTTGCTGTTATGCAACAGTTGTTCGTATAATCAGCAACATCAACAAGTGTTTCTCTGACAGTTAGGGCAGAATGCATTAAAAATGTACTGTGAATTCAGGCAAAAATTGCAATCTACTGAATGTTTACATTTGTTAACATAAATGTCGATCACATTTTTATTTGCTTTAGGAAAGTGAAACAAGGAATACAGATTTTGTGAGCTGTATCTACTCTGATTTACATGTGTACATGTGTGAATGCTAAAGAACTCACTGTATTCAACAACATAACTAGTCATGCTTGACTAGATCACTGAGGGATTTCTTGATTGTATTTTTATTATTATTATTATTGTATCACAAGTTGGATTCCTTATCCATTTGAGAGTACTTGAAGGAATCATCTTGAAACACTGACTTCTTTTAGATATTAAAACATTTATTTAGAAAAATAACTAAAACCATAGAACCAAGGTTTCATAATGTGCATGTCAGTCATACATAGTACAGATACTTGATATGAATGCAGGTGCATTTGAGGTATATGTTATTTACTTCTTATAAAGTTCAAGTCGAAGCAGCCATTTTTCCCAGTACTTTGTAACTTTTTCAAAGTCAAGAAAGTGGGGGTGAGCTGGTGAGCCGTCCTTGTAGGCCACCACAATCAGACCATTCTTTATCTGCATGGGGGGGGCAAAGAAATGTTGGAAGATATTTACATCCCAAAAGATGCATGTGGTTTCAGTAGAAATTGTAATCAGTACACCACCTGGTAACTATAGTTGTCGTCACTGTTCAAGGCTCCAACATATGCAGCAACCTGGATAGGATTGTCATACGTGTTGTGGAGAAAGGGCTTAGATTTCTCTGAAGTCTTCCAGTCAATTGCACAAAGTGTCCCTCTGTGAAGAAAATGTAAAGATTATGCAGCCTCTGCAAATATTATACAGAACTTTTGTGGATTTGTTAACCTTTGGTTAAGTAGAGAAAATGTTTACGCAAGTGGCACTAAATTAGGGACAGGCAGTAGGAGCAAAATATGTGCCAGCAAATACTCACCTGTAGCGAGCTACACAATCAACTATTCCCACATAATTCAAATGCTGGTGTTGTACTGCACTCTCAATGGCTCTAACTTCATTGATATCCTCAAGGACGTGTTGGATACTTTCCAAGTACCCCGTTGTGTCTTCAGTGCATTCAGGTTCTTCGCTTTCAGAAGGAGCAAGTGCATTCTCAAGTGCAGAATGAAATAACTTTCCTTGTTTGAAAAGGTCTGAAAAACAGAGGATTACAAAAAAGCGTTTCACAACACATAATTGTGATGGTTTTGTGATGGTAACATTTCAGATTAAGAACTTACTTGAGGTGTATGCCTTGAAGCCTTCCTCTCCCAGCTCTGCAATCATTTTCCTTTTCCATCTCTCCAGGTAAAACAACTGCTCCGGGGACATGGTCTGTTGGAGAATGCGAGTGACACTGGGCATACCAGATCTTTCTGGCCCTTTTGGAAGTGACCACCGAGCAGGATTCCCATGGTCATATTCTGCAGAAAGCATCGTTTTTTCTGCTTTTAAAAGAGGGTAAACGTTTTTCGGCACAAGAGGCATGTGTTTGTGAAAAGATGATTTGACGACTGGACCATACAGTTTGTTGTCCTCGTCCTCAAGCGACTCTGGAGTTTGGGAGCTGACCCTTGATGAGACAACTGCCTTAACAAGGGAAGAGTAGCGCTCTGTATCAACCATTCCATATTGACTCTGTTTTTTTCGAGATGTCCATACGCAAGACGTTGAGAAACACGACTCAACAAATACAGTGTTGCAGTGTTTCAACAGGCCATAAACAATCCTCTTGGATTTTGTACGAGGAATGAACATCCCAATCGGCATAGTTCACTTATGGGTGATGTCCACCGTGATTGTTCTGGTATCACGCGCGAACTTAGCCTAATCTCGGCGCATGCTGAATATGTCAGCTAATAAAATATATCCATAAACTACTGCGTCCACCATTTAAATCTTGGAGATTTTGGATAAACTATTAGCGGTACAAGATAAAAGTTATGATCTACACACCTCATAAACAGCCATTCTCTTCATGCGTGTTTCAGAGAAAGGGGTCCGGACGGGCAGTTCACTTCCTCCTATAATCTTTTCTCTGTTCCATGGTTTTAATCTTTTAGAATGTAGCTATTTGGGATATATTCATTATGTTTCTGATATTATTTTGACATTTAGACAAACATGATCACATTTCTCTACTGAGTCCTAAAAGATTGAAGAAAAAAGTCTTTCGTTTGTGTTTAATCTTGCAATGTTTCTTTACTTTTCTCATAGATAACACCAATTCCAAAATGAACAATATTTCGTAGGCTACAGAATAATACATGATACATGTTGGTAGAAATCATGCATTACCAGTAAGATGCGAGGAGGATGAGGATTTTTACAAACATATCCAGTCCGTCAGTTAATATCACTTCCTCGTGGGAGGTGACAATTACGGCTTGACTGACATTCCTGTAGTGTAATCATATGGGCTTTGACAGGCTTCTGTCCAATCGAAGTTAGCCGTGGACAGCGTCTGCCTAGGACAAATGAGTGAAAATTAGGCCGACGGATAGGTTGATAGGGATGAAAACGTAGGAGCTGGTGAATGGCCAGTGGAATTGTAAAATTTGTATCTGAAACCTTTTGAGGAAGTACCCTAGGCGAACTTTTTCACCATGACATCAACTACAGAAGAAAATGATAAAGAGAAGGTAACTTACCAACCAACGTGAAACTGACTTGTTGAAATTACATATTGCTTAGTTTTGTAACCCCTTTAACTCAAATTTGGGTTATGGATCTGGCAAGCTAGCCCAACAACGCTAGCTAGCACAGCTAATCGGTTGGTGTAACGTTAGATCTGACGGCAATGCTACATTTGTTAGCGAGATGACCAGCTAGCTTGCTAATTTATTATTTGGTGATTACTTAGCTTCTAGTTATTGTCAACAATTCAGCAGTATCAAGGGCGTTAATGACAACACCTGTTGTGCTTATTACCTCATCAGGTAGCCTGCATAAATTCATGTCAAACTGTTTTATTTCTTTTGATGCCGATTTTAAAGTAACGGAATCAGTCAGAGGTCGTCCTGACATAGTAACTTATTATCTAGCTCATATTAATAATACAACGGTTACATTTACAGTATTAATAGTAACGTTAACGTTTTTTCATGGTAAACATGTTTTGCAAGCTGCTGATATCCCTGCACTTCACTGGGACCCAATGCTAAGAGATGCTGGCTAAATCTGCAGTGAATATGACAGCTCAATCATGCAGGTCACTGTTTTAATGACCCCCTAACTTTACAGTATACAACGTTATGGGCATATGCACTGACATTACTTTGCTATCATACAGGCAGCGTTGAGGAGCTGTGCTATTACGTTTAGTAATTTAGTTGTTGTTCATAATGAACTCTTCAGTCATGAATGGAAAGTGTCATTGGAAAGTTACTGTAAATGAGTAAATATCAATCTGAAGATTCAACAGTTAGCTATTTTAATCTGAGTAAATGCAATACCTTCCCTGGGGATTTGTAGTTGGAAATCTGTTTCACGGGAACTTGTGATTCAGCTGACATTGCAGTGTTGTTGCCTCATAGTATAAACTGAGAAGATAAATGGTCTGTAATGGGAGACAAAATGGCCTTTCATTTGAATTATCTCCAAGACATGGTGGCGCTTGATGTAGGCTATTTGGAGTGAACGTTTAAGAAAAATCAAATTAACAAGTGAAGTAGAGGGAGACAACTGGAGCTGGCATACCATTTAGCCATGGTCTGGCTGAGACATCTGGAATTTATGAAATAAAGCTAAGTCTCGGGTATGCCGGCCTCGGTCAAGTCCAGTAAGTCATTCTAAATTCTTTCAAACTGTTTCCTGCACACAGCCCTTTGGATAGTCGGTCCCGTCTCAGTAACAAAGTGGAGAGAAAAACCTACTTTAGCAGGGCAGAGAGATCCAAACTGAGAATTAGGCCTATAGTAGACAATATTCTGAACATTACCGATGCAATTAATATGTGACTTCATGTGCTGGTGGTTAGTCTCTTTAATCCAGATCAGATGACCTGATGAGCTTCCTGTGTGTCTGCACCAAAGGAAGTAAAAGGGGGGTACCAAACCTATTTCTTTTCTTTTCTAGCTCCGGTCTGTGTCAGTGGACCTGAACCATGATTCCTCCCTTCTCATTGACATTCCGGATGCTCTCTGTGAACGAGATAAGGTCAAGTTCACTGTCCACACCAAGGTACAGTTGAGCTAGTAACTCAAAGGGAACATTGGCTACAGTGTATTTGGCTGTGTGATTGTGACGAAAAACATTTAGAGAGACACATGGAGTCTTGTGTGTGTCTCACTCAGGTGGAGGTTTGAGGCTTTAGTATATACATTTGGAGACTCTTTATTGTAATCAGAGGTTCTGCAGGGTTTTAACAATCTTTAAAATCTAAAATTGAATGATATGAATTTTGAGCCAACTAGAATTACACTCCCACTAGATTTTGTGGTGCCACTCAGCAATTGATGAACCAATATTTAAGAACAATATGTCAGTTTGTATGTGCCGACTACTCACACAACTAGCCGATTGAATGTTGCACTCCTAATTGTATTTGTGTCAGATCAGTGTCTGATGGTTAAGACATTGGATCGACACAAACATACCATAGACCCATAAGTCGTTGTTTTTTTAATTGACTATGATTCTGTGTGTGACTGGTGTGCTTATCTTGTACCGTAGACCACGCTCAGTTCTTTTCAGAAGCCGGATTTCTCTGTGTCGCGCCAGCATGAGGACTTCATATGGCTTCATGACACATTGGTTGAGACAGAGGATTATGCTGGTCTTATTGTAAGTCTCAGATCGGGATACAGTAAAATACCCAATGTGGACACTGCTTGTAACCAACTGAAAATGTGACACCAGACTTGATGTGCATACTTTCTTTTTAAAGTTTATTTTATTATTTCAGTGCTTAAGGTTTCTAGTTTGTGATGTAATGTCAGCACACACAACAGCAACGTGTCTTATCATAACAGCACAGTAGGCTGCACAGCTTGTTACAGCCCATATGAAGCCTTCAAGGTTTACATTAATAAATCCTTTAAAAGTGTTCATGTAAACTGTGCTGTTTTGTTTAGCAGTGTGGAAATGTTATCTGTTTTCTGTCTCCGTAGATCCCTCCTGCGCCCCCAAAGCCAGACTTTGAGAGTCCAAGAGAGAAGATGCATAAGCTGGGGGAGGGGGAGGCCACTATGACCAAGGAGGAGTACACAAAGATGAAACAGGAGCTTGAGGCGTACGTTAAAAACAGTAGAGCACACGTCATGTATTAAAAATGTTCAACATTCAGTAGCTTGAGCACTGCTATTTTAAAACATAGAGCTTGTTGCTAGCATGTGTGTATTTAGAAAGTGTAACTTTTGTAGAATAATATCACAGCTACTACATTATCCCTGATATATTTCAGTTAGAATTTTTTTGATTGACATCTGTGTTCCCTTGCCAGAGAGTACCTTGCTGTGTTTAAGAAGACCGTTCAGGTGCATGAAGTCTTCCTGCAGAGGCTTTCCTCCCACCCAGTCTTCAGCAAGGACAGAAACTTCCAGATCTTCCTGGAGTACGACCAGGATGTGAGTATCAAGTTGAAATGCTCCCTCGGCCAGGAAATGCAGAGTAGGCACATGCTCTCCGAAGCTGACTTCCTGAGCGGTGATCTGCTGGGCTAGCAGGCTGTGGGGCAATAGAAGGGGGCATTAGGAAAGGTGAGGAAGTTTCAGTGGGGCAGGGATGCGGCTTGGACTTCCTTTTAAAGGGAATAAGGGGACACAGAAGAGGACAAAGACCTACAATGACCTCATCCTGCTGAGTTCAGCTCAAATAGTCGTTGACAACCATTAAAATAAAAAACGACCTGTCAGCCCTTTCGGCATGTGGACGTGACTTTCCGTCCCTGTGAAATCGACTGATAAAACATTTCCAAAACATTGAACTATATATACGCACAGCTGTTTTGATTCAGCGCTTAAAATGGAGCAAAAGCCAAATCTGGAGTGTGGTATCAGCTTGCGCCATGACTGTCTGGTTTGGTTGTAACCCTTTTCTTCTTCTTCTTCTTGATTGGGCCTGCAGCTCAGTGTGAGGAGAAAAAATGCAAAGGAAATGTTTGGTGGTTTCTTCAAGAACATGGTGAAGACTGCCGATGAAGTCATCATATCAGGGATTAAGGTCCGTCTGTCTTTGTGTGTGTGTGTGTGTGTTTGTGTGTGTGTGTGAGTGTGTTTGTGTGTGTGTGTGAGAGAGTGAGTTGGTGTGTGTGAGAGAGTGAGTTGGTGTGTGTGTGTGAGTGAGTTGGTGTGTGTTGGTGTGTGTGTGTGAGTGAGTTGGTGTGTGTGTGTGAGTGAGTTGGTGTGTTTGTGTGAGTGAGTTGGTGTGTGTGAGAGAGTGAGTTGGTGTGTGTGAGAGAGTGAGTTGGTGTGTGTGAGTGAGTTGGTGTGTGAGTTGGTGTGTGTGTGTGAGTGAGTTGGTGTGTGTGAGTGAGTTGGTGTGTGTGAGTGAGTTGGTGTGTGTGTGTGTGTGTGTGAGTGAGTTGGTGTGTGTGTGTGTGTGTGAGTGAGTTGGTGTGTGTGAGTGAGTTGGTGTGTATGTGTGGTGCGTAGGAGTGTATTTGTGGTGCGTAGGAGTATGTTTTGATGCTCACTTATGGTAGCGTTTAAGATAACAGGCTTTTTAAGGTCTGAGGAGGACACTTGGCCTTGGACTCATTGTATCTCTTTGATGTTTCAGGAAGTTGACGAGTTCTTTGAGCAGGAGAAAACTTTCCTGCTTGATTATTATAGCAAGATCAAGGATGCCACTGCCAAGGCGGAAAAAATGACACGCTCTCATAAAAGTAAGACCTGACTCAAAAATAAACCAGACTTCACACGGTCTTGAAAGCGTCTTCTGCTGTGAGGAGTAAATGCGCTGTTCTCCTCTATTCTTTCAGATGTTGCTGACGACTACATTCACGTCTCTGCGACTTTGAACAGCATGTGCGCAGAAGACAACACCCCTCTGAAAAAGTTAGTGCAATGTCGCCTGGCAAACATACAAGAATTTTTATTCAGGCAGTTTTATGATCACATTCCTTTTGCAAAAGGAGTGAAAATGTGCTAAGATTAGAAACCACAATCTAATAACGTGTTTGAAACTTAAAATAGACCGAAGGCACACCATGTTCAGTTGAGCTGATCGTTATGTGTGTGTGAAAACAGCTGTGTGTGTGTGTGTGTGAACACAGCTGTTGTGTGCTCTTGCAGGCATCTGGAGAAGTTTTCGGACCTGTTGGAGAAGCTAAGGGTAATGTCTGTCCCCCTTGGGCATGTGTTGATGTCTTTGTGATATTCTAATCATGTATGTCCAGATGCATCTCAAAAAATGTAAATATCGTGGAATAGTCCAGTGCCCTGCCTATACTCAGGAAGCTGTTGTTGGTGTTGACCTAATTAGACGATTAGAGCTCTTCTCAGGTCGACATTTCTGTATTATCAATTCTTTATTCTAATAGCTTGAGATGCTGGATTTTTGATTTCCATGAGTTGTAAAGCAATAATAATCAAGATTAAAACAAACAAGGCTTGAGATATTTCACTTTATGTGTAATGAATCTAGATTTTGTGTTGTCAAGCTTGTCTGTGTTTAATGTGCATCTTGTGCATTGGTAGAAAGTGGAGGGCAGAGTTGCTTCGGACCAGGAGCTGAAGCTCACCGAGCTGCTGAGGTATTATCTGAGGGACATCCAGGCTGCCAAGGTGGGTTAGATTTCCACTGCTGATGTGTTTCATTAATGTAATTGAGCATTTTTCTATCTTGTGTACAGTACTCGGCTCCGTAAAATTTGAAATGACCAGTGGGCTGGACATTCTTGTTGCAGATGCTGTTTTTTCCATGTCAAACCAAAGACTTATTACCCTGGTTTCATTTGTTTTTAAAATGCTTCCAGGGGAATCCGATCACAAGTGGTTAGTTCTAAATGCAAGTAAATACAACAACTAAATGCTCAGACCACTTGCCGAGTTGCTCTGTGTTGTATTTGACTACATCTTTTGTAGTGTAAACACTAATGCATTCTGATGCGTCCCAGACTATGGGCGTTGTAATGAATGTGACGTTAGCAATAGCGGAATCTCAACCCAAGTGGTCAGCAACATCTCTGGCTGTACACCTTGAATACACATGTAAACCGTGAAGTGTTTCGGCTGGCCACTTATGATCGGATCATCCAAGACTAAAAACAAATATAAAATGGGCCTTTAAAGACGTTAAAGTGCTTTGGTCAAAACCAGAGCAGGAACAAGAGCAGTCAAGATTGAAATTCAGTAGTGTCCATATCAAATTATCAATAAGAGTCGTTGGTTGGGTTTCCATCAACTTTTTAATGTGACTTTAAAATGTGTTTAGAAAAAGGCATTTGAAATTTGCATAAAATCTTTTAAGTAGAATAATAAATCAATCTCAGAGTTCCTACGCAGTATGGAAAACCTGAAAAAGTATGGAATTTGATGTTGGTAATTTCCAGGTCTGGATAAATGGAAAAAAGAAACAAGGGTTTGGAGAAATATTTGTGTTTCCAGACTATTGCATTTGCAGTACTAATCACTTCACTCAGGTCATAATGAACCATTCCTACTGTTGTGTAGCTTAACTGTCAGTCCCCATCGTCAAGATACAACTATGAAACAACTAAGATACAACTAAAAATGACCAAGCTAAATGGACGAATATTAAGTGTAATTTTTTAATTCACTTCAGTTGTCCATACCTTTGTTTTCACCGAGTTATCCCAAACCAGAAGTGGCCGCAATGTCGAGAATATGGTCAGAAAAATCTAACAAGAAGTTTTGAAATTTGAGTATGGAAAAAGTATGGAGTTTTGAAATGGAAAATGTGTAGGAACCCTGCAATCTACAAGTAGGGAGTGGATTGGGGTATGCTGATGGAAACAGATTTGTTTGCATAAATTCACATTTATTGCAGTTTAAGTTAGCTTGATAAACCTTACATTTTAGTCCCACAGCTGTTCACAGTTCTTCCCTGGATTAGGAGAGTGTCCATTTTGATTTGCATTCCACAGCTGATGGAATTAATGTGCACAACTTGTGTTTTCATGAACTGAATCTCCATGAATGTTATAATATGAATGAGTTGGTTGGAAACAGCTATTGAGGTCCCCAGCGAATTATGAAACTATGTACTAGACCTGGAATAGATAGACGGGTAGTTTGATATTACATCGTTTTTTATAGCAGTTTAAGGGTGTCAGATGTCATTGTATGTCATCTATCCACAGCATTAAACAAGAAATTAATTCTGTACACTGAAAAACATGACTTGCATCAATTCTAAGCTCAGGACTTAAGACTGCCCATGCTCAGTCTTTTGTCTGTCTGTCTATATCTATGTATTTGTCTATCTGTCTGTGTATATATCTGTCCGTCTGTCTATCCTAATCTAATCTAATTTAAACTCACACACCATGTCATAACTGTTTTTTTCACCCTGCTGTTGACCTTTTCCACAGGACCTGTTGTACAGACGTGCGCGAGCCCTGGCCGACTATGAGAACTCCAACAAGGCCCTGGACAAGGCGCGGCTGAAAGGCAAAGACATCGCCCAGGCCGAGGAGCACCAGCAGCAGTGCCTGAAGAAGTTTGACAAGCTCTCGGAATCGTGCAAAAAAGGTTGGTGTGTGCGTGTGCGTGTGCGCCTGTGTGTCCGTCCGTGTCCTCCACATTTCCTGGAGACGGTATGAGCGCATCGTTTTCATTTCAGAAAGCTATTGGAGGTGAGGTAAAGGTGGGCACAGAATGAAAATAAATAAATACAAAATATTTTCAGAGCTGACGAGCTTCAAGGGCAGGAGGGTGGTGGCCTTCCGGAAGAACCTGATTGAGATGGCCGAGCTGGAGATAAAGCACGCCAAGGTCAGTACCCACAGACTGCTACTGAGGAGGATGATGTGTTTACAGTTAGTTACAGTAGTCATGTAGTCATGAGAGCTTTCTTTCTTTCTTTCTTTCTTTCTCTCTCTGTCAGTCTGTCTGTCTGTCTGTCTCTATCTGTGTTTATTATGTGCTTTGTTTATAAGTGGATGGGATTTTGAAGGAATGAAGGTATTTCAGGTCTCTCTCTCTCTCTCTTCTCCCAACAGAATAGCGTGTCTCTTCTTCAGGGCTGCATTGACATGCTCAACAGCAACTGATCATTGGGCTTTGGTCACCTAACTTGACCAACCTTGTTTAGAAGGGAACCTGGACCATTTTTTGCCCTGAAAGGGTTAAAAAAGAAACCACTTTGGCGACCTGCACAAGAGCAGCCGACGTGGCTGCCTGGTTGTTTACAGACCCACTTTCCCCTCCTATTGCCCCCCCCCCCCCCCCCCGCCTCCATTTCGTCTGACTTGTTTGGGGCATCTCTCTGTGCACGATTGTGCATGGGATTGAAAATGACCTTAGAGAACCTGATAGCAACTATTTTCCTTTTCCTTCTTTCAGTTGCGTAATGGCCCTCATTTAAGCTGTCCTTCTCAAATGCCTTAATTTGTTGGCATGTTTATGCATTTTATGTGTGTGGAATGTTTTTTTGTTTGTTGTTTTTTTTTTGTCTAAAACCTCTTGCTTATCTAAGCTCGCACAGTGCGAGTCTAAGAGTTTGCAGAGACCACCTGCCAAACAATTCACCGTCAGCACTTCGCTGCAGACCACTGAACTTGAACAAGTCTGAAGTTGTTTTTTAATGCAGTGCATTTGCTGTTTTTCATGCCTTTTCCTGGGTGAAATTTTTCTCCATGACTAGATAAAGTGTTATCGAGAGACAGCTAGTCAGCCGCTGCTGTTTCAAAGAATATAATACGCCTGAAGAAGTAAAACAGTCCTTTTATAACTGTAACAGCACTATTGTAGAAGGGGTGAGAGGGATGCTCTGACATTCGTGCCTAAGAATAAGGTTTTCTTGTCCTCTCTGTTAGAGTGTGATTGCAGCTGCGTTAGGCCTAACCATGCTAAAAATTATCGTTGAAAACCCATCCATCACACACAAACAGAAGATCTGGAATTCTATGTCACCACAGGAATGCTGACCTGGAATTATGGTCTCAGTCCTTCTCGTTGCCTCCTCAAGCGTGAGGCCAAGTCCCTCCCTTCCTCACTAGTCCACGGCTATTCCTGAGATCTCGCTGTAGTTTTTGTCCCAAAGGCAGCGGCCTGCTAAAAGCATCTCTCTTTCAGGAAGATGATTGGCCCCAGTCAGCCACAGATGGTTTTCCAGTGTGTGTGTGTGTGTGTGTGTGTGTGTGTGTGTGTAATCATGCAGAGTCAGCCCCCCCCTCCTCCCTCTCCCCCCTCTCTGTTTTTCCGTCCTACTACCCCAGTCTCGGCACACAGGCATGAAAAAAGTAAGCCAGCCATGCTTTCACAAGTCCAGCAGAGAACACACTCTCTTTTTCAGCTGCCCTGTGCTTCTAACAACATGGGTTGGTCAACCATGGCAGGTGCCGGTGTACTCTTAAGAAGTGAAGACGGTGATGACGGTGTGACCTCTGAACCCAACCCTTACACGCACTTACATGCTTTTTATACACCTACTAATTATGTTCTGCTAGCCCCTTGTGGTATAATGTGTTTACCCTTTTGCTTGTCATTGTAACGCTATACTTAACTTTCTTTTTACCAGACTAAAAGTAAGATTTAAGCTTTTTGCTTTGTTTTATTTGTATTGTTACTGATGCAAACATTGGTCTTGCAGAAGACTAATGGCTTGAATATGTCAATAGAGGACCAAAAGAGTTTATATTGTGATATGATAGATTTTTGGAGGACAAAAAAAGCAATTTATACACAAACCACTGAAGCAATAATGCAATCATGGCCAGGTCTAGTAGCTGGAAAAAAAAAAGATTTTTGATAATTGAATGTATTTGTAATGGAATGCAAATATCTTTTCACATGGGCTTCTCCCTTTTCTAAGAGAAACCCAGCGAAAATTGCAATAATTACATTAAAAGATTCCTACTGCCTCATTGTGGTGTTTGCTCTCTAACTTTTAGTACTGTTTAGTCATTCCAACCACATTTCCATGTTCAACATGTAATGCATTGTGCCCAATGATAGATCCCATTTTCCAGGTCTTTTCGGTTAGACTATTTGGTTTTCATTACTTGGTGTAGCACAGTGGCATTGGGGTGCATGTCTGTGTGTGTGTAAGATGGCAAGGTATTTTCAACCAAGGTTTTGCTTTCACTTAAGTAAAATTAAGTAGGCCTATGGTTGTTGTTTTTTAAAGGGATAGTTCCTTCTAATGTTATGGTGTTCACTTAATGAAACAGAAGGTGGCAGTGCCCAACGTCGAACAGCTGAGCTTGGTGACGTGGATTTTCCCCATGCTGCTCTGTCCCACATTATGACGCCAGCAGCATGCAAAGAATTCTTGTGTGGGTGGGTGTACAGGCAAGGCATTTGGATTTGGACTTCAGCTTACTGAGCTCGAAAGCTCATCTGACCCAAGCCCAAGCTTATTCTGTGTTTGTAAAACGTACGGGTCTACGAATTCAGCATTTTCTCATGGAATCACTTAATCAGTAATCGACAGTCTGTTTGCCACTTTGCTTTACATTCCAGACAGTTTAATCAATCTGGGATCACTTATTTATTTTAAGATATAGTCTTAATATTTTGTCATAAAAATGTTATCCCTTATGTATAGTGGATCTGCTCTACCTACTGTACATGGAAATCTGTATCAGGCCTTTTTGTTTATGCAACATGTTGCAGCTGTGCACAGTGCAGTAACACACCGCATTCCTCTCCTGGCCTTGAAGGTCTTTTGCTGAAACACAGATCATTTGCCTGTGCTCATGCTGGAAAGAGATGGTTGCCATGGAGAGCAGAAAATCCTTGTATTGCTTGGAAGAGGATAAAACTGTCTGCTCCGCACCGTAGTACTGATACTTTTCAACAGCCTGTGGTGTTTATTTGCAACAGATCCAACTTTTTCCTCCATGGGAGTATTCTTTTGCTTTTTCATCCACTTAAAAAAAAAAAAAAAAACTTAATTTTACCCCTTATAGATGCCTTACTTTTGACCTTAAAACCATTCTATATTGAAGTAGTTTTTAAGTAAAAATATGCATAGATTAAAGTTGATTAAGGAGAAGCCTATTGAATTTACCCCTTACCTTTTCATTTTCCCCTTAATTTTCTCCCTTAATCAAGGAATCCCTGAATTAACACCTTAAAATAAAATTAAGATATAGGCCTACTTCAATTGTCTTTAATTACCCCCTTAATTACAACAAATAAAGGGAACCCCTGACTTGACACCTTAAATATAAGATTAAGGAATTTTACATCACACCTTATAATGGAATAAATAAGGGCCTGTTTTACAAATTAAGGACCATTTAATATAAATTGAGTGGTTTTGGTATGTTTTTAGGGATAATTTCAGTAAGATTTGTAGTTTAGTAGTGATAGTGATCATTTCAGCTGGTCTGACCTGTTTCATTACCTTCCCTCGTGATCCTTTTCATGAGGCCATGTGTGTGTGTTGTGTGTACACGTATGTGTCTGTTAAAAGCATTAGATGTCATTACTACTAACACATACTGGATGTACCCGGCTACACTAGGTGAGCTGACAGGAAACTCCAGGGGGATTGCCATCAATTAGACATATGCCTCTCCAGGTTGGTTTGGACACAGGTTCCCGAGAAGTATTCAGCTGTCTCAGAATGCAGTCCCTTGCCCAAATTAAGTCACTTTAAAGCCCTGATGAGCAAAGAAATTATAATAACACAGCTGTTAAAGTGTACCAAGAATGACTATGTCTCAAGTCCATCCATAGGCTGCAGATACAAAAAGTAAGAGAGACAAGTTATTATTTACTCAGCAGTTCAGTGCTGAAACACAAGAAAATATCTCTGACAGATTCTTACTAGTCAAGTGTACTGACAACTCTTGATGCTGAATGCAAAAGAAGGTGATGCAAATTATTCTTATTTTTCCCCCCTGAAAGTTTCAGACTCAGGATATGATTCAACCACGTCCCTCTCAGAACCATGCTATTTCAATAGTAACTGTGTGTGTATGTGTAGTGTGTTTGTGTGTGGTGTGTGTATGTGCAGAGACTTGAGACCAGAACAAACATTACTGACGTGGGCAGTGTAAATATATCAGACCTCTACTTTGGGGATAACATCAAGTTTTCACTCAACTCTTCCCGCAATAGGCCTACAGTCTCTATCATTGTCAGACTCCATATTTCCTTTCCAGAAAATGTAGTGTGTTGTGACATTATAGCAGAAACACTCTCATATCACATAATAACCTCCTATCTCAGCCACGACTTGCGCAAGTTCCATACTTCCGTACTTCCATACTAGGCTGAAACCAGTATTTAGGTGTAACCCAAACCTTAAATCTATGTGTAAAGGAATGGTCTAGATTTTTTGCATTCTAATATCCACTTGCAGTAACTTTAAACTGCTAATTTCAGTCTCCTTAGATTTAAAACAGGTTACATTTACAATGAACGATAACCATGAAAAACACACAATTGAATCGTATTGTATATAAAATTCCCTTTTGTTAAAATACCAGCAAAGCACTGCAATTAATGTACTACATCAGACACGTTTTTCTTTGTGTTCTAAGACAGTAAAGGTATGTCACATGTCACCAGTTACATTCTTCTTTAAGAAATATTCTCTTTATGGCCTGTGAAAGGCATCAGTCATTGTGAGTTTTATTGACTTTTGCAGGTTTCAATATGTCAGTATTAACAAATCATGACACATGCAGAACCGGGAAGCGTCAAGGACAATAATCTCCAAGGCTGTGATCCAGAACTTCATTGCCATGGTAAAAGGGCAAGCAACCAGTCAACTATTAACCATGCAGAAAAACAACACGCATACGACAAACAAACCCCACTGGTGCATAATGGAACAAACATGCAGATAAACCTAATCTCATTCACATTCCCCTCAGTTTTGTCTCAGAAAGGAGCCTAAGTCCTCTACGTTGAGCTCAGAGCCCACAAATAACTTCCAGTTCAAGTTCAAAGAGTTTTGTACCATTCCCAACAGGATCCTGTATGACACAGGATATGCTAACGGCACTGTTGGTTTGAGTCAAATGATTAGTCGCAGAAAGTACACTACACAAATCTGCTACTCCTAACACATGGTTCATAGCTGCACATTTTCCACTATATAAGCTCAGTCATGGTGGTTGCTTGGTGTCAAAAGCACAGTTAGTCATGATGATTTTAGCCAGCTATTTCCTGTATGCAGTGTGGGATGGGAAACATAAAGCAAATGAAGGTCTACATTTAGAGTCCATTGCACACAGAAAGTGTGTTTAGAAGGTTTAGGATTGGACTACACCTTAAACTGTCAATTAGATATGCGTCATGCACTTGAGTGCAGCTGTTCAAACAATCGAAACTGCAAAATGAAACTAAGGAAATGAAAATAAGTGTGCCAGGGTTGCATAAATGTTTGAGATAGAGCCAGTGAAGGCCATGCATGTATGTATGGTTCATTGATTAGAAATCCTCTCATGTCCATGCACCATGACACCACTCACCCGGCAACTTGATGTCTGTGTCTGTTATCCTGAACACTTAAATATTTTCTACTGCATGAACATTTTAGTTTGCTTAATGACTCAGAAGCTAAAATGGCCAGAGCCTAAATAGAAAGCAACTGTTGGTTGTGCAAATTGTAGAATTCTTCAAATACAATACATCTTATCTTAAAATCATTGTGGGTTTTGGAGTGTTCCCTCTGTACTTCAGGAAGTTGTAGGGTGAATTAAAGTCTGATAAGTCACTGATCTCATGGTGACAGCACAGTGCAGGTTAGGGTGTCCTGCCATCTCATACCCTGTTGCAGAGGCACTCACCTCACACCCTGGCCTGGGCTACAGTGGTTTATTATTTAGATGATATAGACATTACTTCATTTTTAATATGTTGTGTTTACTTGACAAATAACTGGCCTCTTGCTGAAATGATCACTTTAAATATAAAGGTGACAGATTTATAGTTCACTGCTTACTTAAAGTGTCCTGGTGGACGTCAACAGAAATGTTCTTTTGGAGCCCAAGGAAAGAGACTCTCTATCTGCCAAGGTAAACCGGCGCGGAGCTGAATGGCGGATGGGCCAGAACAGAGGTCAGCGGTAAACACTCGGTGGTCCGCTCCACAGTGAGTCACAAGGTTAGGCCAGAAAATGGGAAAACAGAAATCGGGGAGAGGCAGGGAGGGAGAGCCGGTGGGTGAAACAGAGTAGGGAAAAAGTCAACAGAGCTATGGTGGGTGTCCTGCTGTAACCTCTCCGCTGAACATCACCACCAATGTGTGACAAAGAGGGGACAGACCGAACTGTGGGGATGGACAAGTGGCTGTAAGTAATACAACACGCCACTAAGTACAAACCAAATATTTTTTTTATAGTAATGGGGCTCTAGTAGCTGGTCAGTAGTTTAAAAAAATGCTCTGCATAGCTATAGCAAATCTCCATCTGAGCCTCTTAAAATGGCTAATTCAATCATTTCCTGTCATGTTAGAGTTGCTGTTTATCCTGGAGCTGGATCAAAGGGAGATATTAGAATGGGGCAGAGGAAACAGCCATAATTCAGACCATTCATGGTTGAGTTTTTACTGTTGAAGTGTATGACAGATCATCATAGCATAAATGACATTACATTTTGCTTTGTGTCTTTGCATCAAACTGTCCCAAAGCAAGATTCCACAAGATTGTCACAAAGTTGCAGTGTTATTATCAATGCTGGTGTGTATTAAAGCTGCATGTGTATTGTAATGATACAATGTGAGAAGTCACCTGTAGGCCTATAGGAGACTCATGACTTTCCATTCAGCATAAGACTGATGTTTCCTTGGTGTAAGCACAACAATACTGTACAAGTCAAAAAAATTGTAAGCTAAAAATAGATCGGAGCTTATTGTTCTCAAAGCAGGTCTGGCATAAGTGATGCCGGTGCTCAGATCCATTCCTTAGTGACCTGAGAAAGATTACGTAGAATTGACGTCATTACTCCATCATAACCACTTGGCACAGGCACATATTTTTGACAACATTCCCCCTTTGACTCTCCCTGTTCTTGTGTACAGAGAAAGGTGTTGGCGCCTCCCCATGTTCCTGTCTCTATCTCTCTATCAAAGCTTGTGGACTTTTATCAAAGGAAGGAAGTGGTGGCTGGTGTGAACTAGTTTAGTCAAATAAAAGGTTTAAATTAGCAACATGCTGCCTTACTCTTTGGGTTATTTCTCACATGAGCAAAGTGTGGAGCACACAAATAAATCTAAGATCTTCACACATATTTTATGGGGGGCACTGAAGTGCCACCATAATGCACATGATTTCAGATATAATGTCATGAAGACTTGTAGCTTTCATTGCTTAACGTGCATCGTTTTTTTTTTTTCCACACTAACGTCCTTACACGCCCATGCATGAGTAAACAAAAGAAAGCATATTTGCCTTTGTGTGCTGTCTGAAATCTCCTGCTCCACAAAGGGCTAACCTTAACATAATTGCCTTGTAATTGAGTACATTAAATGTCAAACCCAATTCATTGTGTGTGTGTGTAGGCCTAATAGAGAATGTTGACATTACCTAGCCTATAAAATACAGTGTTGTAGTCTATAACGTTCGCTCATGCTTTCAAGAATGCAAGCTGTAATGTGGTTGTCAATGATGTAGTTTCTACCTTTATGCATGGTCCATAAAAGTACATTTCCTCCTGGTATAAACAGAAAAACTACAGCTCCCAGTATTACTAGCGCAGACTTCCGCATATCTCATACTGTCTGGAGATCGGTGACTTGGTTGGCTACATGCGACTGAGTGATTATATTCTAACCAATTAGATATAGTCTGTTTTAATAGTCAGTGGGCCACGGACCCGGCGTTGTGCCAGCTCACAGAAAGTGCCACGACTCCACAGACCACGGATACAGGGAGACATCGAGACAGAGCCTGAGCCTTGGAATAGCCACATATTTCACTTTGGATGAGAAAAATATTTTAAACATCGCTGCAGCTTTTCGGTTTTCCTGGTCGGACTGACGTGTGCAGAAAATAAAAAAAGGTTTGTAGAAAGACGATTATGCCGGTCAGTTTTCTGACCACGTTTATACGATTTCTTAATGGATTATTGCCATCTTAGTAGCCAGTTAGGGTAATCTATCCAAAGCTATGTTAGTCGGATATGCGATAGACAATGAAGGCTAGGTGGCTAACAAGACAGTTTAGTGGTGGTTTGGTTTTTATTTGGGTCCTGCAGCCAGTAACGTTAACGTTGTTAAACCACCGTTCATAGATGCTGATGATGGGACAGGCTGGTGTCCTGCCATTTGATGAGTTTCTGATGCCTTTGACCACTAGCTTACTGACTAGCGAGCCCAGCTAGCACTGTTAATTAACTAAGTGATTTATTGTGATTGTTTGTTTGCGTGCACTATTAGGTTCTTCTCTAGACAAATCAGATATGATGAATTATGCATAGCAGTCTTGCTAATGCTAGCTCATCCATGTCTTTGACAATGAATGCTGATCACAGGTTCCAGTGGGCTAGCTTGATCGGGGGCACTATGGTTCCTTGGCTGTCTCATTGAATTAACTTGGTGTATCACTCAAAGATAGCTGCTGATTTCTTTTCCTCCCTCTTTATTATCCCTTAGTTCATGAAAACTAATGAAGAGTTGATGTTATTCCAACGTTACTTGCGGGGCGAGCTGGGATAGGCAACGTCAGCTTAAAATTTACCGTGACCAGCTTGCGACACTGAACACTATCTTGACCTCAAGTTCATTATTCTTTTGGGTAAAAAGTTCGTTTGTTTTTAAGATTGTTGTGTAGACTACATCTCATTAACTTTAAGGATGCAATCATCGCTCATGCAACAGACATAAGATGACAGTGTATGAAAGGAAACCGTGACTGTATCAGTGTTGTATGATTTTTGCCTTTATGCGTTTGTGCTGCAGTTGACTTTCTGAGCTCAGAAAGGCAGCCGGATGCAAACTAGAAAGTTTAGCAGAAGTGTCCCAAGATCGTGAACATCATGCGAAGCAAAGTGACTGGGAGAAAGCCGCAGTTGTTTGTGCGTCATAATTCATTCATTGCTTATTTCCCTTTGACCAGTTCCCCTTTCGTTTACAAAGACGAGCATTGGTATGTGTACTTTTAACAGCTACATGCATACAATCTTATCCAGTTTATGTACGGTATATTAATATGTATGATTACTAATGCACCGTATCTTTTAGTTTAGCTTGTATAGAGAAGTATTTCTTATTCCCTTTATGTCTCTGGACTGGAGATTCATGTCTCTAAAGCTACTCCTAACTATGGAAACCATAGTGAGCTTGCTTGTATCTTTATCTTACATTGTTGTAGACCCAAGCCTTTCCACATAGCAACAATTCATTGATGGGCATATTACTGGAAAATGCAGTGCCTCTTAAGCAAAGAGTGACTTAGCCTGGAATTGCTTGGCAGAAATGTGCCTCTGGGGATTGTGCCAACTATGGTTACATTTTGTTATGGGTGGGTGGAGGTGGGCTACAAAGGTCCCACCTCTGTCTAAAAGTCAGCATTCTGAGGCTAGTGTGGGCATAGTGTAATCTGTATGTATTATTTGCCCCATACATCTGTTTTCTGTTAGAGGGCTGAAAGAGACTAGGTCTTGGCTCTATTTTTACAGAATGGCACCCCGTGTTGGCATGGCTTCCCGGTGCCAACCGAAGAATTTTGATGCACCTCTTGGTTTCTACTAAAATGTTGTGTGACTTGGCGAAAATGTAGCGTGCTTGTGAAGAGTATACAAATATATGTGTCTATGGCTTTATGGCAACAGTGTCTTACGTATTCCTGAATGAAAGTGAAGCAGGGGGAGGGATGTGATTACCGCTCGTAGGGTGTGTTTGGACTCTGAACTGAAACCAAAGATCTTTTAGATAATGGCTCAATTTGCCACTGCATGACATCTTGGTTAACTATTTAGGCCAGTGATATCCTCAAGCTGTGTGCTTATAGATTATATTTAGGATTATGGATTACGTCCAGTACTGATGACTCTTGATTTTAAAGCCCTGTGTAATTGCAGGCCATTTCTTTTAATTTCTGACATCTTTTTTTTTTTTTTTTAACAGACATTACTGGAAATTGAAGTGGCAGTCATGGACATCTACGACCCCCAAACGCTCGGCATCATGGTCTTCAGCGGGTTCATGCTGATCTCGGCCATCGGTATCGCCCTGGTCTCCACCTTCTCCATGAAGGAGACGTCGTACGAGGAGGCCCTGGCCAAGCAAAGGCAGGAGCTGAATAAGATCCAGCCCCAGCGGGCGGACAAGAGGAAGAAGGACAAGGCGCTGGACAAACGAAGCCGAGGGAAGAAGAAGGACGACAAGCCTAACGGGAAGCTTCCCGACACGGACACCGCGACACCTGACCTGAGCGAGGCCGAGACGCTCGCCGAACCCCCAACTCCCGAGCCTGTGGTGGTGGCTCCGGTCCCTGCGCCCACCCCTGCCCCTGTGGCTGCCGCTCTGGCCCCAGCTCCGGTCGTCGCTGCTGCCCCTGCCCCGTCTGTGTCGGCCGCACCCCCCCGCGCTGCTCAAGTTGAGGCTCCCGCAGCCCCCTCCCCGAAGGACAAGAGGAAGAAGGAGAAGAAGGTGGCCAAGGTGGAGCCGGCCCAAACCCAGCAGGCCGCCGCAACCCCGAAACCCGCTCCCGCCAAGCCTGAGGTTGTGGTCAAAGAGGTTCCCGTAATGGCAGTGCCCCCAGTGGGCGCCCAGAAAAGTGCCCCTCCAGCTGCCCCTGCTGTTGCTGCGCCCACCAAAGCTGAAGAGCCCAAAGCTGAGGCCCCTTCCAAGAAGAAGGGAGGCTCCAAGAAGAAGGTTGAGCCAGGTGAGCAATGTTACCTGTCCTCTGGCCCTTATTTGTCAATAATAGGTTCATAATAATAATAAAGTCAACATCCCCATTTGCATTTACCTCAATAAAATAGGGTGGAGTGGACCTACTTCTCGCTCATATATGAAGCAAATGCTAAACAAACAAAAATGATTTCCATATTGGCACAGAAAATTTAAAGAACTATAGATTTGGATGTAAAACTGCTGAAATGGCAAAGGGAAGAAGCACATTTTGTTTTTGGCAGCTCCATTCTCACACCGAGTTGTGGTCTGAGTATTATGTAATATACTGTACAACTGATCGGAGAAATGAACCTTTACGGAATGAGCAAAACACACATACAACCATGCTTCATGCACTGTCTGGGTCTCTTGACCCTGTGTGTGTGTGTGTGTGTGTGTGTGTGTGTGTGTGTGTGTGTGTGTGTGTGTGTGTGTGTGTGTGTGTGTGTGTGTGTGTGTGTGTGTGTGTGTGTGTGTGTGTGTGTGTGTGTGTGTGTGTGTGTGTGTGTGTGTGTGTGTGTGTGTGTGTGTGTGTGTGTGTGTGTGTGTGTGTGTGTGTGTGTGTGTGTGTGTGTGTGTAACACACAGAGTAAAAGGACTGCTTTCAGTGAGCATACATGTGCACCTCCAGCCCCACCGCAGTGCGCTTGCCTAGGCCCACATGTGCAGGGAACAATGGACTCTTCAGGCTGCTTCTGTAATGGTGGTGGTGTGTTTGTCTATTTGTTTATGTGCGCCAGCAAGCATCGCACAAGTACAACATTGTCACATTGACTCAGAGGGACTTGTACAGTAGCCTGTCAGTACCATTAGTTTGCCTCTTTCAACAGCATTTCTATGATATAACATCACTTGATATGAATAGCCCCTGTATTATCTTGGATACATGGGGTATATTTAGACTGTATGAAGTTTTTTGTTGAGTTGTTGTCCCAAAACTGGGTAGTCTTTGATGAATAACAGGATACAGTCTGTGCCATTGATAGCCCCATGTGTGGATAGATCTAAGTGTTTGACGGACACGCTTGATGTTTATCTAGTAGTTAAAATTAGCCCTTTGCAGAAAATGGAAATGACCCCTTTGAGCAGGAACAGCATTAGCCAAAACACAGACTGTTCTCTAAGCTGCCCAGAGTGACTCCATCATTGTGAGTCTGTGTGTGCTGGGGGTTTGTTTTCAGCATTGCCAGATGAAGAGATAACTGCTTGAACTTCTGGGGTCTTGAAAAGTCTTAAAATACCAGCAGTGCATGTAATTGTGATCCCATACGTTTCGGGAGGACTCATTGAGAGGTGGTTGTTACCGTCAGAAAGAGATGCATAAAAGATTGGTTGTGATGTCTACAACTCTAAATGTAAACGTACACCAAAGCTCCACTTGCATCCATTTTTTTCCATGCTTTACATTTTGGTAGTGCCTTGCTTGATCAAATGCATGCTACACATTGAAAGACTGGACAAAGTTTTTGTCCAGTTTTTATTCAATCTGCATAGCTATACCTATGTGGTAGTTTTCACAAGCAGTGCTATTAATGACATGAATGGTGATCACAGCATCCACATTTAGGTGTGAGCAGAAGTCTTGTTTAAAATGGGCTTGCCATGAATAATGATCTTGGAATGGAAACACACTTTGATTGTTAGGTCTAAACTCAAAGTCAACTTTCTCTACTTTGTTGCAGTGAAAAGTCATTAGTTCACACTTTAGCCTGGTTTGTGCTTGCATGAGTGCATCTGAGTTTTTCCACGCATAGGTTTTCTACATTTCCCTAGTAGTTGTTTTTGCCTGGTTGATTCACAACTCCAGTAAGACATTTTTTCCTTCTGAATTGTTCTCTGGTATTGCATCCTAAGCCTCTGATGGAACCATGCCCATGGGAACGAAGTACTGTGGAGAACTCCCTCACACACCCACACATATACACACACACACACACACACACACTCTCTCTCTCTCTCTCTATCTCACACACACACACACACACACACACACACACACACACAGGTGAGCAAAGCTTGGCAAAGAAACCCTGGCCTTTTCACGGCTGTGAGGGGGTGAGGAGGAGGAGCCGGGCTCCCCCCTTCCTCCGCTAGTGTCTGGGCCTTGTCTAAACTGTGTTCTCGCTCAACTGCCCTGTTGTGTTAGACCACAAAGGCCTCCAGTGCCCCAACAATGAGCACATCTCAGCACTGCCCAGTGTACCATCTCTGTCTGGTGCCACTGTGCCACTTTACCCCCTTTTGCCCATGCCAGTCTACGCTACTGCTGCTGCTACGGCCACAGTGGTGTTGCTGCCTCCACCTTTAGCCTCCATCCTGTTAGCGCTGGCTAATTACCCTAGCAGCCTGGTGAGTGGAGGAGGCGGCGCATGTCTTGCCACTTCACCTAAGTGCTTAGCTGTGGTTTTTGGCGTGTGCTGGTTTTTGTCAGGCTCGCTCTGCCAACAGGCCCCTCATCTGGGATCAAGGCTCCAACACAAGGGCGGGTTTGATGATTATAGCTTCTTGGTGGCCACTTTTGAGGGTGTACTTTGGCTGCCGTGTGGTTTATAAGACGCTGCCGCCGCCCTCAACATAGCTAATAACCAAGCAAGGATCACACATGTGCCACATTGGCACACTAATGCACTGGGACTAACACAGAAGGCCATCGGTAGGCCAATAGTTTGCCTACTATCTCCATAACATAACAGGTAGATTTCAAATGGGACACAGAACTGGGATACATAAGTTGTATGTAAACTTTTGACAGTATCATCAGAATCTTACTATGAGATTCAAATTCTGTGTTTGGAACATGCCCTCATTCACTACATAGTGTTCTATACAGTGAATAACTATGTAGCGAATGAGTGAATGCTCCGTTCACAAGGATCGAGTATGTTTATGAGGATGTAATGCCTCTGTAGCTGGTTGGCTCCTGCCTGCCTGCCTACACTGCGTGTGGTTAGGAAGCTGCTTAGCTCAGTGGTTGGCAGGGGGAGTCACTCGCGCTAGGCAGCCTGAGGTAACGTCTGCAGAGGAACAGGAGCAGCCTTCTCCTTCTCCACCCCAGTCCCTTTCAGAGGCCCTCTGCCAGTCTACAGCTGTTTTGTGTGTGTGTGTGTGTGTGTGTGTGTGTGTGTGTGTGTGTGTGTGTGTGTGTGTGTGTGTGTGTGTGTGTGTGTGTGTGTGTGTGTGTGTGTGTGTGTGTGTGTGTGTGTGTGTGTGTGTGTGTGTGTGTGTGTGTGTGTGTGTGTGTGTGTGTGTGTGTGTGTGTGTGTGTGTGTGTGTGTGTGTGTGTGTGTGTGTGTGTGTTTCTACCTCAAAAGTTACAGCACTAAGCATGCACTCACAAGAGTGTGAGAAAAACTTACGTGAAGTGAAGTCTTCAGAAAAGTTGCAAACCAGCACTGTTGACCAAGTTGTGTTTCCAGCACAATTTGGAAGTATGATGTGAATGTTTTTTGATGTCTTGCAGCTGCCGTGGCAACAGATGCGGTGGACGCCGCCCTGTACCTGCCCTACAAGGCGCTGGTTTCCACGGTGAAGAGCATGATGTTCAGCGAGGGGGAGGCCCAGCAGCTCATTGAGATCCTGAGCGAGAAGTCTGGAGTTGGAACCTGGCATACGGTGAGGAGGCGTCAAAATGCCTCTACAGATCTACACTTACTGTCTTAGGACACCCCCTCTCTCCAAAAATCTCACCCACTTTGAACTGAACTCCACCCAATATCTCCACAGATCTACACACATTCTCTATAGACCTCTGAAGTTCACCTACAAAAAAGACCCAAAGGCTGCCATCTTTGCCCATATAAAGAGATCCGATTACCATCTTTGCCCATATCAGGACATCCAGATCTTCTTATATAGGCAGCATCTTTCCTATATGCCAATTAAATTTGGCTGTTAACTGAGCAATCTAGCTAGCTAACGTTCACACAGGAATGGGTTGTGAATAGGTAGCAAAAGGAACGTTGCTATTAATCTGTGCTAACTAGTTAGCAGCTAAGGACTTTGGTTAAACTTGTATATTGTTATAAGCCAACCTAAAACATCCATGCCTTTAATGATATCTAACTAATCACCATTTCACTGAAACAACACATTCATTTAAAATGTTATCGTTGCTATTGCTAGCTTAGGTTCATCAGTTGTCTCTGCCACAAAGACACATCCACTATTTCCTCCCCTTTTCTCCAGAGCTCCACCCACCCACTCTACTGCCCCCTTTACAGTGGCCCTGTTGCTAAGCAGCAAACAACAGACAGTTCACAGACTGCACTGCACTGCCACAGCCCAATCAATCACTTACTCAGACACGATCAATCAACTCTGTAGCCAGTCACTCAAAACAGTCAGCCGGGTAAATAGTGACTGTTTGCCATAGGAAACATTTAAGGACAAACAATTTGCCAAATGGTTCTCTTATGGAGAGCTCTAAACTGTCAACATTTGCCATTTAGCCACTTTGTGGACATTCTTATCTCACTTATCTGACATCATAGAACAAGAACATTACCTCAAGAGCTGTTGAACTTTCTTTTCATGTTTAGCCAGTGCAACCACTGTACCCACATCCCTTTTCATATGTGTTCCCTGACTATCAAACCAATGATCTGGGTGTTGGGAGCACCTTGTTTACACAGGAACACAAAACATGCCTTATTTATTATCGAACTGCTTGGCATCAGTTTCAGGACCATGTTGTGGTGTTGGCGTGTGGTCCCTCATGTCCTAAATGCCCTTTTGGGTTTGTGTCGCCCCCTGCAGGCCACTCAGAAGGGCGACCCCGTGGCAGTGCTGAAGAAGCAGCTGGAGGAACGTGAAAAACAGCTGACTGCCGAGCAACAGGACGCCACTGCCGCCAAGAACCGCCTCCGTGAGATGACCAAGGTGGGGTGGGGGGGAAGGACTAGATTCTACTTTCTCTCAGACACACACACACACACACACACACACACACAGCCTTCATGGTCACTTGTCCAGCATCCATCCATTTTCTCCCCCGAAGTTCCCCTAAACTACATTTTTGTCCTTCAACGAGGAAATGTACGGTTCTCATAGTCACATCCTTGTAGTAATCCACAGCGTCCATTTCCCCTTGTCTTCTTTGGGTATGTGTACACCAGCTGCTTATGTTCACATAGTTACGATCCCTTCCTGTGGGGGAAAGGGATGAGCTAAGCCCTGCATGCTGTCAATATGCACTTTGTTATCCTCATCAAATAATGTTATGGTTCTCACAGACATGTTCTTGCAGTGGTCAACATTACTACATTTATCTTAGTGATGTGTTGGTCAGCCACTTGTGTTCACATGCCGGTAATCCCCACAGAATTCACCGGTCACACATACATCACACTGAGATGAATCACTGAGCTCAGGCTGGTAGAAGTCTGTCTGTTACGACGAGTGTGTCAGTTGGTCAGCACACATACAAGGCAGGCATTCAGACATCAACTGAACTCACTCACAGAGCTCTTATGATTCTCCGGTACTTCAACAATTGTGACAGGTCACATGTTTGCAGTCAATCATGGGAAGTCTTAACGCAGGGAAGGCCATATACAACCTCTATTATGTAATCAGTCACATGGGAGGTTGTTGTGTCTGTTTATCTTCTAAGAAGATGGTAAAGTGACTGGTTTGTTGTCAGCAAAGTATCTTATCCTTATAAGAGCATAGGAATGGCAGCCATAAATGAGACTTTTGCCATATACTAATGTAATTTATATACTTATGATTACTAGAAACGGTAGAAACAGTATGAAAAAATGAAATATGCTATGTTACGACCCGGCTCTAAGCCGCAACATAAAGAGGGAGTCGGGACAACAGAGATAACTTTAACCAATAAAGTATTTATTTAAAAGTAACCAAAAGCAATAAATAACCATTACCAAAAAATGTCTAGGGGAAAGTAAAAGCATGTATGCAAGTGTGTTCATGTGGATGCGTGTATGCCAAAGTCAGTATGATGTTCCAAGATAGAAAGAAAGTGCTAGTGGGAGAGCGATAACTCAGAGGTGCCTGCAACAGAATGTGCCTAACAGAAAAGTGCCCAAATCAAGAGAGAGAACAACCCCTTAAATACCCACACACCTTCACCAGGTGTGTATGATTAGCTAATTGGGCAAGCTAAGGCGGCATTGCCCATGCAATGGCCATGTCAGGCCTGAAGGGGCACAGGGGGTCGTAACAGCTATTACTAATCTGGTTTAATTGGACAGGTAAGAGATAAGATAGTATACTAACTACTGCTAATTCTAGTTTAGTCACATTTACATTTATTCATTTGGCAGACACGTTTATCCAAAGCGACTTACAGTAATGGAATAACATTTAATCTATTAACATTTAAGCATTTTACCATTTAAACTTTTAAACTACAGAGTTATAGCTACAGCATTAGACGTTTAACATTTAAGATACTGTGCAGATGAGACGATGGCTAGGAATTACTATGGCATCTGTCAATACTAGTTCTAGTACTAGTTGAACCGGTCAGAAATATGATGGTGTACTAACTACTGCTAATCCAAGTTTAGTTGAACCAGTAAGAAATATGATCGTATACTAACTACTGCTAACCCTAGTTTAGTTGAACCAGTAAGAAATATGATCGTATACTAACTACTGCTAACCCTAGTTTAGTTTAACCAGTAAGAAATATGATAGTATACTAACTACTGCTAACCCTAGTTTAGTTGAACCAGTAAGAAATATGATAGTATACTAACTACTGCTAACCCTAGTTTAGTTGAACAGACAAGCGTAGGAAATGTGACGATTGAGGCTGGAGTGGTAGTTTTACTGACGCCGGTGTGCCCTCCTGTGCAGGAGCTGTCCACTGAGAAGTCCAAGGTGGCACAGACGGAGGCGCGTCTCACTGCCCAGCTCAGTGCCCGCGAGCAGGAGATGGTGGCGCTACAGGCACGCATGCAGGCCAGCTACCAGGACCACGTGGCCGAGACGCACAAGTACAAGACGAAGGTCAGAGGATACACACACACACACACACACACACACACACACACACACACACACACACACACACACACACACATACATGGAAACACACACTCACACGGATACAAACAAACAAAAGTATACACGGAAAAACACACACACACACACACACACATAATGATATATATTCACGGATACGGATACACACACAAACACCAACCACACCTGTGTGACTGAAAAGGTGCAGGCGATTAATCATCACAGAAAAACTAAGTCACGTCAAGACGTGAATAGGGACCAGTCTGTGTGTCTGTGTGTTTGCGTGTTTCTTGACAACAAAAGTCAGAGGGAACTGCAAACACATTAGCCAGCTCACTTAGTGCTGCAACAAAGGGGAAATTGTGCCTACAGATGTGTGTGTGTGTATATCTGTGTGTATCTGTGAATATATATCTGTGTGTGTGTTTGTGTGTGTGTGCCATGCATACAAATATGCACGTGTGTGGGTGTATGTGTGTATATGTCTCTGTGTATATTCATGTGTTTGTGTGTGTGCGCCATGCATACAAACATGCACGTGTGTGGGTGTATGTGTGTATATGTCTCTGTGTATATTCATGTGTGGGTGTATGTGTGTATATGTCTCTGTGTATATTCTTCTGTGGGTGTATTTGTGTATATGTCTCTGTGTATATTCATGTGTGGGTGTATGTGTGTATATGTCTCTGTGTATATTCATGTGTGGGTGTATGTGTGTATATGTCTCTGTGTATATTCATGTGTGGGTGTATGTGTGTATATGTCTCTGTGTATATTCATGTTTTTGTGCGTGTATGGTCTTCCCCCTCAGGTCCAGAGTCTGCAGGATCAGCTGGATAAGGGCCCAAGTGCTCAGATGGCTCGTCTGCAGCAGGAGAACTCCATCCTGCGCGACGCCCTCAACCAGGCCACCAGCCAGACTGAGAGCAAGTAAGTCATCAAAGACCAGACATCCAGACACTCTCTGACCCCCGCCGACCCGCCTCTCCCCTCCACACACTCACACTATGGCGAAAGTTTGCATTTGTGTTTAAGTCTGTGTTTGTGTGTCTGTGTATGTCTGTCTGTGTGTTTGTGTTTGTGTCTGTGTGTTTGTGTCTGTTGCTTAAGTCAGCTTGCTTAAGCCATTGTCTGTCTCTCTGGCATCATATGAAAAACCACATCTGCAACAGTGAGTAATTGTAATGTGATGGAACTGCTTTGGTCTTGCCCAGGCAAAATGCAGAGCTAGCCAAGCTGAGGCAGGAGTGTGCTAAACTGAGCAAGGAGGTGGGGGAGAAGAGCGAGGCACTGCAGGCCGACGAGCACATCAGGAAGGGCCTGGAGGCCAAGGTGGCGGCCGCCGAGAACCAGCTCTCACAGCTGCAGGTGAGGTTGGCCACGTGCCACACCGTGTTGGCTCAAGGGGTGTGTTTTTAAGTATGTGAGAGTGTGTCTGAGTGTGTCTGAGTGTGTCTGAGTGTGTGTGAGTGTAGGGGTTACAGATGTTCAGCTGTACCCCTTTTTGGTAGTGCTAAGTTACAGACCTGTAATGACACGTCCCTGTTAGATAATCAAGCTCTTAGAAGCTTTGCTGTATTAGATCCAGGTGTCTGATTATGGTTGTAACTAAATACTGCCGACATGTAGATCAGAAGAGACTCTCTGTCTCCGACGTACTGTAAATAATGTAGAACTCCCTACATCTTTAAGATGCATGCTTTCATCTTAGAGATTGTGTAAATGTACTGGCTAAACACACATTCAGATAATTCCTGGACCCAGCACCTCATCATACTATGTACCATGTACTTTAACCTGCAGTGCGATAAGTGTAGATTTGGCCTTTTTGTCTCTATCTATGTCACACTCTGATGAACAGACCACTCTTGTGAGATGCTCTGCCATGTTGATTTCGGTGCTGTGGTAGACAGCAGTGAACGTTAGTCCTCATTGTAAGTCCCTTTGGATAAAAGCATTTGGATAAATGTAATTTAATGAACATAGAAAAGAAAATCCTGTTTTTTTTATTCTTTTTATTGCCCTCCCCTCCACCCCACCTCCCCTCCACCCCTTCTCCCTTAATGAGGCTGTCCAACATGCTGTCGGAACCCTCCACCACTGCACTGATCCCTCGCTGCTGCTGGTGCTGCTGGGTCTGGAATGCTGGGCCAGAGCAGAGCCGAGGGGTGGGGTAGATGGGAGGAGGGGGTGGGGAACATGACTCTTTCCAAAAACGGAATGAATGTGGAATGTGTTCGTGCTGGAGCAGTGAGGCACGTCCAGAAGCGGTTTGAGGGATTGATTAAAAAAAAAGAAATGGAATTCCAAGGAGAACGGCACATTTGCCAGCGGAGTGTGGCTTAGGTTCTAAAATAAGAAAAATCTTGTCAGCATTTCTTTGCTTTTTTTTTTTGTCACTTTCTTGCTGCCATGCCAACTTGGAACTAGAACTGTAAGGCTTCTTTAGAGAGTGTGTGTGTGTGTGTACACATACTCATACTAGTAGAATCCTTACAATTCCTCATGATCAGATCACTCCTGAGTCATTTAAAAAAAAAAAAAAGACTTAACGTTGCTCCTCTTGTTTCTGAACGCAAACTCTAGTCTTCCTGTCGTAGTCAGTCAGTGTTCATTCACGTCACATCCTTGACGCATTCTTCCTCCACCCGGAGGGAATGAGTCAGGAGGAACAGAACAGACATTCTGCTAAAAGGGGAACTTTGTGGAACAAGATGGCGGTTCTCACTTCTCGCAAGTTGCACAATGAATATGATGCAAAATGTGAAAATAAAAAAAGTAATTTGCTGTGTGTGTGTGTGTGTGTGTGTGTGTGTGTGTGTGTGTGTGTGTGTGTGTGTGTGTGTGTGTGTGTGTGTGTGTGTGTGTGTGTGTGTGTGTGTGTGTGTGGACTCACAGCACATTCATATGAATCCACTTCATTCAGTGTCCTCCACCCCAGCCATGTAGCACCACCTTTTGTGGTCACTCACATACATGCATCCTGTTTGATGCGTGTGTGTACGCTTGCAAACGTCTATATTTGACCAAGTACACATTAGTCACAGCAGGTGTCCAAGACTGACTGAAAAACTTTACCGATTTCAAAAAAGCCAGCGTCGTGTGGACGGGCCCTGAGTGAGAGAAAGAAAGTCTGGGTGCGATCCAGGATCCAGGTCCGGCTGCCTTGTTTTCTCTTGTCGATTCGTTCGGCGTGCACACATGCAAATCTTTTTGCACCATTTATATCACCTTGCGTGGTGCTAAAGTATCTGTCAGGAAAACAACAACTGAAACTCTCCACACAAGACACAAATTATATATATTTTTTCCATACACGGGTGGGTGAATGTCTTTTGCACCTACTGTGCTGCAACGATTGGAGCAAAAGTGTTGCGTGCTTGACTCTTGGAAGTTGTGATGCAGGATAGGATTTGTGTACCTGTAACAAGGATTTGTGTACCTGTATCAAGGATTTGTGAACCCATAGCCACTATTTTGTGTTAACAAGGTATAAAAAAAAATGTACGGCTTCAAGTTGACTGTTACACATTTGTGACTTTAGTGCGCATGCAAAATCTGCAGTTAAATGTGCTCGCGACTTATGCACCTTTTATACCTCCATAACCGTGTGCATGTGTGTCTCTCTGCTGCCCCCTGTAGGCGGGCCGCGCGTCAAGCGAGCAGGCTCTGCAGAGGCGTCTGGAGGAGGTGAGCGAGGAGCTGCGTGCGTCCCAGAGCACCAGTCGCAGCCTCCAGGCCCAGCTGGAGCAGGGCAAGCAGGAGGGCACCACACTCACAGGTGGGGAGAACGGGACCTCAGGAGGCTCTGTGAAACACACACACACACACACACACACACACACACACACACACACACACATATATACAGTACACACAAACACAAGTGCGATGCAGCGTTTCACATCAGCTCCTTCCTCTTATTGAGCAAAAAATATTTCCTCTGTGTGTGTGTACAATACATGTCTCACTCCTCCCCCACGCATGTGGTTCTCATTCTTCGTCACCCTCAGTGTATAGTTTCTAGAAGTTCACACACAAGACCATACATTTCTCTACATGGCAAGAAAAGCCTGCAGGGCTCCAGAGTGCGACCAATTTGGTCGCATATGCGACCTAATTTTTCAAAAGTGCGACTAAAAAAAAATCAGAGGTCGCACCGGTGCGACCAGCTATTCGAGAGAGGAAAAAGTGTCCGCATTGAAACTCTACCTTTGGTTCAATAACAGACACATTTTGGCCAATATCGTGGTTTAAACAAATCACAGATAGTGAAGGGCGGGACCTCCCCTCTGATTGGCCGTGGCCCAGTGCCTATGCGTAAATTTGAAAATGCGTGTGCTGCAGAGAGAGAGAGAGAGAGAGGGAGGTCAGAGACCCGTCAGATAAACAGAGTGGATGTAGTTGCATTACAGTGTGGTCACATACGCCGAGATAAATGTCCCCTCTCCCCACTGCCTTTCAGCGGCAGGCAGCAGCAAACCGATCAGACGAGCCCAAGATGATGATCAAGTTTATCGTTGCCTACGATAGGCCTAGTGAAACTTCCCTTCACCAAGTTCAGTCCGAAATAATTATTCACCAGAAAAATAGTTTGAACGTAAACCCGACGTACAGGAATGCCACTTGCGCCAAATTTATAGTCATTGCAGATGAAAAGACGTCTTAAAATTGCGAACAATGCATACAACGACTGAACGACAGAGATACAGATATCGCAGAAAAGGAGTGCGTCATTGACCGCAGTTACATGCAGGGAGTAACCCGGTTTTCAACAGCAATATTCGTTTTGCGCGCGAGTTGTGTAAACTCATTCTGATGGCATCAATCAATTTAATCCGGTATTTGGCGCAAACCGAATATCGCTGCTACATTTAAAGCCCGAATATTCTCTGCATGTATACAGTGGTCATTGTGTACGGTGAATTGAAAGGACACATTTAGATCGAGCATGGCAAGTCATTGCAATAGCCTATAATAATAGGCCTACCATTTTGTTACTGCATTAACCATGTTCTTATTGAAAATTTAAAATTAAAAAGTAAATTGCATTGTGGGGCTGTCAAATGATTATTGCAATCATCATTGCAAAGTCACATAAAAATCCCCCAGGCTACTTGGAACATCTCTTTAAATTGTGCTCAATTCTATGGAAGATGCTAGCATGGCGAGCTGGTTTAGCCAAGGCCTAAAGATCATGAAGGATAGTATGTAAAACATTGAGCCATGAGATGTGCAGTTTGAAGCCCTTAAAAGATGTGCACTGTTAATTTACTCACTGTTATTTTTATTTAATACATCTTGAGATGTTTTAAGTTTAAATTTCAGCTCAGTGAAGCACTTAAAGCACCAACACTTCATTAAGTTACTTTTCTTGTAGAATTGTAAATCATAAGTCATAGGACAACCTATATAGGACAGTAATTAAGGAAAAAAAGTGAACCTGCTGCGGTGTTAAATGCGATGTGGTTGAAAATTTGGGTGCACCTAACTTTTGTGCTGGTGCACCTTAGAAAAAAAGTTAGGCGCACCAGTGCAACCAGTGCAAAAAGTTAGTCTGGAGCCCTGGCCTGTCTCTCAAAGTTCCTCTTTTGAAGGTGCTGATGTCAGTCAGTCAGTCAGTCAGTCAGTCAGTCAGTCAGTCAGTCAGTCAGTCAGTCAGTCAGTCCTAGAGTGAGTTATGGTGCGTATTTCAAGTGGATTACCACACAGTCACTGTTTGTGTGTGTAAAGTGTGTATCATCAACCCCGTGGTGTGTGCCATTTATCAGAATCTGTAACCATGAGTCACACTGTCTTGTGGTCATTGATTCTAAAGAATTCAACACACATTTTTACAAATTGTGGGACCTCACCTCCCCCCATGTGGCTGTGTATTACTAGCATAGCATCATGGCTATTCAGCACTGTTTGTGTGAGTGACAGATTGTGTAAAAAAGGGGTGTTCATGAGCACCCGGGAAGTGGGAGAATTCACAGGGGGTATGTCACATCTGAACTGGGAACTTCGAGCTTTGAAGTGGGAGCTTTGCAAGAGCCCCCAGGAGAATGTTTTGACGATAAAAAATGGACTTGTTCCATGCCCAAATAAGTCACTTCATTGTTTGTTTATGTTATACTCATAATAATTGTGATATTAAACAGTACTTTCCAGAGTAACTTTAAGTAACTACTTAACTGCTAACATCACGCCTTCTGGTTAGCTAGCCTATGAACATTAGCAACGTTGTCGTTTGTTGTTGTCAAGTGAATGTTTTCGGTTAGGAAGTATGGAGTTCCAAAGTGGGAGCCTCCTCAGTTCCCAGCCACATAAACGCACTAAAAGTGTGTGATCTGACCTGGCCTCCCTGTCCGTGTGTGACCCTGCAGACCTGCAGGAGCGTGTGTCGAGTGCGGAGGCGGCTCTTGAGGAGCGCGAGGTGCTGGTGAAGGCCCTGGAGGAGAAGCTGACCCAGGCTGAGCTGGAGAAGACCCAGCTGGAGGACCAGGTGGGCTCCATCCATGTGCTGCTGGAGGCCAGCCAGAGCCGCGAGGAGGACGAAGGACACATGGTGAGAGGGGCCTGAGCCTAAACACCGTACCGAACCGCACCAGACTGCACCACACCGAACCACACCGCAAAGCACCTCACCGGAACGCACCACATGACCAAATCGAATCCACATGTCCAGGGTCTAGCTGTAGAGATGGAGAGCATATTTGCGACCATACTGAACCCAATCCACACACCCAGGGCCTAACTAGTCGTGGGCATGTCTGTGAGCACATTGAACTAAATCCACACACCCAGGCTAGTGGTGGGCTAGTTGTAGCAAGCCTTTCAAATCAGAGTTCACAACAGAGTGCTTTGTTTTTATGTTTGCTTAACCTTTATAAGTTAGGTGATGAATAAAAAAAATGATTTTTTTTATCAAATCTGACTCTTTTTCTTGCTCTTTAGCAGACGGAATCTGCAGCAGAGCTGGAACAGGTGAAGAACAGGTGTGTCACGCTGAGATTTTATGATTTTTGCATCTGATTTTAGAGATCTAAGTTTATTTTCATTAATTTGGAAGACATATACAGCTATATACCCATGTAATAAAGCTATTGGAGAATAGTTGCTCTGGTATCGTCTTTCAAAGCTGCATTCTTCCATGATCTATCTGTATAGATAAGTCTGTAAAGTTCTCTAAGTGTGTTATTGCTTTAATATCAGTATTACTCAGTGTGAGTGTGAAATCTATCACAGTCTGAAGGAGAAAGAGAGCCAGCTGGCAGCCCTCGAAGAGCAACTGAAGCAGTTTGCAGAAATGAAAACTGACAGTATCACTAGTGCTGTAAGTATACAGTATTTCTTTATTTATGGATTATTTGTTTACAAGTTAATGTTTCTAGCAGCACACTATGATGCATTTTGTCAGTTGTGCTAATGAACTTCTCTATCTGCAGGTTGCAAACACTACAGAGGTCGAACAAGCCCCTAGCCAGTATGTATGACTCGTGTCTCCTCCCAGTTCAAACTATCTTCTGCCAACATGGCTGAAGTCATAGCTGTTATATTTTTTCATGTCAGTGTTCCTTTTAAAATGTGTACAACTTAAATATTGGATACACCCACATCATATCACACAGCAAGGGAAAATAAATGTGTCTCGACGGGACCGATTTATCATTTGTCATCAGATTTATCAGGTCAAATGATAAATGAGCCTAGTTCATCCATGAAATAATGATTAGCTTTCCTGTCAGCACTTTTTTGATGATGACGTGTGTTCATTTTTGTCTGAATCCCATGGCATGTGTACAGATTTAACCCTCATGAGTGTTTCTTGTAATACCTCAGAGAGCAGCAGAGTTTGACAGCATCACTTGCAGAGGAGCTGAGAAGTCTGAAAGAAGAGATGGAGAGAAAAAATATCAGCAATGTACGTGCACCCTTTATCATTATCTACACAAGTTATCAGTGAATATGGAACATTGCTTTTCAGCCCGTTCAGAGAACATTTACCTTATAAGTCCAGTAGTTGAGTTTTGTCGCATGTTTTGAGGTCTGGCTCATAGTCTGTTCTCTGGTCCCACTACATCAGGCTGAGATGACAGGCGAGATGGAGACACTAAGGGTGAGGTAAGTGTTGGACCTTTACCCCTTTCGATCAGCCTCCCAAGTGTTCTCTGTCAAACTGACAGGTTAATGTTTTCACTTCGTTTTCACAAGTAATGCGTCTTACACTTTTTTTTTTTTCCACATCTGTATAGTCTCAAAGAACGGGAGTCGCTGTTAGCATCGCTGGAAGCTGAACTTCAACAAGTAAAGGAGGAGAAAGCAAGTGTATCAAGCCAGGTTTGTACTGTATGTTAGCTTGAAGTGTTTTGAGTGCTCTGATGAGAACGAAAGTGCTATATGAATGCAGTCCATTCACCATTACTGTCTTCTTGAAACAGGTTGACAGCAAAGCTGAACTTGAAGCACTACAAAACAGGTAGGCGTCCTTCAGGTTTGCATCAGCTAATAGCTAATGGCAATCAGCTAATAAACTGTACACAGCCACAGTTCCCCATTTACTGAGCCACACTCCCTCAGATTTGACATCTGTTGTTAACCATGTACACTGGCAAGCTTCGCCCAATTTTAAGTTCTAATGTAAGAACTCTTAGTGACTGTAGTGGTATAAAATGAGCATCATGGCTGCACTTTGCTAAATCCTGTTTGAACACATTGTGCTTGCAGCCTGAGGGAGCGAGAGAGGCAGGTGGTCGATCTTGAAGAGGAACTGAAGCAAGCCAAGAGCAGTGCTGATCTTGTGAGATTGTGTCGTCATTCCCTCCAACAAACACACACACACACACACACACAGATACTCACACTCTCTCACACACAGATACTTTCACACTCACACTCACACACACAAATACTCACACACACGCACTCTCACACACATACACACACTCTGACACACACACTCTCACACACACACACACGTCCACCTGCTGCATGTCCGTCATCTTCCGCCCATAGTCCGGCTACATTTCTCCTAATGCATGCCTCATATCTGTTTGTTTTCTAGCTGCCTGACCACACAGCAGACTTGGCATCTCTGCAGAGCAGGTACATGTCTTATTGTTTACTGTACTTGTTTACTTTTCCTCTTTGGTTGTTTGTTTACTTCTCCTCTGTGGTTGTTTGTTATTTGTTTACACCTTTTTGCTTGTTAACTCATCGATCATAACGGACATTACTGCACATGCTTGGGTTCATGGCTTACATTGGGGGTCAAAGAAGGTGTTTCAGTTGACCGATGTTCATTCTGATTTGTAAGATGCCATTTCCCCATTCTCTCAGCCTAACAGAAAGAGATGCACTGGTCACCTCACTGAAACAGGAGCTTCAGAAGTTGAAAGAAGTGGAACAATCAAAGGGCGATGACAAAGTAAGGAAGTTTGACACTATTTGTACATCTGAGCCACAGAAGATAAGCTAGGTGTGTGTGTGTGTGTGTGTGTGTGTGTGTGTGTGTGTGTGTGTGTGTGTGTGTGTGTGTGTGTGTGTGTGTGTGTGTGTGTGTGTGTGTGTGTGTGTGTGTGTGTGTGTGTGTGTGTGTGTGTGTGTGTGTGTGTGTGTGTGTGTGTGTGTGTGTGTGTGTGTGTGTGTGTGTGTGTGTGTGGTTTGCGGTGGATATTGAGAAAGCAGCACTAACTGCAGATCTACGATTGAAACCACATGAGTCGGAGGTCTTTATGCAAAGTCATGTATTGGTTAGAGTGCAGTTTGAGTAAAAAATAAACTAAACTTGACAGGACTGAGAACTCTTCCAGAACATCCTCTCACATTCAATGTGTTGAATCAAGGTTTATAGTTACGGCCCATATCATTAATGAAAATGTTTTTTTTTTTGTTTTTTTTATCTATAGGCAGAGTTCACAGCATTTCAAGCAGAGACCAAAGAGGTTCTTCATTCACTCTTTCCACACATCAATATCCAGACAGAAGAGGTGCCCCCCATAACGATGAATTAAAGCTCAATTGCTATTTAGTCACTTTCAGTGTCCTGTTTTCTGCATTAGGGTAGTTGTTTGATCATCTTGCATGCTTTATTTCCAGACCAAATGGTTGCAGGAGTTTGCACAGAAAGCACAAGAGACACTAAACCAAAGGCAACAAAGTCAGGAACCACAGCCAAGCACAGAAGTAGAGGTAAGCCTCAGAGCTCGGGTTGGACCTCACTGGCATGGATGTGTTTGTGGGTATGTGGGTGATATTGTCCAGTACCTTTCTGTTTGATGCAACTGTGTGTGTGTGTCTGTGTGTGTGTCTGTGTGTGTGTGTGTGTATCAGATATCTGGTCTCATACCCCTTTTCTTTTTTTTCTGCCCAAGGAGGTGTTGGGGAAGTTGCGAGCCGCAGAGGAGAGCCGGGCCACACTACAGGCTGAGTGTGACCAGTACAGGACTGTCCTGGCTGAGACGGTACACACAGATGGCCTTTAAACATGTTTAGGCTAGCAGCTAGCTTGTACAGTACGCCAATCCCAGTGGGTTTAGACATGGTGTTCGCTGGCTCAAGTGTGTGTGTGTGTGTTGTGTGTGTGTGTGTGTGTGTGTGTGTTGTGTGTGTGTGTGTGTGTGGTGCACAGGAGGGCATGCTGAAAGACCTGCAGAGGAGCGTGGAGGAGGAAGAGCGAGGATGGAAGGCCAAGGTCATGGAATTACAGGACCAGCTCAAAACGGTGTGTGTGTGTGTGTGTGCGCGTGTGAGTGCGTGCGTGCACATGCAAATGCAGATTCAGATATGAAATAAATCAAGATGTACAGTATATACTTTTGGGTTATCTTAAGGTCTGGGGGGTGAACAGTTATCCATTTAGCTTTGTTTACCTTTGTGTGTAACTGTGCTGCCTCCCTTCTCTCCCCAGGCTCTAGAGAAGGTGCAGAGTCTGGAGGAGACGGCAGACTCAGAGCAGGTGTGTGTGTGTGTGTGCTCACGTGTGTGTGTGTGGCCCATGTTTTACATGTATGTGGCCCATGCCTGACGTGTGTGTGTGTGTGTGTGTGTGTGTGTGTGTGTGTGTGTGTGTGTGTGTGTGTTGCAGCTGAGGGAGCAGGTGTTGCTGCTGGAGGCCCAGCTGGAGAAGCAGCTGGAGTCGGCCACGTCAGACAGCAACAACTACTCTGAGGAGATGATACAGGTAACGCATCTCTTTCTTACTCTTTCTCTCCTTCTCTTTCTTTCTCTTTCTCTCTCTTATCTGAAATTCTTTGCAGTTTATTCATTCATTTATGGTCATATATTCATTCATTGCTGCATTAATTATCACTCATGTATCCATTCATATATGCTGATGTATTTATTCTTTAATTTCATAACTTGTGTCTTTATGATTTTGTGCCCATATATTTACTCATGTTATTTCTGTGTAAATTCCCTAGCTGAAGCTTGCGTTAGAGGAAACTCAGCGACAGCTGGAAGTGGCGCAGAGGGAGGCACAGGCTCAAAGGGAGGAGTTGTCTCTGGTGAGTGGCGCCACCTAGTGTCCAGGAGGGGTTATGGCGGCAACAGGACTTTGGGTTCTGGGGTTTTCTCATCTGTCTTTTGGTCTATCCTCCCTCCCTCCAGTCTTAGCCCCTCCTTCTAATACATTTTTTAGCTTCTCCTTTCTAATTAATGTTTAATTTTTCAAGGAGGATGGAAGAATGGGAGAAACCCTCCTCCTATCATTCACAAAATTAATTAGAAGGAGGGGCTAAGACTGGAGGGAGGGAGGGAGGAAGGAAGGGAGGGAGGGAGGATAGACAGATGAGAAAACCCCTATGAGTGGTGGTGAGCGTGTTAATGTGGGTATACGTGTGCTGAGTGCCTGGTTCCCATTCCAGGTCAGAGAACAGCTGAGTGAGATGACGGAGAACACTCAGAGAGAGGATAAGAAGGAGCAGAACGGCCAATCAGAGCTTGAGGTCTGTCCGTGCGGAGGTTGGGGTGCGATAACCACGCCGGGGCACCCTGCAAGGCCTGCTGGGAAGCGTTGGACATATTGGGCACCACAGCAAACAGGAGTTTTTATTAAAGAAAAATAATTTAAAAACATAAATAAATTACGTATGGTTGATATAACTTTAGTGGGCTTTTAGGCTTAAAGGAAATACCTTTCCTCTCCCTTAGAGAGTAAAACATCATGAGCTAGAGATATTGAAATTCTTCTCGACTCCTGCTGACCTGCTCCAAATGTCCAATGCGTCACAGTCGGTTCACAATGCTAACCATCTTTGTGTTTCACCAGTGTGGCTGCGGCCCTCGTCATCACTGGCCCTGTTCACTCTTGGCTTTAAAATGTGTCTTGGGCGATTGCATCACAAGTTGATAATGGCAAAAACAAGCGTACATGTACATTTGCATTTATTCATTCATAGACACTTTTATCCAAAGCGACAAAATGAGGACTAACTAAAGTTACTAAAGCTTCAATGCAGAGGAGACCTTAGGTAATACTAAATATTACCAAGTGTAGACAACCATTAAAACCCGTTTTTATTCAATTACTCAGACCGCTTACCGTTTGAGACTCACTTTACCACATATGTTTTGTAGTGTAAATGCTAATGTGAATTTATATGAAACCTCTAGAGGAAGTGACATTGGCAGTGATTAAATATGAGCTCAAGTAGTCAGCCAGACACCCTCCTTGAAGATGCTTGACAGACAGTGTTGGTAAAGTTACTTTTAAAAAGTAGCATTTGCTTGTTACTCTTAAAAAAGTAACCCCTTACTTAGTTACGCTCTATGGAAGGTAACTTTTTACGGTACACGTTACATTTTTACGTCACTTTTATGCTCGACTTTGGGCAGAACCCAGTATCTGTTCCTAAATGTGTAGGCCTACAGTACATAAAGTTCTACTATGGAGGAAATGACAGGTATTTCTTTTGTGCTCTTTATTATAAAAAATGCCACAAACAGAGCACTTGACAAGAAAACATTGGGCTATTATAGGCTTCAACACCACCACTAAACCCCTATGAAACAATATCAAATAACATAGTCTCGATACATCTTATGCATATTAGGTGAACACAAAATACGTAAGGGCTTATTTTATAGCCTTATACTCTTTGATTAAACAGGCTACCCCGAAATGTATGCAAAGCTAGTACAAATCGTATCAATAGGCTGACAGTTGAGTTAACGGCAGTGGACAAAAGTTTCTCACCAGGGCACAGTGTACACCTTACACTCACAGTCCTCCCCTTAGTTTCAACGAGTTCGAAGTAATGGGAATACCTCCATCCCTCAAAAGTTAGCGTTGGTTGCTTCTCGCTTGCCATGATTGCTCTTCATGCTACCAGCCTCTGTCACATACTGTGTGGAGCTCATGACTATTGCACAAGCGCGCAGCTGAGAAAGCAGTGTCGCTGTCAAATCTCTCTCTGGGATAAGTAATGTTGCGCCAAATTGAAAAAGGAACTACGTTTTGTTACCAAATTTTCAGTAGTAGCACGTTACCCGAAAAAGTAGTTACATTACGCACAACACTGTGTAACGTGTAACATGTGTAACGTTGTTTTGTCTTGGCTCTCCACCTGTGATCCGATTACCCAAGATGCTTTTTAAAACTCAGTGTGAACAGGGCCACGGGCACTTTCCTCACTCTGACGAGCATGCTCACATTTATTTCTTTATTTTTGAAAGGGGAGGTGTACTCTGTTTTTTCTCACACTAACTACTACATGTTCTTTTTTGAGTTAAAGGTTCCGGTCTTCCTATTCTGCTTCCTCACTGTTTTTTCCCCCTTCTTTCTGTTTTTTCAACTTTTTGCTTACATAACAGACTGGACTGAGCACTAACCCTCAATGAGTACTTTCACACACCTATACCCACACCCAAACTCAAACAAGCAAAGCAGGAACACACACGCACAAATGCTTGCACTTATCAACTTTTAAGTCTTTGGTTTGGTTGAGGCCTTACTAATGAGTTTTCTTTTGTGTGCGTGTGTGCGAGAGTACGTGTATGTGTGTTTGTGTGTGTTCGCTAAATTGACGTCTCAGCACTTCTCGTGCAGGTCCAGGCGGAGTTGGCCTCTACGGTTGAGAGACTTCATGGTGAGGAGGGCCAGAGGCTGCAGATGTCCGAGGAGTTTGAGCAGGTAACCCACCACCACTGTCCACCTCTGTGCCCTCACCACCTGCTGACCAGTATCTGCTTTGCTTTAATTCCATTCAAAAGAACTTTATTTATCCCCGAGGGGCAGTATCATCATGCAGGCATAGTGACATATAAGATATAACACAACATATAAGACAGGACCATAAGAAAGAACAGGACAGAAATGGGTGTAAGTAAGTGTATGAGGATTAGTCCCAGGAGAGGGAGGAGGAGGGGGCTAGGAGCATATTGAAGTTCAGAAGGGGGATAGCCTCAAAAGTAAAGATAGCCTTCCTCTGATTAGTCTAGCCACAGGACAGCGCAGACACCTGCCAGAGGGTAGCCACTCAAATGACATGTATGTCCACTGTGTGTATTTCGTTTCTTCCTTCCCTGCGTTTGTGTTGCACAAACAATGTCTCTGTCTCTCCTGCGACATGTTTTTGGACTGATGGTATATATCTCAGACTCTCCTCCTCTGTGTGTTTGACTGGCAATATATCTCAGCCTCTCCTTGTGTGTGTCTGTGTGTGTGTTGGACTGATTATATAGCCATGCCTCTCTTCAGGTGTGGGTTGGACTAGTGCTATATCTGCATCTCTGTGTGTGCGTGTGCGTGGGTAGGCCCAGAGGACGGTGATGGAGCTGCAGTCCCAACTGGATCTCCTGAAGGCCGCGGGGGACGCACCTGCCTCTGACACGGAGGATGTGGTCGAACTCAAGGTAGCACACCGCTCACTGGCACCCTTCTGTTGGGGTACCAAGGAGTATCGTTATGTCTGTAGCTTTAGCTATACCGTAAATAGAATATGTTCGTATTACATACAGAAATGACCGTATGCTTGGCAGTTACTGTCCCCCTACCAGCTCCTCTCGAAGGAAAGTCCGTATAAGGCATTACCTTCCGGCAATAGACGTCATGCTCCGTGTGAGATCTCAGTCTTCTGTGAGATTAACAGTGTACTGACGAAGTTTGATGCTGTTTTGAACAATATTACTGGTTTAAAAAATGCTATTTGGGAAGCGTTTCGCTCATGGCCCTTAGCTAATCCACTGTTTGCGATTTGGAGCTATAGCGTATACCGGAGCAGGCTCTGTAGTGGTTGATCAATGAAAAATACTGTCTCCACGGCTTATTTGATTTGTTTTAATGCAGAAAAACACTCTTGGGGCAATTTTCGCTGGAATTCCACAATTGCCTTAAAGTGTAGAAGAAGGATGGTTTGGGTGTTCTTCCTACAGGATTCACCCCCTGTATCGATTGAAACGCGCGCCATAATCACATCCCAGTGGAGCAGTATCAGACTCATATTCTGACTAGAATCTGAGTATGACGCGTCAGGGTAGTTATCAAGCCTTCGTATGTGACCGTTGGATTATGTGACTTTTACTCCCATTCAGTTTGTTGACTTTGGCTAGTCATCAGTCAACAGGTTTCACATTTTATCAGGTAATCTATAATTATTGGGAGTAAGCCACAAAATCCAGTCAGCCATTTCTTAAGATGTAAAATTCCCAATGTTATACAACTCAACAGCCTACAATTGTGAAAATGTGAAATGTGATTAAATGTGAAACCCCTGATTTGCCATATAAAGGATTTTCACATGATTTAAGATGGCTTCTTCAGCCATGATCCTACAGAATTCTGACCCAGCCAACACATTTTCTGCATGTGTTCTTTGCAACTCTTTCAGGCTGTGGTGGGAAGGCTATGCTAATGTAAAGTCTTTGATCTATGAAGGACTTGAAATAGCCCTGGCGCCACTTTGATGCTTGAAAATTAATCGTATAACTTATTTTCCTTAGTCACCAGATAGCAACAGCATTGAATATATTTGGGAACGTTTTATATATTTTAACTTCGTTTTGAGTCATTTTGATCGGTTGACATAAAAGCCATTTCTGCCCATGGGCATTGGATGGCTCCGGCGGTATATTTGTGCCAAACAGAAATCACATGATTCAACATTGATCCTCTGGCATGTAGATTTTGCTGAACGCAAATGTCATTACTTGGCCCACAGGAGCGTCTGGAGAAGGAAAAGAAGTTGTCCAAGGACCTGGGCCAGGCAGCCACCAAACTCCAGCAGCTCCTCAAAGTCAGTCATGAGCAACTCGCCAAAGAGAAGGACACAGTCAAGGCCCTCAGTGACCAACTTCTAGCGAAGGTAACACACTTAAAAAATAAAATATAAAAAATTTATATAAAAAATACTTCCTCAGACTTGTCTTTATTTTAAGGCATTCTGGATATATAATACATTTTAGATATTTGCTGCTTTTGTTCAAACTGATGTACTCCACATATGATGTAATTAAAAAAATAAATGTCTTTCAGGTAGAGACTGGGGAGGTGAAAGAAGGGACGTCTGTCTGAGTTAGACAAACACTATACAAGTTGCCAAAATGCCTTAAGATGAGCAGAGTTATGCATTCCTGCAAGTTGATTTTTGTTGTACTGTAGTTTAATTAATACTCAAGGAAAAGAGTAAAAATACAAACTTCTCATTGTTAAATGTAGACAAATGTGATAAATCTTTTTTTTTTTTTTATGTTGACACAAACATTCCATTAATGAACTTCTGACCATGTCAGAAAATATCCCTAATTTGCCTTTGCTTAAAGTCCCCAATGGTTCAGTGTTAAGGGAAACCGCATGTACGTTAAATGTACATCAACTAGTGCAATGACTTTATCGTTTGTATTGTCAAAGGTTGAGACAAGTCAGAACATGTTAAGGTACAATGATGTATTACATTGTATGCCTGCTACTTTCTGTAGCTGGCTGGTAACAAAAATGTATGAATTTGATAAAGAATAAACTACAATGTAGCTTTAAAGGCCCGTTTTGTTTGCTGTTGTTCATGAAGTCAAGGGCAGAAGGATTCAACAAATGCTTAACAATAATTTAACACACACAGTATGGTTCAGATAATCTTTTTTTTATTATTTATATCTTTTCCTATTGTGGCAAAGAATGAACAACGCTTAGACAGAGTATGTTAGTTAGCTTAATGGAATGTAACAATCACAGCTGGTAGAACAGAAGAGTACAGCAAAGAGCCTGATTCGAGGGCTGAACGCCCATGTGAATACTGGAGTAACAGAGATACTGCCTGCTCCCCCACTACCCGACACAAACAGACCTGACTGATTCAGCAAATCGGTCCTGACTTGGACCTAATGGGGAGAATCAGGTCTGTTAATGTAGCCTGGAGCCTAGTCTTTCAGACAGGGCTTCCACTGGGGGGACCAGCAGCTTTGATATGCATTCTGGAGAATAATAAAAAGCCCCTTCAAATGGAATGAACCAGAAAGGGGGCACTAAAGAGCAAAGCATAAGGAACAATGAACATATTTCAAAATAAAACAAAACTATTAAAAAAAAAAAAAAAAAAAAAAAAAAACCCACAAAACTGATCCATCTTAAGGAATGATCAGGAGTTTGTTCCTTTTTGGGAATTCATCAGTTTGGATAAGTCATTTTGGAATGACTTCTCCTCCCTTGAAGTCTCTCTCCAAGGCAGACATGAAGTTAACAAAAAATAAACTAAAAATAAAAAACAAAACACTTAAGCAATTCGTCTGCACTGTTGTTGGGACCATTCTGATGGTGCACGTGAGAATGTGGCATTTACATTTGCTTGCCCTCCAGCTCCTTGATCATTCCCCTGTTTCCCAGCTTCTCTATTAGCACTGAGGAGTCCTTGGCATCTGCAAGATCGTTCACCTGCCACTCAATCTTAAGCCCTGTCATGGGAAAACAAAACACACATTTAAAAAAAAATAAAAATAAATTAAGTATATTTTTTTGGCCTTTTATGCCTTTAATTTACAGGACAGTAGAGAATGACAGGAAGCGAGTGGGAGAGAGAGTCGGGGTGGGATCCGGAAAGGACCACGGGGCGGGAATCGAACCCAGGTCGCCGGCGTATGGTGCAGGTGCCCCAGCCAGCCGCGTCACGGCTGGGGCCTACATCAACAAGGTTTGACAGGTTTAACTGGCCCCGTTCTCAGGCTACTCATTCTGCACGGTCACTCACAAAATAATAAAACGTCTTTGATACTGTTATGCAATTGCTCTCCACTGAGGCCTAAGGGAGGAACCCTGGTATAAGTTTCAGTGACCGTCATCTTACATGTTATTGTTTACATGTTATGTTATTGTTTACCTGGTCACTGACAGTATTGTTAAGAGAACACAAAATTAGGTTCTACAAGTAGGGCCAGTTATTCTGACAGCCTGGCAGAGGAACATACAGTAGCAGCTCTAATAATAATGTCCAGCAGGGGTCTCTGCAGATTATGAACCAGCCTGATCACGAGGAGAACGAATGGTTACTGGGTGGGGACATGCCAACAGGAGACATTACACTCCGCAGTTCCCTTCGATAAATTACTTCTCTTGGAGACAGAGTCAGATTTGCTCATGTGATGGGCACCATATGGCCTTAATCCTGTTTCATTGTAGATGTTGCTGACTGTTCAACAACTTCAGTACCTCATTTTACCGTTCTGAATAAAGAGGGGAAAAGGACCCACCTGGCAGCTTCTTCCTCAGGGCACCCTTTGAGCTGGCGTACAGCATCTTCTTCTTCAGTGGGGCCTCATCAGGGGCCCTTCACAAAACACAGCAAGAGTTCAGGGAGGCACACCACATCTACCAAGCACAGAGGAACTACAACATGAGACAGACAGACAGACACACACACGGTCTGACCAATTAACATGCCTGCAAACACAATACAGTTCTGTATTTTGGTTTGGCGTATAACCTTGGAAATGAATTGTTCGGGTAGGGGTGGACGGCCTTCGCTATAAAGGGGCTGTTGTTGCTGCTCAGGGTCTACGTACTGCTTGGGCTGTGTTGCCTGATGCAGCTAATCAATGGAGTGGAGGCCGTGATCAGGTGATTGAATTAGTGGAGTCACTGCCTGACTGCTGAATAGCTGCGGCTATAATGTTAGACCCTTCACAGATGGGACGGGACAGGCCAGGCCAGGCCACCATTTTGTACTGTTAGTCCAAAGACAATTCAACATGGAGTTCAAACATGTAGGTGATGGTGGATTAGCTTGTCACGTTAGAAGTGAACGTTTTCAGCCCACACCCTGGTAACCTCTTCCCCGTAACAGTGATGATCACAAGAGATACATTTGCTCGAGCGCTGACAACCAGGTGCAAGTATGCCCATCCTCCATTCTCTTTAAAAGAAATCACATTTATACTGACCACATAATGAAGACCAGGTCCTCTTTTTCAGTCTCCTTGGTTCTGTAGCAGCAGTCATACAGTGCGTAGCGACAGTCTTTGCTTGGGAACATGCTGACAAGCTTTGAGAAGACGTCATCCACATCCGCAACATCTTTCATCTTGAGGGAGTTCTCCTCATCCACTATGATGCTCTTGTCGTCGTCACTCAGGCGGAACATGACTAGCTTGAGCCGATCACACTGCACCTCACCCCTGTGGTGCACCTTGATCTCCTCGTACGCCTTAACCACGCCATCATCAACCACTACTCCAGAGGCCTGACAACCAACACACAAGAGAGGAGACGCACACAATAAAAATGATTAGAGACCAGCATGATCAGGATTTTAATAGTTTTATGGTTAAAGTATGGATTTTGTTCCTAGAGCGAAACGTAATGTCACATTCCTATGTAATGACAATCCTGTAAAAAACACCTGGCTGTCTTCCAAGCAGGCCCTCACTCCAAATTACTCATCTGAAACCTTGGAAAGGGTCACTGTTGTCATGGTTTATTACCCAAACGGTCAGACATTACAGAAGACTATAGGGGACTGGGATTCCCACATAAGAGGCAGTGGCAGACAAACTGCTAACTTCAGGGACCATCTGCACCATCAATGATCACTAAGTCATGGGCTGAACCCATGCAGTTACTGACACCATTAATTGAGTTGGCAACTCAACACACACAGCACATAACTTCAGAACTAGTTATACAAGCTTTAAATTGCAGCTCCTCCCTCTACACTCTTGTACGACACTGACCTTCAATTTCTCAAAGCTTTTGAGGTAACCTTTAAAACAAACACTTTCACGAGCAGAATTCGACTGAGATTTGCTGATAATGTTATATATGCCTGAACATTATATGCCTGAAAGTTGCTAGCTTACGCTCAGCAGTCGATAAGTGATAGACACACCGCCATTTTAGGCATTAAGTCAACAATATGACTTCTTTTCCAGCTCGTCTTCAGGTAGGGAGTGTCAGGGAAAGACAGGTTGCTCGATTCAACTTTCGAGGTGATGTCTGTCGATGCAGTCATCAAATAATAGGCCTACAATACAATCCTTACAATGACTTATACGCACATTCACTTGTTTAAATGCAATATTAAAGTGAATGGAAAAGGCAATATGACAAGTCGTTATGCTTCTGATAATGATAGGCTACTGCAGATTTTACTTTTTTTCCAGGCCTTCCACATTCCTGCGCTAGCAGAACAAGTCCACACTTGTAAGCACACCTGAAGACACGCAAAAGATGTGTCGGGTTTTTCCCCATTCATGCGACGCTGTATCTGTGCGTCTCAACACAATCTGAATTCCAATGTTATAATGATTGCTGCGCAGATGTATTGGGAAGATTTTAACGACAAAACTCGACTAAATCTGTTGCAAGTCACCGCCCTGAAACCAGATCATGATGTAACGACAAACCCTCAATCCACGTAATTAGCAACATTATGTGCAAATCTATGGCTTGTCACGATGCTCACATTACATAGCTTTCGAATAAAACGTGCTTTCGAAAATAGTAACGTTAGTGTTAGATCTGAGGTTACTATCGCTAGGCTAATGGTGGCATTTTTTTTAACATGAGGCACACACCTTTCCAATACATCAAAAATGAATCCACATGAATGGACAATAATCCCCGTAAGTTATTTCAGTCTGCGCCGGAAAATGTATATAACATGGACATTAAGAATGAAACAGACTTACCATGTTGATTGTACGTTCTCAGAGAGGTCGGCTGAGCCACTGGAAAGATGAGAGTAGGTTTATGCGCAGGCCCTCCCCGCTTTAACTCTCCTATGACGTTCCAGCGGGAGAAATTAACTTCCGGATACTAGAAATCCACGTAGACCATTGGCTCCTATAGAGATCTATTCATTCTGCCTACAAGCCGTCCATTCCTGCGTAATGATTATTTTAGTCTAGGCCCTATTTGAAAGTAGCGCTAGTACATTTTTCAAATAATAACGTGACATATTTTACATTTCTTGAAATATAAAGGGACCTAAACATTGGACACGATATGGTGCAATAGATTCATTTTTAGTAAGTTCTCTTGTAAGCCTGATTAAGCTAAATATGCCTACTTAGCTGTAGGCTACTAGGGCTATACAATTTTTATGCATTTCATTTGATTTGAATCAAATAATATAGTGAATTGGTTGGCTAGTTAACACATCCACAGTTTGTTTTAGGGAGAATCCTGCTGTGCACAGGTCATAGACCAGGGGTGGGCAAACTGCGGCCCGCCGAGCATTTTCATCCGGCCCTCCGAGCATTTCATTTGGTTATCAGGCTGCTCGCTATTTTTTTCCTGCGATAGAGACGACGTTGGTTAGCCTTACTGCAAACCGCTTTTCACTCTCCTTAGAGAACGGTTGCAATGTCAATGTCAAAACATCATGTTAAATAGAGATAACATCATGTTAAACTAAGTTAACTCTTAGTTATCTCCTTTGCAGCAGATCTAACGTGAACATTATGCGATCCATTTAATTGGGAACAGAGCCATATAAAGGTACCTAGACTTCTGTGCATTAGACCAGTTTTCACTTGGCTTGGTTAGATGTAGATTTTAGTTTGTAGTTGTGATGTTTTTTTACTTTTAAACAAAATTGTTTGTAAGCTATTCTATGTGAAAATTACTCTCTAAATGAAATAGCCTAATTAATATACCCTATATATTTCAGGTGTAGGTTACCAGGTAACCAAGAGCCAATAAGATCAGAAGATTTGAGACAACTTCCTTATAAGGGTAAAGCTTACATGGCAGGTTTAACCTGACAAGAAGAGCAAGATAATGAGATCCTTATTTGGCAATGGTGCTTTGCTCGCTTAGGAGACAAGACCTGAAATTATGACAGTCAGAGATTCACATGTCTCAAAATTATTCATAATTGCACTTGTAGCCCACCATCAGTAGCATCTTTCCTTATGACAACCATCTACCATCTTTTCTTATGACAAAAGTTTCTGACAAATACACATTGCATAAAGTAGTAGGCTACAGGACATCACTCACTCGCACACACACACACTCTTCTCTTTTCTCACACAGATTCCTCAAATTGTGTAAGAGTATGGTATGTCCACACCAGCATGCTGGGACAAGCTTTCCTCCAGCAGAGCAAAGGAATGTGTAGAGTTGGCTATGTGTTATCCTGTCATGCAGGAGGTGTGCTACAATGACTTGGGGCAGAGGTGTAACACATCTTGAAATAGGAGACAAAAATAATCGTCCAATGAGTCACTGGCCTTGAAGACTGACAGCATATGGGTGGAATAGTTTTTTATTTTCCTGAACATGGACAAAAAGAAAGCATATAAATGCACTATTTCTTTCAGTTGCAAGGACCTATTCATGGATTTAGGTTTGAAGAATTATTCATCATCTTTATGGATTTCAAATATCTAAAACTAAAGTAAATTGAATTAGAGAAACTATTAGGAAAGGGCTATTGATGGGGAGCAAAAATAGAGCACAATAACAAGTAACAGGACACTGCAAAACAGTGCATACACTCCGCCAAAGGGGATGGACCTTAAGGCCTGGTCATTGTTCTTCTAACAGTTCCATTACAGCATGGCCACATTTAGCCACTGTAGGACAAAACAGAAGTGTGCGTCATACTCTTTAACTCCAGAGAAAGATTAACTGTTCAATGCAACATGTTTAATTAAAAATGAGCTATGAAGTCTATAACATTAGTGAATGTTCTTATGAGTGAAATTTAGTAACACACAGCTGGTCTACAAATGTTTGTTCGGTAGAGCTGAATAATTAATAACATAGGTAAGGATGCTCTCCTTACCTCAAAGAGGGTGAGCTCCACAGTTCCGGAATCATCTTTGTCCAGAGTCTTAAATGTCTCTATAGAAGTACACCAGCAATATTTTTCAGTATGAGGACTAATGACATTGTGTGTGTGTGTGTGTGTGTCTGTGTGTGTGTGTGTATGCATCAGTGTTGTAGTACTTGAGTCCGAGACTCGAACTCGAGTCCGAGTCATTAGCTAAATTTAGAGACTCGTGACTTGACTTGGACTTGAGCACTGAATGACTCGAACTTGAACTCGGACTCGTGCATTCGCACTTGCGATGACTCGTCGAGGACTCTACTTTTTTTGTAATATATCATAAGGCTATAATTGTAGTATGTCATTAAGCTATAATTTGCTATATGATTTTAATATCTAAATTATTCGTAATACTAATTTTAGTTCAAGGGAATGTTAGGCTACTGCTTTGTGTCGTAGGCTAGGCTACATCGCAAGTCACATCATGTTCACATGCAAAGCAAACTAACGTTAACTTTAACACCAAAATGCCTGGAGATATGGCCGCCGCTATTTCAATGTAGTAGGCTATTGCCAGGTAATATTAGTTCTCATACATGACCTAACATTACCTAAGATTACACTCAGCCTAGGCTAAACAACACACACTGCTGCTGGATAGCTGATCATCGTGACTTGGTGAACAGTGTTTTCCCTGACTGACGCGAGAAGCGAGGTTCCATTCATTCATTTTCATTCGGGGCGTGCCCTGCCGTGCTTCTGTCTGTTAATTTGCAGCAGGCTATTATCGGATGAAAGAGAAAAAAAAAAAAAAAGTTTTCCCGATCAAGATATAGCATACTTCTTAATTTTGGTGTCATAAAATATAGAAGCATAACATTAAATTGCCTAGTAGTGTTCATGTAGTGTCAATGTAGGCCTACGTGTCTGCGCAAGTTAAACTGACAAACTGAACCTCTCGTGGGTAGGCCAGAAACAACTATATTTAAAACTACGAATGAACTGGATTACTGTTACTGTTCAAACGAGCGATTTGATAGCCTAATCCACTGCACGAAAAAAAAGGAAATAGCAACGTGTTGATTTCTAACAGGTGAATATCGTAGCAAATAGTATGGCGATGGCAGCTTAAAAAAACATTTATTTCACTCATCTCGCTGAAATGAACGTGGCCTGTTGCACAAAGAAGTTAATTAGGCAGATGATCTACATCTCCGTTAACCGAAAGCTTAGAGTTTTCATCTCTATTGTTGACGTGAAATATGTCTCCATAGTGTCAGTGAAGTGATAACATATGCAGTTGCCGGTAGCCAGTGTTCACGTCACGGGAGTCAGAAAGAAGCTACCAAGATGGGCCCTGCTCTGTTTCTGTCCCTCCCAAACTGCGCTAAAATTGTGTAGGCTATTTAACAGCCTTTAAAAAAAATGCCCGTGGGAGGCCCTTTTATGAGCCACACTACCTCTTACAAAATAGGCCTACTCCAACGTCCATCTAGCTCTTGTGAAGTATGAACTTCTTCAACACTGCCTATACAATTGTCAGCAGTCAGTAACAGCATAATGTGACTTAATGGCCTGTGTGATTGGGATGTGGATTGCTCATTTATTATGAGTAGGCCTATAGGCTATGGTATAGCTATGGTATGGTATTCTCTCCGATATAATAAACACATTGGGTTTGGCAAGAAATTTGGCAATACTACTTTCACACAAGTGATGGCACCCCTGCTTGGAGACAGAAGATTGTCCGTTTTGCTTTTAAGGATTTCATCTGCAATGGAAAAAAATGGAACGACATGTAGGCTATGCTTACTTTAGTGCTGGACTTGGACTCGACTTGATCAATAGGAACTCGACTCGGACTCGACGTGGATCAATAGTGACTCGACTCGGACTTGACTCGGATGAGTAGTGGACTCGACTCGGACTTGACTTGGAATTTTTTTTTAATGACTTGGACTTGAACACTGAGGACTCGAACCTGGACTCGGACTCGAGGCATAGTGACTTGACTACAACACTGGTATGCATGCATGCATGTTTGCATATGTGTGTGTGAGTGTGTGTTTGAGTGTGTGTGTGTGCATGTGTATGAGTGTGTGTGTGTGTATGTGTGTGTGCGTGTGCATGCATGTGTGTTTGCGTGCATGTGTGTGTGCGTGTGTGTGTTTGCGTACATGTGTGTGCGTGTGTTTGTGTACACAGTACATTGCATGTGCCCTACATTATGCAGCACACAGACTTACTGAACAGTGACTCCAGGCGAACTAAGCAGCAGACGAAGTTGTCAAAGTCAATGGAGAGATCGGTATCACTGTAGCGTGCTACAAGGACCTGATGCATAGAGTTATTGAGGGAGAATCCTGGGAAAGACACAGACAGACGAGACGAAACAATGTGGTGACAAGTAAGGGATAATGTATAGAATGCCGACAGGGTGAACCGGACCCCGACGCGCAGCGGAGGGGTCTTGTTTCACCCTGAAGGGACTTATTTTCCCAATAATGACCGGCGTTCTATACAGTATCCCGCTTATTACACGGCTACTTGCCAAAACGAAATAATAAACTCCCCACGATATGACTTTAGCCTACATAGCCTAGCCTATTTGTTACCGTTCATCATGGCATTTGCTGAGAAACAAATAGTTCGCTGAACACACGCTGAACTTGAATCAAACATTCTTTAGAACACAGCTTATCAACCGTCTGCTTTCACTTTTGAATGAAGTTCCAGTCCTTGCGTAGTGATATAAAAGACGTATCAGAAGCACAAAACCCATTGCCATTGACAGCGGTAATTATATGTTTGCAGCGGTAATTACAAGAAAATATTTTACCGTAGAACTCCCATTCAAGCCAATGGAGCGTTCTACTTGCCTTGTGAAGAGCCGTGTAATAAAAGCAAAATAAATCATGAATACAGAAAAAGTATTACTATTAGTACAGCTAAAGACTGAATTAGAGAGGAGGGGAGAGTAAGAGAGAGAGAAAGAAAGAGACAGAGATGTTACGTGTGTGTTGGTTGGGGGAGCTTGATTATCTAACACGTCCCTGTTAGATAATCAAGCTCTGCTGTATTAGATCCAGGTGTCTGATTATGGTTGTAACTAAATACTTGTTACATACTATGTACCTGCATCCTCGACAGCCATCCTCATTTCAGCTGAACTCATGCAACCAGTTTTGTCTGCATCTCGCTCATGGTAGTAGTCCTTTGAGCCAGAACATTTAATTCACATCACACAATTAATCATCATTTGAAAACATCATGATGACACACCACACACATACAGCAAATCATTCTTGTTTCACACCCTGAGGTCCATATTAAGAGACTGCAAAATATGTCAATATTTCAGTAAGTTATAATAATATGGGGCCTCTATTAAGCTGGTGGTGGTAGTAGGTAGTACAACAACCAGACCACATGTTTGTTAAGTCATAAGATAAGACACCTACCAGATACTTCTGGATTTTTGTCCACAGGATCTTGAATTCTACCAGGCCCAATTTGCCAGACCCATCTTTCTAAGAAAGACATGTTAAGGAATCTCTCCCATGCCAAACAATTATCGTATGCACAAAAACATGTACGTACACAAAAACAAATGTAGGTTTAATCTGGGAAAGGATACATCCAGAAGATTGACCATGTTACGGCAGGTGGCAAGACTAAACCCACTGGTCTTAATATCAGAACCTGAAATAAAAGAGGAGTCAGCTGAATGCCCCCTATTTCCTGACTATGTTTCTTGATCATGTTTTCCTGTTTTGATCATTGGCTTTGAATTTAAATTTTAAAAAGAATACACAAAGCACCACTCTCTGACTCACGTTTCACAACAACTTTGTTAAGGATGCTTTGCAACTCAAAGGCAGAAATCTCACAATCCTGTTAAGAAAAATCAACAAAATGAATATCGGAAATGATACCTATGATTAGACAGTCATTTTCTATCCAGTTATGCTACAATATTGTGAGATACTGTATGTGTGTATGATATATAATATTGTGAAATGCATGTGTGTATATTGCAATAATGTACAGTATGTGTGTATGATATAGGCTATAATACTTTAAGCTATACTGAATGTATTTATGTATGATATATAATAATGTGAGATGCATGTGTGTGTACGATAATATTATGAGATATATGTATGTGTGTATATGATATAAAATATTGTAAGTCTAAGGCTTACATGTCCTGCCAGCTGTCCAAACAGGTTGCGAAACCGGTCATCAACATGATCTTCATCAACATGAACCTAAGAGAGAGAGGGATGAATAAATGTAGCTTGTTAGTGAGTCATTTTTGTGAGAAACATTTTACAAAATAATCATATGTATCTTTATGAAGCATGTAAAGCTAAACCCATCCCCCAGTGACATACCTCCTCTACGTGACAATCAACAGGGTCATCCAACTCCCTGGTTTATCAAAAAGATCACATTTTAGCGCAAAATTACATAAGAGCCTGAAACAATAAACTTGAACACATTTCTTGGACAATAGTAATGATGTTTTAGCCTGGGAGAATCCAGACGGACGTTGGCAAATTTAAATTTGCTCTGCAGGTCCAATGGCAAAGAAGCCATTCACTCCCATTTCCAGTGTTCCTAAAACCCGGGCACCAATCACAACCGTTGAGGCGGGCTTAACATGATGACATCAAAGCAGTTTTTGAAAAATGCTTATTTGTTGCTCTGCATATGTCATCTTCTTCATTGCTCTGATTGGCTTTAGGTCTATCCAGTTGCGTCCAGAGTCATTTTTATCGGCGTCTGTTGGTGACGCCGTTTGGAAATGGGAGGTGAATAAACCTTGTCCAGACCCAATCTCAATTTCAATTGAGATACGGTCTGGTGCTAACCAGGCTAATGATGTTTGCCAATTAAACTTGGAATTGGTTTAATGGAACTGTTCATGTCTGAATCCTTACTGAAAGTCAGCATGCTTCTCAGAGAAGATCCGCACAGCAAAGTCGCCGCTCTTGTTGGGCTCAAATGTGGATGGGAGGACAAGGTACTCCCCGGGAGGCAGGCAGAAGCGGTTGCTGACCTCGCGCAGGTTTATAAAGGTCTCCGAGCGGGCTTTGGAGGCATTGCGCAAGAAGAAGTCTCTACTCAGATGAACCTGTCTCCTCCCAACGTACTAGAAGACATGAAGAAGAAAAAGAGAATTATTTATACGGCCACTAGAGGGCATTGTCACCTCTGTTTGAGGACATGCAGTGGTTTTGAACTGTAGATGAGCAATGCATGGTTGCAGATGAGGTGTCAAGACAAAGGCCTAAACAAAACATGACATTGTTTTTTATACAAAGGTATACTCACAAGCCAGTATCATTTTGCCATGTCAGTTAATCCCCACACATCAGGTTCAATTATACTGACAATTGCTCAATAACCCATTCCTTTTTCAATCATCTGTATACATACCTCGTCAGGCACCTACAAGGGAAAAAAACAGAAAAAGATCACCAACACCTCCCAAACAATTTTTTACATATAGAATTATATTTGCTAATATTACATCATTTGTTTATATTAGGCAATAATTGTCTGCTGATTCATGTCATCATAAAGTGTTTTTCATTGCCTGCATTAAATTGTACGTGACCAATCAAATTCAAACATTGGATCGGTGGATACGGTGGATCCGTAAGACCTACCTCGTAGATGGCGAAGCCGATGGTGTGCATGTCCTGGCCCATCTTCCTCATCCTCCTACGGTTCTTCTGGATCAGACCCACGATGAAGGTGCAGCCAACCTCGTTATCATCAGGGTCATCATCCTCCTCGTCCAACTTGATCACAAACTGAGGATTCTGCCAAAAGGAGTCTGGAGCAAAACATAACTGCAGGTCACTCAGCACTCAAACACATCACTTCTTACTGGAAATTAGTGCGAAAATCTGAAAGATAACCTTGTAGCCAGTAGATGAATTTAATCATGCAAACTTCTATGTTTTAAACAGAGCTCAAATGCATCTTCTGAAAATAAATCTGTTCTATTACAGCTATTATCAGGAACACATATACCATTTTAATGTGACAAAAGAACTTAAACATAACTTGATTTTGACTTTCAACAACTGAAGCACTTATCTGAAAGAAAATAATAAAAATGAATCGAAATGCCGCGTAGTAACATTTATTATCTCATCAGGATATTAACAGCAATAACTCAGACATATACAATAAGTATTATATAATATTTATAATCAGTACTTGGAAAATTCCTGCAGCCTCCAGCAGTTGAGCCTTTCCTCCAACTTCCTTCAAATTTGGACAGGGACCATTTCTCCACCTCATCATCAGAGAGGGCATCAGGAGTCAGGTTACAGATCTCCAAACGTGAGTAATGATGCAACCAGTCAGAAAAAGACATCCTGGTGCACACACACACACAGACACACACAGACACACACACACACACAAAACAAACACACACACGCACACACAAAGACAGAGAGAAAGAGAGACTGTCACAAATACAGTGTTTGTGTCCACATTTTATGAGCGAGAAATGTGTCAAGAGCTCAGCAGTCAGCAATTAAAAGCATTTGACAAAGTAAAGGCATTTAACCAGAGTTAAGCCTGTGTCAACATTTAGTATATAGGGGTCAATGTGGGTAATTTTACTGCACCCCAGCTAATACAGGTTAGACAAAAGATGTGCATGGTTCCTGGGCTGGATTCAGAACCACTACTGGTCCTTTGCAACTGGCTGGAATCATCTTATTGTCTGCTACTGTTTAAAAGAGCGAAGCCAAGTCAATTAGCCATCGCCCGAGATGCTGAGATACTCTCTGGTGGTTCATGACAGGGTCATGCTTCAGTGCCTTATCTAAAAAAAAAACACCCAGGACTAGGTCAAAAAGACAGGAAAAACACCTATCAATGGCACGAGGTTGCAAGGTACAGTATGATGTGGCTAACAACATTATAGTCTGAAAACAATATATGAACAAAACGGGTCCAGATAAACATACAAAGCCTAACCTATACTGAAATCAAACTGTATCTAATGTCACCCTGGGTTACGCCCAAGGTTCAATCTGAATTTCCACAACCTGGGTATGACCTGTTTTGGTCTGAGTGGTTAAACATAGGTTAGTAGTACTCTAGTCAGACTCATTGGTCTGGTCAGGTATTATGAGAAGTGGATCCCATCAAACCCATCAAATCAATGGTAAAGTGTTTGTATTAGTCTAACAGATGTGTTCTTGTGTTGTGCTTATATGAAAGCATCCCGGCCCAGGATTCTCAGTTGTGTATTCTGACAAAAATAGTGCAGCTACTGAACTGTTCTGCAACAAATATTCAGCAATAGGTTTTCACAGGCAAGTTAATCAAACTGGGAAGAAGAGAAGGTAATGTCATTCAGTTCCAGGTTGCTGCATGCACAAATATTTTAGAATGACTAAACAATAAACAAAAGTATTCATTACAGTAACCTTCTGGTACAATGGCAAGGGGAAGAATGATTAACCATGTTACACAAGTGTAGGATTTACCAGAACTCTCCATCCTCTGAGGCGTTCTTCAGTCTGTCCCGATCCTCATCGCTGACAGAGTGCCATTCAGAAGATCTACAGGCAGGAAGGACAAAACACTGTGACTCAGTGCAGCTGACAGCATGATCGCGGACTCTTACCCTCAGTCCAAGTATGCAGGATTTACATATAGGCTATACAGTAGGAGATGGTGTGCCACTTAATGCCACTTATTATCTTGAGTTTGACATGCTGTTTGTACACATAGACAAGTGTGTTTCTCTAGTGTCAGTATCAGATACAGTGCAGTAAAAAAAATGCAAAGCTTGGGTTTGGGTAGTTAAGCAGAGCTATGAAAATGTACATCTGGGTTTTTCCACTCCAGCGTTTGAATCTGGTAGTGTGCTAGTCATACAGGTTTAAACCCAACAATTAATTCACCTCACTGCTGTTTTACTGAGAAATACCCACAGGCCTCTTACAAAGGCTTCATACGTTGTACTTCACATTCATAGCAAGTCTAACAACCGCCTCACCAAACATTAGCACAATATGAGCCTATAGCAACATGAATGGTTTGGGCCCATGGGAGCCAGAGGAACAGGTTTTGTGAGGGAAGTTGTTGGATTGTCTTCCTTTGCAGTCTGGTGACGTGTGGCCGAAGAGCCGAGCCGCTCAGGACATACCTGTCGCTCCACGCGCCTGTCCATTCCACCTGACCCCAGGGATTTCGGATGCGGATGAGTTTCTCCGAACCACCCCTGGTGCGCACCTGGACAGACACACACACACACACACACACACACACACACACACAACGGGTTAATTTATCACTGCAAAACTTTTACTGCCAAGGGAGGCTATTGGTAATACAAGTAATATGTTTGATAGTACACCCAAAAACAGCCCCCCAAAATTAAGGTCCTTTAGCACTATTACTCAATCTGAGCTTGGTAAAATTATAACTCAAACCGGCTCCTCAACATGTGTTTTAGATCGATCCAATCCCTACTAGATTCCTCAAAAAACTATATGATAGCTTAGCTCCCTTTATTCTCAAGGTAATAAATACCTCATTAGAAACAGGTATATTTCCAACTGCTTTTAAAACCGCTGTTGTGAAACCTTTACTTAAAAAGTCAAATCTTGACCATACCAATCTGAGCAACTACAGGCCTATATCAAATCTACCGTTCCTGAGCAAAGTACTTGAAAAAGTTGTTTGTAATCAGTTAAATACCTTCCTCAACGAAAACAGTATCCTTGAAAAATTCCAATCAGGTTTTAGATCAAATCACAGCACAGAAACGGCTCTAGTAAAAATAGTCAATGATCTCAGACTGGCTACTGACTCAAACAAAGTCTCAATCCTTATTCTTCTGGATTTGAGTGCGGCATTTGACACCATTGATCATAGCATCCTAATTCACCGCCTTGCGAAGTGGGTGGGTCTCTCTGATAATGCTCTAAACTGGTTTCAAACCTACATTACTGGCAGAGATTTTTATATCAGTCTAGGAGATCATGTATCTGAAAAACATGACTTGCCTTTTGGTGTGGCCCAGGGGAGCTGCCTTGGTCCCCTGCTATTTTCCCTATATATGCTTCCATTGGGAAATGTCATAAGTCAGCATAATGTAAACTTCCATAGCTACGCAGATGATACCCAATTGTATATTTCTGTGGAGCCAACTAACCCAGATGGCCTTTGCTCCCTCACTGCATGCCTAACCTCCATTAATCAGTGGATGAGCAAAAATTTTCTGAAACTAAATGATGACAAAACAGAGGTACTTTTGGTGGGACCAAAACTAAAGCGAGATATTGTTCTTAGTAATCTGGGGAACTTGGCACACCAGGTCAAACCAAAAGTAACAAGCCTCGGTGTCATCTTAGATGCAGAGTTAAGTTTTAAGCCCCATATCAGTAAAGTTACTCAAACAGCCTATTTCCACTTGAGAAACATTGCCAAAGTGCGGCCCTTTTTAACTCAACAAGATGCAGAAAAACTAATTCACGCCTTTATCACTAGCAGGTTAGACTACTGCAATGCACTTTTCACTGGTCTTCCCAAAAAACATCTAAAGAAATTGGCACTCATACAGAACTCTGCGGCTAGACTTTTAACTAAGACTAAGAAGAGAGAACACATCACCCCTGTGTTGGCTGAACTGCACTGGCTCCCTATTTCCTATAGAATTGATTTTAAGGTTACTTACAAAGCTCTGAATGGCACAGCACCTTCATATATCTCTGAGCTTTTAATATCTTATCAACCACAAAGGAAACTTAGATCATCCAATTCTAATCTTTTAATCGTACCCAAAGTGCTCCACAAACAAAGTGGAGAAGCTGCTTTTATCCATTATGCCCCCAAACTATGGAACACCCTGCCTCTGTACATCAAGCAGGCGAGTTCAGTAAATATTTTTAAAAAAGATCTGAAAACATACCTGTACAGGAAAGCTTTTAGTTAACTCGTCTTATCCTGTAGACTACTTTTTCAGATTATTCTACATCTGCTGCTATTGGAGGGCGCAGCCAGCCAGAAGCAGATGGGCTCCCCCTATTAAGTCAGGTTCTGCTCAAGGTTTCTTCCTGGAATATGGGAGTTTTTCCTTGCCACAGTTGCCATATGGCGTGCTTGTGGGGGGTAAGAGGGTTAAGGCTGCCAGTCTTATGACATGTCATTTTCTATATTTTTGATATGTTGCTGAGTGGATCATAAACGGCCCCAGCAATGAAGAAATGTGATTGATAATGACTGACTGACTATTATTTTGTTACATGCTTCAAATGTAAAGCACTTTGAGCTGCATTCTGTGTATGAAAGGTGCTATACAAATAAAGCTTATTATTATTATAAGGGCACAACTGTGGACTGTGCATGCAACAAGAGTGGCAATGTAGTCAATTTAGGACTCAATTCAACACAAAGTCATATTGTTGCCCTTTTCTGTCCTCTGCCCAGTAGCCCACCTTTCTAGTCCTTATTTTCCTTCTGTCTTTTGTGTTTTTTTTAGACCATTTCCTGTCAACCCATTCCAGGCCTGACCACACCCTCGACTCAAGTGATTGACAGCATGCTGAGCCTGTAATCAACTGCTGGTCCTATGCAATTGCCTGCAATCATCTCAATAGCCCCCGTTTACATGCACATTTTTCTTTTAATGTTTGGAAAAAAAAATATTTTAATTTGGAATGAATTTTGTAGATTCCGATTATCACACACAAAATCGAATAAGTGTATGGTGATTGGAATGGATTATACCACCCCTTTCAATCCCACTGAAATTACAATCAGATTGGGCAGTTTTATTCCAATCAAGGTGTTTATATATAGCCTGGTTGGCACCATCGTAACAGTTTATATACGTATTAATCGGATTAAATGTGCCCATGTAAACCCACCCAATAGGTGTCTACTGTATAAAAGCCAGGCAAAGTCACTCAGCCAATCGCCTGAGATCCTGAGATACTCTCATGCTTCCTGATGCTTCAGTGCCTTATCTAAGAAAAAACGTGACAGTAAGAGCGACCATGACGGTGTTCTCACCTCATCAGCTCCAGTGAGAGAGTATGCGTGTCCCTTCACCAGCTTCTGTGATGTGATGGCCTCCGAATCAGCTGAGCTGGTGATCTGTACACAGGGATTTTTTTTTTTTTTTTAAAGGTGTTCCCTGATTGATGTCATGAGAGGAAACCTGGTAGGTAACTGCACAATAAACACATTCCCAAATCATCAAACTGCCGTTGTTAATGGGGAACATTTATACTTACATTTATTAATTTATTCATTTAGCAGACACTTTTTATCCAAAGTGACTTACATATGGCAATTATATTACAAAGGATTACATTGACCCTAGAGCAACTTGGGGTTAAATGCCTTGCTCAGGGGCACAATGGTGGAAGCAAAGAATTGAACCCACAACTTTTAGGCTACATCATAATAATAATAATAATAATAATAATAATGCCTTACATTTATATACACTACGCTACCACTACGCCACCACTGCCCAGTGGAACAGTGAAGTAATCTGTTGCCTGTCTGCCCATCTATAAAACATTAGGAGTGTAACAAGGTTTTGTAAGATTAAGTTTCAGTTATATACAGATAAAGATGTTAAATTCCTTCTGCTATAGGTTAGGGACTTCCTACAGTGGCCTGTCAACAAACAAACCTAAAAACAGCATCATTAAAAATACTATTAATATATATTTCACTGCTCTGCAGAATCTTTAAGACGCACATCAATAGAGCATCCCAGGAGGGAGCCTCTGTTCAGGGCTTTCTTGATTATTTTGAAGAGTTCTGGTCTGGCCTGCTTGAGGTCGTGGGCCTCTGCGATCCCCCCAGTGAAGTCCTCAAAGCCCTCAGTGGTGGTGCCTCCCGACAGGGCCTCATAGCATCCATTCAGCCTGAAGGAAGATAATTGTATGGCTATTACTAGCTTATATATTGTAGTGCCCTGAGGACTATAGATTGTAGTGCCCTGTCTGTAATATGCACACTGTTTGTATATTTTGCATTGTCGATATTGCCTACTGTACACTACATTGTGTACTATGTATATATTTTTTCTTGTACTGCTAATGAGTCACCAACAGCTGAATCAAATTCCCTTGTGTGTGAAAACATACTTGGTTAATAAGGCATGGTTCTGATTCTGATTTTGAGATGGATCAAGTGACACAGGTGAAACAGGTGGCTTTATGTTCACATCAACTCACTTAGCATAGGCCTTCTCCAGCAGGGCGCTCCAGAACTCAGAGCCAGTTGCTGAGTGAACAAATAGCAGCTCTCCGTCTTTGGTGGGCAGGCGGTCATCAACCACAACGTCCACCCACTCCCCAAACTGCCAGAACTGAAATAAGGGGCAGACAATACAGGCTCTGAATGGCACTGAATCCAAGCCAATAGCAGCACAGTGCAGATACATTATACCAACAGTAGCCCTAATTTACATGGCAGGCAAAGTCCATCAACACGCAAAGTTTTCATGCAGCTAATGTAAGTTACAAATTTGTTCAGAAATATTCTGGAACGACTTGCAAATATACTCGTCACACCTCAAAGAATTAAGGAAGGAACACAATGTAATATACAGGAGAGGGGTTGGGGTGGGGGTGCAGTATGAGTTGAGGTTGTCACACACCTCAAAATGGAAGATCCCAGCATAGCCCTGCTCAAAACTCTGGTCAGAAGGAACAACACGAGACAGGACTTGTTTGTTCAGAGTCAGTGAGGCAATGGCTGCCAGTAGCCAACAGTCCCCTATAGAAAGAGGGCAGGCATTTTTAAACCAAGGACATTGAACAACCAAACAAACACCAGGAAAGTTATTCCACTATAAACTTTCTCAACAAGCTCAGGACTTGCAGGATTTGCTTGTGTTTCCTGGCAGACCATTTTATCCAAAGTGATGTACACCAAGAACAATAAACATTATCATTAAAAATGTACAGTTTAAAGTAGTCATATCAAATTTCTGAGTGTAAGTGATGGGCTATATATATGGAGTCAGAGAGCATTCATGTGAATGGAGCTTTCTGCAGCACACTGAAGAGCTGTGTAATAAAATGTTATACTACTACATGATTGCATGCAGGATGCTAAAATGTTATGCTAATACATGATTGCATGCAGGATGCTAATCTATAGACCCATTCAATCTGTTTCTATTTCCGGTTGAAACGTTCAAAACCAAAGCAATCACTTTGAAATGAAAATGAATCAGACTTTAGCGTAATGCTCTACAAGATGTTGACTTTAAAACTTGTTTTTTAAATGTCTGTTTGTCCCCAAGTTACCATTAGCTCAATGTTGTTTCCTGTGCCCAGGGGCGTAGCCAGGATTATTTTATAGGGGGGGCCAGCTGGGTCCAGACTTTTTATTGGGGTGTCACTTGGGAATCAAAACTACTATTTGAAAACTACTCAAAACTTTTTGAAGATTAGGATAGCCTATTTTAATAATGGCAATAAATTGTGCAAAGCCAACACTGATACACAGGTCAGTTTGTTGGCCACTCCAACATATTTTCCATAAATAGGTCAATGCCAATAAAAAATATTATGATAATGCACCTTACTTAATCAGTTTTATTCAAATGATGTTAACTCAAAGAACAATAATACCTTGAATTTCCCCTGGGGATCAATAAAGTATCTATCTTTCTATCTATCTAATAAATACTACAAATATTGTATGTATATATTTGATATCATACTGATGGCCAAACTATATTTCTTTCTGATATCCACTCCAAGTACTTGGCTGTAAGTAACATAGCTCTGATTTAAGAAATTAACCCTTAGAACCCTAGACTGTTTTAAGGGCTTTTTCACTACCTTAGAAACATTTATCCTGGTAAATGTAAGTGCCATACACACATGCTATATATTGTATTTAAATAATAAAAATACAAATAGTGCATTATAAAAATTCTTATATTTTGACATGTATCTCACCACTGCAAGCTGGCACATGTGTGCATAGGGCAGACTGTTCTGAATCTGGCAATATCATTGCCATGGTGGAGGGATTCTCTGGGGCTGAGCAAATGTGAAAAATATGTGGTGTGTGCCTTATGGAAATAAATGCCATTTTTTTTATTTAGCCCTATGGCTACTCTATTTTTGGCCATTCTTACTACCTTTAGTTATAAGCAGTTATCATGGTCATTGTTAGTGCCATTGACACAGTAATGAAAAATGCCCTTTCTGCGCTCCATATCTGTGACACGAACTGATCTGACCTGACTGAACCCGAGTTTGCATGTTCTGTATGTACACAAAAACGTGGGGTAAGTCGAGCTATATGAAGTTATTATTTTGATGTCATTTCGTCTGTTTTATAACCCAGACGGATGCACTTGGTATCAAATGATATCTCTGTGTCTCCTCTTTCACCTGACATGCCTGCCATATCTATCCGATCACGGGTTCGTGAGTAGGGCCTAATTCAAACGAGAGTAATGGGTGTGCAGCGTTGGTTTTTGTACATTATTTTATTTTGCAGTCACGTTGTCTGTTTTTATAGCCCAGAAGGAACGATGGATACTTGGTACCAATAGATAGCCCTGTGTCTCCTCTTTCTTCTGATATGCTTGCCATATCTATGCGATCAGGGTTCGCGAGTAATTCAAAGCAGGTGAACTGTAAATATGAATCAATTTGATTTAATTACATGATATTTATTTTTATTTTCATACTTGATCGCACAGACAAGTGTTTAGTCTCGTTGGAAAGCCCCACTTCTGCTCTGTCACGCAATTAAGGTTTCATCTCGCTGCGATGAACAGTTCCGGAGCAATGTAACAAAGAATTCAGGCAAAGCAGCCTGCCTCTGCTAGCTCTGCCTGACCAGCTATGGCAAGAACCACACGCAGTCAGCAAATGTATTTATAAAGTAGCCTAGACTAGGCCCTATTAGCCTACCTGGAGCCATCTGGAGATATTTGCCTAATATGCTTGCATTTCACTCGAATTTTATCTAAATATTCTTGTAACAGCGTTCCCGCGGGCATTCGATTATTTTTGATCAGCCCCACACATCAATGTCAGAGCCTATACCTAACAAGGACAGCCCAACGCAGCTCACTTGGCTATGATTCGTGACACATTCTAACATCTTATTAGCATTAATGTTCCAACTCATCAACTCACCTGTTACTGAGGTTAAGTAGTAGGCTAGCCTAGTCTACTGTCAAGTGTTTTTAACAGATGACTTGAATTGTCCCGCTGCTGCTGCTGCTGCACTAGGCCTAGCCTACCGGTACTCACGATGTGATCAGAACCGTAGGCTACACTTCCTGACTGGGCCAATGGTCGTAGATAGAGTGCAGTAATTGGTTCAGTCCCTGCTTTGCAAAGTGTTGTCGAAAACGGCAGCAATTCTTTTTTTTTTACTTTTCACTGAACGGAGCTGTGGGGGCCAGCAGGGTGGCCAAGCTTTGACCCGTGGCCCCCCCTGGCCACCACGTAGCTCCGCCCCTGCCTGTGCCACCAGAAATACCTTAGGAGCGCGCATGTTTGTATAAATGCAGTTCAATTTGATCATATTGTGAAATGAATGCTCTAAAGCCTGGAATTAAACTGTATGTAAACAATTTCTGAGGTATTGTGGGGCACTTGTCACTATTTGAATAGAAATGGTTTGCAGAAAATGTTGAATTTATAAAGATAATTATAATATGCAAATTAAATCTATTCAAATATATATGGTTCGATCATCTGAGCCCAATGACATTTTCCATCTCGGCCAGAGCTCCACCCATATACGCTCAGGTTGTGTCTATCTGACAGTGCAGTTAGTTGTCTGTTTGTGATTAGGCGCTGGCAGCAACAAGACCAAGGAGTGGCTGAACAAGAGAAACTGGAGAAGCACACCTGCCCTCTCTGCAAACAAGTAGAGATTGGCATTGGGTAGCCTAATTATCCTCACCAAGAGCCCCTTGGCAGATATCTGTTCTGGTGGCATCTTCAAGAATAAACTGGGGGTTTCGGCTTAGCTCCTGGATAACAACAACAACAACAACAACAACAACAAAACAAAGTGAAACACTACTAAATACAAAATAACAACAGAATATAGCCTATAATATATACTTCACACTTAAAGCATAGAGTAAATCAAGTATATATAAAATTGAGTAGGCCTAAAAGATTAACTAGCCTACACTGAAGATGCTCAGTGCACTTCATAATATTCTTAGGTTGACCTATTATGTAGTAGGCTACCACAAATATCCCACTTGGCTGACAAAGCTTTCCCAACAAAGTGTTAGCACAAAAAACAAAATAGCAGACAGTTGTCCTACCGTAGGTCGCTTCCAGGTGACACCGCGGACTTTATATGAGCTAGGTCCAAGTTCTTTAAATCCAAGAGAAGACACCCCTGCCTCAAAGGTATCATCTTTAAACAGTCGCCCAGACTCAAGGCATTGCCTTCTCAGCACCTCGTAATCTTGACCCAGGTACTTTACTGCATGCGAGTTTGATCCGATGCCCTGAGCCTTCTCCCGGTCGTGCTGAAGCTTCGACGCTATTCCCGACATAGTTGTCGCAGATGGTATTCTGCCACAATCAGACGAGCAGTAAGCTATATACTCTACCGGTTTGTTAACAAAAATAACAACAGGTGTGATTACTGGGGTGGCGAAAGAAAGTAAGTAGGCTAACACTGCCTCTACAGTCGCTGTCAGTCGTTATCCTCTGAGAGTTAACAGGTGTGTCCACATTTCCCTGCTGGACCACGTCCTTTCCTGTGCCTTATGATTCATCAGTAGTTAGCGATGCTTTCCACACACTTCAGCAAAGCAGTCAGACATTTCGTAGACCATGTGTTTTGAATTTATATCCTAATAAATGAAACTTTAAACAGAACAGATTTAAATCGAAATAACACATTTTGGATCCTATCCAAGTACAACCACAGAAAACAAAAGAGAAGGATGCATTAGGAGGAAGGTGTAGGACAATGGAAGCTATCATTCAGTTTTGTAATAAAGCATTCTTTATCTGTTGTATTTCCAGCTCAATCTTTCCTGCATCTCAACCGAGGGTTTTAAACATCTCTGTTTCAAATAACACATAAGTTGGTCATGTTTTGAGTATCTGTTAAATACATAGGCCTACTTATTTTTTATAGGCAGATCCAATGTACTTTTTAATTGGATTTAGTGTTGCCATCTGTCTACTGTGTACATATTATCAGACCAAACATTCAAGGTAAAAGTTTGATCAGAGCCATTTGGGTGATTTCAGTGATCCCTATTATTTAAAAATGGCACACAATATGTGATAATAAATGGCTTCACCTGACCACTATCCCTAAATAAAAGAAAGGTTTTCTGCATGATAAGTCATATTTTCGAAAAGCTGGCTAATCACAAATTCTGAGGGTATGTAAATATGAGCAGAACTGTGTGTGTTTGTGTGTGTGATGGATATTCCAGTTTAGTTACAAAATGTCAGCAGGCTTGAATTTAAAATTCTTTATTGATATTCAACAATCTCAAACCAATAAAACTGCAAGAGAATGGAACTGAATGAAAACAAAATTGGTACTTGGTAGCCAAGCACAACCACTGAAAACAGAAGAGAAAGATGCATTTAGAGACACCATCTATCTACTGGATATGAATATGCTGTTTTTGCTCACTGAATAACATTTCCAGTCTGATCAGGTGATCCACAAAGCAGTCAAAGTCTATGGCTTACTCTGCATCTGCATAATGACACACATGGTCTGCAATGCTGCACTGTTGACTGTGGAACCTGAAGGATGAAATAGCACAGAACATGCTTCTGTTTCTGAGGCTCTGCATGATGTTGCAGATGTTGTTTTCTATTTGGTGATAGGCCTATATTACATGCCATGTTGAAACATGAACTATATCTAACAGTGATCACACGCAATGCCCAAGTGTGTACTCTGCAAAGAGCAACACCTATTGTGACCTAATAGGGGGAAGCTCAAAACTGGCTAGTCTGGCCGCTGGTTTGTTTGTTCCCATGGCAGCCGGTTAGGAAAGAGGTGTGGGGGCGGCAGCAGACAGTCTTACCTGCTTTAGGCAGGGCTAGTGCTGCTCTCATGTCATGTCAACTCATAGCACCAGATCAATCTGAGTCATTACACTTATAGCATGCGGGTGTAGGGTGGAGTCTGACAGAGCAATTAAATGGTAAGGCAGGACCCATGCCATTGCCAATACACATATATTGAAAGCCTACAAATACTAAGCTGCAGGATGAGCCATAAGTTCCACCGGTTTGTCTGTATTGTAAAATAAATCCCTACAGCCAGTGGTGTAGTCTACATTATGCAGTACGCAGGTCTACGCATTATACACACATAAAAAGCATCAAGATGTCCACATAGCCACTTAAAATATCTAAAGATATCGATATATCAACATACATTTGTGTTTTGACAGATTTTGAGGATGTTACAGACATCTGTCCTTGTCCACTTGTCCGTGCTCTTGTCTTAAGCACTACAGGCTGAGCAATATACCTACAGCAAACTAGACTACACCACTGCCTACAGCAGTGATTCTCAAACTTTTTCTGTCATTCCCCACTTTGGTAAAACATTTTTTTTTTGCATTTTGGTTCCACGTTACATTTCACATCTTGTTCTCATATGTCGGTCTGTTTATGACTCTTATGTTTGTGTGTGGCTATTTTGTTTTGAATGTATGATCTTCCTTGTCAAAAAAGAAAGGCATTATTAAAGAAAGGCACAAAAAACTAATTTCCTCCTGTTCATCGCGCCCCACCTGTCATGTCTCTATTCCCCATTAGTGGGGCCCACCCCACACTTTGAGAACCATTATCCTACAGCATGAAACCCCAACGTGTACTGTGATAACTGGAGGGTTTCTCTGTGTAATACAGTAGTAGGGGGTGCTTATATGTCATCATAGTATTTCTGAATCTTCATCCAGAGGAGGTGGACACATCTCTCATAATTTGTCATAACATTGACTCATCTGGATTTCTTCATACATTGTAAACAACAAGAACATATTATATACAGGGTAGAGGAGTCATCCAACAACCGGAAGGTTGCAGGCTCGAGCCCAACTTAACCCCAGTGCTCCCAATGAGTAGGTTAGTGCCTTGCATGGCAACCTCCGCCTTCGATAGAATGTGAATGGGTAAATGTGAGGCATGATGTTGTAAAGCGTTTGAGTGCTTGGAGGAGTGGAAAAGCGCTATATAGATGCAGTCCATTTAACATTCAATGTATATTTGCTCATTCTTTTTTGTAGAGACTATAGACCAAAAAAATTATGCAAATAAGTTATGATACAGCTGGTGTATATTCCTGTTATTTTCTTCGCTCTGCAGATTAGACTTGCAAATGTGGAAATATTTAAAAAAAGATTCTATCTATATCTATCTATCTATCTATCTATACAACACACTTACTTTAGGAAACAACTATGTTCAGAGAACACAAAACAAAAACAAACAGTGCTGAATCCTGTAAAGAGAAGATAAGAAGAAAATGCTTATGCTGCTTGTTTTGTTTATCGGGTCAACACGCATTCATGCACATGCAAATACCCTTCATGATCAACCTGTGGTTGTACAAAGTATGTAGTCTAACAAACACACCATTCTTTAATGTTTACAAAAGAAATGTTCTGAATGAGCAAAAGAGAACAAAGGTCTAACTAATACATAAACTAGGCAGTAAGATCACTGTGAAGAAACCTTATATTTGCCAATGCCAGTGGAAAGGTGTTACATATACTCCAAAGAAGAACCAATTGAATTTCATACCTTCAACCCACAGGGCAGCTTGAATAATTTAGTTTTCTTTTCAGATACAGCATTTGGCCTTGGTGGAGGTCTGCTGCTCTCTCCAGACCTTTGCAGAGGCTTTTGTTGCAAAACATTTGGTTAAAAAGAATGAGCAGCTTTGTTATTTATGACTATTTACAAGCCCTCAGAGTGTGTGCAAGTCCTGAGAACATTTTGGATGATAATAGTTAGTGGCCGAGTAATCTAATGTGTTGCCTTGGAGATCACGGAGATATGTCTCCCTGGAGATGTGTCATTCTGAAGGGACTCCACCCCTGGGCATGCAAACAGCCGCCAGCATGAAAACTGTCCCACTGAGGATGAGGTTGACTGAATTCTCTCTCCCAAACTTTCCCCGAGATTCAAGAAAGAGTCAGGCTGAGAAAGCTATTCTTACCAAGGGACACTTGGATGATACCTATTCTTGTTGCACCACCATTAAATTAACTATTCAAGTGTAGCAGAGAGATAAATTACATACTTTTGCTCCTGGTTATGGTACCTATTGGGAAATTGTAAAAATGACTTGTACAGTATATGACAAGATGACGGGACAATTACATGTGAAGGACACTTAAATTATATTGTATGTCCCATGCATTAACATCAAAGCGTTTCATTTACTAACTGCCACCATGCCCTTGTTGGATTTTGTTTTAATGTGTACAGTGTATTGTTGTCTGTTTCACAGGTAAAACTCAACCCAGTAAAGCAAATGAATTGTGCTGACATTGGTGGTTATCCAGTCGACACCCAGCTGAATTAATACAGATGGAGGCCCTGCGTGCTGTCAGATGTAATCAAACAATTCCCCTTGTCTCTATTTACTCTACAGGCAGAGGGTACTCCATTCCCCTTTGCCATGTGAGGTCCTCTGCCTTTGCTTTGTCTTTCTCTGAGAGTGTCTTGTGATAAATGACCGAAACACCCAAGGAGGATGGGGTACACAACTGAAGATGTGTCATATTGGTGGGAACATCACCACCAAATCCAACCCTATCCAAGAGGACATCTCCAACCCACTCAAGACAAGTGTAGTAGGCTTCTGAATCTTCAGGGATTGTAACACCTAGTCCTATCAAGCAATCTTACAGTAATTCCATAACAGAGTACCTTGGCTGCCATTATCCCATAGATATAAATGACCTTGGAGTCTCTTTTAGCCTTTCAGCTGTCACTCATAGCTGCGTCTCTCCACCCTACAGCTATTCAGTAATTGAACCGCCTTGTTTTAGCCTACTCTTTGATCTGATATTCTAATTTAGATACTGAATTATATTAGTATACCAAGATCGCCACCAAGTGTTGGGAATAAGGACGTTGATTATACTGAATGAATAAGGGGAATAATGGTGCCCATTCAAACAGACCTTTGCACACCACTTATTAAGTGAGTGTGTATTTAGTGTCCAATCTGAGTTAGAGTTTTTAACACATCTCTATGTCCAGATAGGGACAACACAACTTGTGTTGTTTCTAACACATTACTTTTGTTATACTACTCTCTTACAACAAATGTGTTGAAAATAACACAACTTGTGTTGTTGTTTTTTTAACACATCTTTATGTCCAGATAGGGACAACGCAGTTTGTGTTGTTTCTAACACATTTGTTTTAAGAATGTACACATTTAAGTTTAAACATGTTTATATTGTATGCCAGTGTATGTGCACAATTATTTCAGTGTCAGTGTTTTTAGACATCTGTACAAGAGTATCTATGCACACATGACCATAATCCAATAATGATAATTACCATTATCTGAACACTAGACATAAACACCATATATATAAAAGCAACTGCATACTTACGATCCTTACTGTTGGTCTTTTACAAACAACCTGACGGGTCCGGATCCCACCCCGACTCTCTCTCCCACCCACCTCCTGTCACTCGCCACTATCCTGTCGCATTAAAGGCGTAAAAAGCCCCAAAAATATACTTTAAAAAAAAGCACTGGAGAAGTCAAAGAACATGATTCTCACAACACTTTCCCCCTTGTCCAGGTGATAATGTGTCCTGTGTAGGAGATGTGTGATGGCATCGATTACGCCCACTTTCTCCTGGTATGCAAACTGTAGACGGTCTAGTGCATGGGTTAGCTGGAGTCTAAGTATCTCCAAAACCAGTCGCTCCATGGTCTTCATCACAAGTGATATTAGAGCGACCGGCCTGTAGTCATTGAGCTCACTTGGGTGTGGCTTCTTGGGGACGGGGATGAGACATGATGTCTTCCAAGATGGAGACTCAGGTTGAAGATGTGCTTCAGTGGCTCCACCAGTTCAGCAGCACAGACCCTAAGCAGTCTTGGACACAGTCTGTCAGGCCCGGCTGCCTTACTGGGGCGGAGTTTCCTCAGCTGTCCTCTAACTTGATCTGCCGTGATGATGGGGGGTGGGGGAGTGCGTCCATGGGGGTGTCTGGTGGCTGGAGACTTTGGTGACCAGAGTCACGGCCCTTTCTATTTGTCTTGTAAATCCGCCGCCCAAGTTGGAAAGTGTATATTACCCAGCTTTCTTGCGCATTTCATGCAGGCACGCCCCCTTTACCTCAGAGTACTTGAGGGTACCCCGAGGTGGCCGTACGACCTTACAACAAACATGGCTGCGCCCATATTTGAGATGAGATGACATGTATTTTCTTTGCATTGGTACTGTGTTGGTCATTTTACTGTCGATGCAATGCTCTTACACACTAGATTACATTGCTGCTTCAATCCGGTCAATCAGTCACCAATTCATGCATTGCACAGTCTTGCTGTGCGTGCAATACAATGTAACGATATTTTCCAGCCGGTTAGCTAGAGGCTACATGTAGCACAAAACAATAACAATGACTAGCCTCCTGCTAATGCCCCTCGTGGCTTAAGAAATAGCGAAATTTAGTTACTAAAAACACTTTTTATTATTAATTCACATTGACCATAACCAACAAGGGAGAATGAGGGATGTGTTCTCGTGTTCTAGACCAATGTCCAGCTGCCCTGGTGGCATCCATGTTCTTCCCAAAAAGACTACAAACCCCAGCGTTCACGCTAGCAACTCATTCGTACATGTTGTACTGGTGGGCGTACAAGATTTACGAGTCAATTGGAAAACGCCATCAGTGTAGTCCATTGTTCGTGGTCACCTTGTGGGGGAGGGGTGCATCAGCCTTTGATGGTGGGGTGAGGGGGAAGGTGTGAGTTGGGCAGGCAAGCAAGCAAGACCCGTGTCTGAGTCAGCAGAGGGTGGTGGTAGGGTGGCCACCACCTGTGTCTGACAAAAATCCTGGACATTTTGACCATCCAATCGACCTTTTTGTTTGTAAGCAATGGCGCCTTTCGCACATCTAACCCAAGATAAAAACCGTCATTCTAAGCGACAATTGTATAGGTAAAATTAGTAAGAATGACAATTTCTAGTTATTTGTTTAGTTAATTGCTTTATTTAATAGCAGACCTTTATTATTTTGTTATATTTTCAACAGTTTTTAGTTGTGGACACCTGGGGGCAGTATTGAGAAAAAAGGGGGAATACATAATTAGGTTCTGCTTTTTTGCTTATGAGGAATAAACTTTCCTTTCTCTGTCTCTCCACACTCTCCGTCTCCACCTTACCATTTCTAATGAACCTCCACGGTGCGTGCCCCCACCACCACCCCCCATGTTATGCTATGTCATTTTCAGGGGCGTGCAGAGACCTTTGAAGGGGCAGGGGCTCAAATTTAAAAAAAGGGCACATGGAACAAAATTTTCAGAAAACGTGTTAACTTTATTTAAAACTTAATTTTAATTTTGATTCTTTAGTGAGCATCTTTGCACTGCAGAATATAATATCATGTTTTATAGAACATAATGCATACAAAAGCTAGAAAAGATACACACAATTTGAATGGTGTAGGCCTACAAATTTTAAAAAGTAAAAAACGGGTCAAAAGGGCACTTGGACATCAAAGGTGCAAAAGGGCAGGTGCTAGAGCCCCTGTAGCCCCCCTTCTCTGCACGTGCCTGGTCATTTTTGTAGAGCCAATAAGGCTGTGCATATATACGTTTATGGACGTAGGCAGGCTTCAATTAAACTGAAATACCAAGGCCGTAGCCATGATGTCAACATTGGGGGGGACCAAATCTGTGGTGCGGTGTGAATTTGAATAACAGAATTTTAATACATTTCCTGCCATGCAAAAATATTATTAAAATCACAAACAAGTCATTAGTTAAGTCACTCAATTAGGATATACCAAACTTTTGACGGACATAGGCACGGATTATGAACCCCTGGGCATAGATGCAAAAAACCCCTCCTCAGTTAAGATAGGGGGGCCCGGGGGCATACTTCCCCGGAAGACTTAAAAAAAATGACCCTTTATATTATGACGACTTGTGAGTTTTGTGGAAATAGAAGAGAAGGGCAGAGAAGCAACTTCACACAGTCTTAGGCTTCAGGGCCCCCTGAGCTCTTGGGCCCAGTAATAATCCATAATCCAATAATCCATCCCTGGATATAGACCTGTGGTATGACTCCATGTGTCTCCAAAATGTATATTTTAAAAGAAAATACAAACTTAAAGAGGTTATCTTTGATAACCTCTTTAATACACTGAATGCTTACTCATAGGTTTGGACCTATAGCCCAATCATATTTTGTATTTAGATTTTATTATTCTGGCGGCTAATCACACAATTTTAAGGTAGTTTGAAAGGGATGGGATTCAAGATCAACATGTAGAAACACATTATTTGGTGAATGTTTTTTCGACTTTTGTGCCGTCGCCACATTTGAGTGCTACGTTTTGCCTGCATGGATGCGCGATTGAGCGCGCATCTAAATGTAACATGCAAGATGCAACAACCATTTCTAAGAGGCTTATAAACCGGTTCATTTCTGACATTACTACTAGCATATGAATGCATTTTTTATGTTGTAAGACATGTGAAAGAAATGAATGACACAGGCACGCACAAATTCAAATAAAAGGATACTACGTTTCACTTTCGCTATCATTGCGAGAAAATAGGCTACAATATGGAATTGCTTCAAAGTTCCCTTTGAGTCTGATCAGCTTCAAAAATGAATAGGGTTTCCTTAGACAGTGCAACACCTTTTCAACAAGTTTTGTGAGAATTGTACCGGTATCTTTTGCGATATTGTTGACAGCCTGCACCGCAGCAGGGTGCAGGAAGCTTTTGATAGCGCACGCATCAAACGCAAAACCTCCAGGACAAATCACTCAGTGTAGGCTACTCTCTCTGAAACCATCAACAGGTCACTAATTTGTGCGTTATTTACGTTTTATTTCATTTCAGATGGCGGGACTTGTTGGTTTCCTGTAATAGCCTATAGCGTTTTTTTCTTTCTTTATTTTTCTATGTCCGAATATTGGGGGGGACATTTTGGTCACATCTGAATATTGGGGGGGACACGTCCCCCCCAAAGTCTATGGTGACTACGGCCCTGTGAAATACACATTTTGCGCATCATGTAGGCTACAAAAATCCGGGACATTCAGTGTCCAGGATTTTTATTTTCCTGGACAGACCATGAAAATCCTGGACAATCAGGAAAATCCTGGACAGGTGGCAACCCTAGGTGGTGGACAGACCACTGCCGTTGGAGTTGGAGCAGGGCAGTCGAACCTGTTGTAGAAGTGCTTCAGCTGGTTCGCTCAGTCCAAATCTCCCTCCACAGAGCTGCTACTCTTCCTCAGGCCAGTGATTGTCTTCATTCCGTCCCAGTCCTCCTTCACACTGTTCTCCTGCAACTTATTTTCTACCTTCCTTCTGTATTCCCCCTTAGCCTCTTACCACCTGCTTTGTGAAAATGTGGATACATTTTCAGTTCTTTTCAAAGATGTGTGTAGATCGCCACCAACAGTTGGTGGTTGGTTGGAACAGGATGTGATTCACCAATGTAGTGCAAATGAAGATGGGGATTTTCACTGGCTCCACAAAATATTTTCTGCAGGCACCACTGAACTCCATATGCGAGTGCAGCCTAATGTAAAAGTCAATATAGTAAATTAACTTCAGGTTGACTGTTTGAATTTGGACAGAAGGACAAAGATAACCAAGATTCAACAACTGGATTTTGTTCAACTGTTTGAGTGGGAGCCAGATGGCGATAGAGAGGGAGAGCGCGCGTATTTCAGTGTGTGCGTGCGTCCTACATGGAAAAGTGGCGTCATCTGCTGGGGAAGTAGGCAAATACTACATCCCCTGCCGTAGCATTCTTTTCAAGGGGTGGGGATATCTCTCTAAGAATAATGGAGAAGATGCAATGGGCTATACTTCCCTGTTTCATCTGATCAAGTACAATATCTGGGATTCGTCAGAGCTGTGTTTTTTAACGGTAGATTTTCACTATTTTGCCTCAGCAAGCGCAAGAACCAATATACAGGTTAAAATACAAAGAGGCTATTAAATTCTATGGCCCAAGTAGAAAGTAATAAGTACAAGAAAAAATATATAAATTTGCAGTGTCAATTCGCTCTAGGGTAGTGTAAACAAACGATGCTGGAGAGAACATGATGCCAAACCACGCCTGTAAGTAGGCGAAACGTAGCAAACGTAGAGGCGGAGTAGGAATGCAAAACTTTCCACCCAACAGTAACTTCGTTTTCTTCCTCAGTCTTACCGACGGGAAGACCAGAAGTGGGAAAACTAGATTACAGTAGCAGCATGGCTGGGGTGGCATCCACGTTGGCCAAGAAAAGGGCACTGGCAGCGGGGTTTGGCACTAACGCCAATGCAGTGAAGTACCTCAACCAAGACTTCGAGTCGCTGCGGAGCCAGTGCGTGAGCCGTGGAGAGCTCTTCAGCGACCCCACCTTCCCTGCCGCACCTGAAATCCTCGGATTTAATGAGTTGGGGCCACGGTCGTCCAAAACCAGAGGCGTGGAATGGAAAAGACCCGGGGTATGGCCAAGAGACAATGTTGAATTATCCCTCGGTTCATCTGCCCTAATCCTTTGTGTGTCTATTCGGGAATTGTTTATTTTCTAAATCTTACAAGTGAGGCGTATAGTCTATCCTCACCAGTCAATATGTTTATGTTGTGTAGCATGCAAATGAATCGTACAGGTTTTCAATGGGCGTGGTCGGCGCTGACTCCTAACCTAACTTCCTGACTTTGTCGGAGTCATATTTTTTGTAAAAAAATATTTTCCATGGTGCATGAAAACAGTGAAGTGGATGACTCATTCATCAGGTATTTAGCTGTAACACTTATTTCACCCAGAGCTTCCAACAAGTTGACAACCTCATGCAAAAATAATGCACTGAACCAGAACACACATTATAATGTGTGTTTTCTGGTTTTAAAAGTAAAAGAATCATTGTTCTTAATAATGAATATTGGATGTTGAAACTGACAAAACCTTCATATGGGTTTTCAGGAACTGACATCCGATCCTGAATTCATTGTCGGAGGAGCCACAAGAACAGACATCTGTCAAGGAGCTTTGGGTAAGAGCACATACAGAATGCTCTCTGTGTCTAAATGCATGATTCGCCGTCAGTGTTTATTACAAGCTATGATGAAAACAACTTAAAATGAATGCCTTTGTACCTCATTATATCAACTTTATCAAAGTTTTTCCTTAAGTCAAATAACAACAAATGCACATGCACAGAATCCAAACATAGCCCACTTGTTGCCAGAAAGTACCTTGAGCATTAGCTATTCACATTATACTTGGTATACAAATGAATGAAGGAGGGGTATGTTTTTCTTTGTATTTTTTTTTTTTTTTTCGGGTGAGTGCAATGCACAGGTTGTGCCAAATTAGATAGCTCTAATTATTTCCACATTGCAGGAGCTTTTGTATTCTCTGGGCCTGTTATCAGGGCAGACCCACCGTGGACCCGCCTCTCCTTCAGAAGTGTTTGCTCAGTCTATTCTGAATTGAATCTGTATACTGTATGTGCCATCCAGCAGAGCAAGCCTAGCGGAAGGCTGCCTCAGTCCTCAGTATTATAAAATCAGCTATGTTGGCACTCATACAGTCAGAGTGTGTGCAGAGTATGTATTGCGTGAAGATGAGTCACTTGTTTTGTGCCTGTACTTGTTTGGTATAGTGGCATTTTCTGTGTGTATAGTGTAGATTAGTGTAAATGCCATCCACTAGCCCTAGAGGAGTGATGATAATGTTGGCTAAGCCCATGTGTGGGTGGTGTTGAACATGAGAAAATGCTTCTTCCTCAGTGGTAAACACCATTGTTTCTTAAATGACACCATTGGGTATGCGTTCAAAAGTTATTTTAAGGAACACCATTAGATGTCCCGATTGTCATTGTCACGTTCTCATGATAATACATGGAATTTTAAAGTCAGAACCTTAACGCTCTCTTGGAGCGGAGCACTCTAGAATCTTTGGTCAGAGACCAAACATCTGGGACCAGCCTGGTTTCTGTGTCTGGCAGAATAATAACCCTGAATCAGAAGCGTGTGTGTGATTTGCCAGGAGGCCCTACAGCAGGAAGACCGGGTGGTTTTTGAAAAGATGTACTCTGAGTCTGCTCACACATAATGTGTCTGTTTATTTAAACAGCTCCGCCTATAGAGTGAAGCGAGTCTTCTTCACTCTTGTGAGTGAGTGTGGAGCTTTATAGTATAGCTATAATGTGAAGTCAATGAAGGATGACATCTAAGACATTTATATCCTCTAATTTCATTGAGTAAATAAACACTCGTTTCAAAACAAGACAGTCATGGCCTTGGTTTTTTAATTTGGAAGGATGTACTAACATGCAAGGGGGAAACGGTGAATGAAGGAGACTCTTTGCCAGTGAAAGAGAGCTTTGTTGATACTCTAGCCACACAAAGTCCACTTCAGGGGTTTGATGACCATAAGCTGTATAAATTTAGACTTTTTTTTATCACAAGACAAGCAAGTGAAAAATGGACAGTGAAATAAAACGTCATTCACATAGATAATGCTAGAGTCTGAGATGTTTCCAAAGTACATGTTATGCTACATCTGTCTCTCCCACAGGTGACTGTTGGCTTTTGGCAGCCATAGCTTCTCTGACTCTGAATCAGGATGTCCTTGCTAGGGTTGTTCCTTCTGACCAAGGCTTTGGGGACAATTACGCCGGCATTTTCCACTTCCAGGTGAGTTCATTTGCAAGCCACTTCTGAGGGTGCATTGGTTGTATGTTTACATTTTTGTTTATTAGTATTATGAAGTCACAAAGTAAATTTGAGCTACAAGACAATAATGGAGAGCCAAGGTGTAAAAAATGAAGCAGAGGACTTCCCTCTTTCATCAAGTCTTTCGTTCAGTGGTTAGTTTTGGCAATTTTCCTGTAATGGCGTTCTTTTGTTGTCACATGTCATCTTTCAGGCATTGCATGTGAGACCAGATAGCACACACACACACACACACACACACACACACACACACACACACACACACACACAGACATACACACTCACACACCAGTTCTCATGCATGGCAGGGTTTCACAGCTGAGAGTGGTGTCCCCATATGTTTAGTTGTGGGAGTTGCTGGGTGTGGCCAGAGGAAAGTTTGAGCCTGGATAGGAAGCCAGTGTGACTCAGTGGAGGGGAAACACCGCTGCTCTGAGGGAAAAGAGCCAGTGTGATGTTTTTATGCGCTGTCTGTGTTTGATTTTCCTCCAATGGCCGAACACTGCTGACCAAAATGTGCACCCTCCTCTTTTCCTGTTGTGTAACCAGCTTGAATTACAATAGGCTAATACAATGGGTGAAAACATTAATTTGAGATGTGTTAGGAATGATTCCCTGCAGCAGTCATTTAACTCTGAAAAACAGATGCAGTTTATCAGGTTGGCCACTTTGCATACAACCACTACATTCCTTTACTGGGCTGTGTATTGTGGGCAGTGCTTTTTGGGCCTCTCATGTGGGTAAATCTAGCCAAGATTGATTTGTTTACACATTTCTAGAGTTGCAATTTCTGTGCTGGAATTTAAGAATGTTGCTGTAGTCTGTACTAATTAGTGAATTCCTCGTGATTCCGCAGTTTTGGCAGTTTGGGGAGTGGGTGGACGTGGTGATTGACGACCGTCTGCCCACCAGAGACGGAGAGCTGCTATTTGTTCACTCAGCAACTGGCTCTGAGTTCTGGAGCGCCCTGCTGGAGAAGGCCTATGCTAAGTGAGTGCTTTAGCTGCCACACCACATTTGATCACATAAGACGCCTCCAAGAATCTCTAAAGCACGAAATGACCCCAGTGTTTGAGCAAGCTTCAGAGGGGACTGAGTGACTAATGCTTTTATTGCCCCTCTAATGATGACTAATGATTAATATCTTTATCTGATGTGTTTTGTGACATGCTTTTATTGCATGTCGCCTTATAGTCCTTCCACAAGTCACAAGCTAAGTCATTCAACAAATAGCAGTTGGCTATTCAAAGCTGATAGCTCAAGCACAGGCCTAAAGCTTGGGGTGAGTTATGTCTCTCCCTCCTCTCTCAGAGTGAATGGGTGTTATGAGGCCCTGTCGGGAGGTTCCACCACCGAGGGCTTTGAGGACTTTACTGGAGGGATAGCGGAGAATTACGAACTGCGGACAGCTCCGTCCAACCTCTTCCAGATCATCCGGCAGGCCCTAGACTCTGGAGCGCTGCTTGGCTGCTCCATAGATGTACGATCCCATCACTAACTACTACCCATTTACTCTCATCATTAGATTATACATGCAAGAGACTTAAAGCAACACCAAAGAGTTTTTTGTACCTTAAAATAATGTACCTAAAATCGTTTCAGTGGGTCATCAACTCGTAACAGGGAGAACGGCACTTCTGCATTCGCTTCGCGGCCCTCTATCGGCTATAACCGCACTATGTAAGTTTGCCAGATCGGGTAGTGGATCTGTAGTTCGATGGAATGAGACATAAGAAACTTCAAATTTGACTTGCATCTGATGTCGCAATACATCGTAGGCTACTTTCATAAACTCATGCAAAATATTCTACTATATTCTATCTCTTGTCTGTGGACATCCTTATTTGCAAAGCCGGTGATAAACAAAAAGCGTGCGTGCGACAGAGGAAAAGTTCTTTGGTGTTGCTTTAAGGCTTAAGAGTCAGTTCTGTTTTGGTGACCTTATTTACTTTTGCTACAGATCACCAGTGCGGCAGACTCAGAAGCCATTACCTATCAGAAGCTTGTGAAGGGCCATGCCTACTCACTGACTGGAGCTGTAGAGGTGACTGATGGGTTTACACTCACAATCATGAAAATTAATGAATGAGCGAATGACTGAACGAATGCATGAATGAATTATTAATTAACAAATTCATTCATTCATTCATTCATTCATTAATGTGAACCAGGTGGGCTATCGAGGGCGAAAACAGCAGCTGGTGAGGGTGCGCAACCCATGGGGGCAGGTGGAGTGGACTGGAGCATGGAGCGACGGGTAAGACCCACTGTTCAGAACATAGACTGTTTTGTGTGTCAGGCTTATTTTAATGTAGTCTTGAAGTTAAATCAAAGTCCTTTTAGGCAAGTCCCTCCACTCGGCGGCCATATTGCAACGCTTTTTGGGCACTCATCGGGCATCCTATTCGGCAGAAATGCGTGTGCGGAAGGCTTCACAACACTAACCTTGCTCCAGCGACGAGTTCACAACACATGATTGGCACGATGTCTTTACAACGCACCATATGATTGGCTCAATGTATTCACATCACACAACGTGATTGGCTCAATGTATTCACATGTCGATGTTTTGCCGTGGAAGGGGTGGGATATGTGTAGACAACGGCCATATTGGCGTTACAAACTAACCCCATGCATTTCTATGGAGGATTTTTTGAGTGCTGTGTCTCCTCATTAGAAAGTGTCTGGTTAAATTGACATCCCACTTGTACCTTTTCCTGTAGTTCTTCTGAATGGAGTCATGTTGATGACTCAGAGCGTGAGAACGTGAAGGCAGATGATGGGGAGTTCTGGTAACGTGAATATTTAATTAAACCACTTAATTAATTCTGCATACTATTTGTCTGTTTGTGTAGATAAATATTCTGTGTTTACATATCAAAGGGAGAGTACCGTAGATGTGTTGTATTGTTTTTGAGGAGGACAGAGGAGATATACTGCAGAGGAGAGCCCTCCCACTTTGAATTACAACACAGATCACAGAAAAGCAGATCATGATAATTATCATTATTATTATCAGCAGTTCACATTATCCTGAATACAGTAATGCAACCCTTTTGAGCAAACATAATTATAGTTCTATACAGTAGTTGGATTACAGTATAGTATTAGTTATATTACAGTTATTATAGTAGTTGTAAAATCAACTTAAATTGTGTTGTTTGTGGTTTATAAGGATGGCGTACAGTGACTTCATGAGGCACTACTCACGGCTGGAGATTTGCACTCTGACCCCTGACACTCTGACCTCTGACGATCTGAAGCACTGGAGCGTGTGCAAGTTCGACGGGACCTGGAGAAAAGGCTCCACAGCAGGAGGCTGCAGGAACCACCCCTGTAAGAGACGGACCTCAAAACCCTTCTTAGGGCTAACGTTACTCACAACAGATCCCACCGTTATGAGACCTCAAAACCCCTCTTAGGGCTAACGTTACTCACAACAGACCCCACCGTTATGAGACCTCAAAACCCCTCTTAGGGCTAACGTTACTCACAACAGACCCCACCGTTATGAGACCTCAAAACCCCTCTTAAGGCTAACGTTACTCACAACAGACCCCACCGTTATGAGACCTCAAAACCCCTCTTAGGACTAACGTTACTCACAACAGACCCCACCATTATGAGACCTCAAAACCCCTCTTAGGGCTAACGTTACTCACAACAGACCCCACCGTTATGAGACCTCAAAACCCATCTTAGGGCTAACGTTACTCACAACAGACCCCACCGTTATGAGACCGTGTCGCCATAAAAGCGCCTGCTAAATATCAGTCAACTTTAACTTTAACTTTATTATCATGTCTGTGTCAAGTACTTATGCATTTAGCTGACTTCTTTAAGCATTTAGCTGACACTTTTATCCAAAGTAACTTACAGATGCCAATTGTAGGGCCAGCAATCTCTGCCTCCGCTTCACCCTGGAGCAACTTGGGGTTAAGTGCCTCGCTTAAGAGCACAACAGTGGCAGCCAGGAATCTCATGAAAAATTACTTATGGTGACCACTGCATGCTAGCCATAGCCTGGTTGACACCAGACCCTTCTCAGTTGTAACTCAGAGTGGGTCTGGGAAAGGTAAATTGACTTATGACCTCCAGCAGGGGCATAAATAACAGTGAAATAAAGCTTAAATTGGTGCATTAAACTCTAACCAAATCGTTTGCAGAGCAAATCCCAAATTTGCCGGAAGTTCGAATGGGTATTCCCAGGCTATGCTAGCCATGGTAAACATGCACAACTCTCAGAAATCATGAATCATGAATTTATTCCCAAGGATGATGATTAAAGGTTTTACTGTTAATCTATTGTTGCTGTTGTCATCATCATTATCATCTCTGTTGGCTTTGTGTGATGGTTTCGTGTTGTCTTGCAGACACCTTCTGGATGAACCCTCAGTTTAAGATCACCCTGAATGAGGAGGATGACGACCCCGGGGATGATGAGGTGGGCTGCAGTATCGTGATAGGCCTCATCCAGAAGAATCGCCGCAAATTGAGGAAGGTGGGAGAGGACATGCACACCATTGGATACGCCATATACGAGGTGAGAGACAGTGGACTAGTGAACTGACAGCTGTCAACCTCTGATGGCAAGGGCTTGCTGTATATGCTCCAAATGTAGCTGTTATATGGGAGTGTAATGCATTCCAGTTTCACTGGAAATCCTAATGTACGTCTTTTTTTGTTCTTACAGGTGCCCTCTCAGGTGAGCATTCTGCTTTATGTCTTCTTGGAGAACCGAGTTTTTTTTGGTTTTAAGGGCTTCATATGCTCTGAGACTGAACAGGAGTAGTTGTGGTTCCACTGCTTTAAACATGTCCCAACCAACCTTTGGCCCTCTGCAGTTTCACGGGCAGACGGAGGTCCACTTGGACAAGAACTTCTTCCTGAGCCACGCTCAGAAGGCGCGCTCGGAGACCTTCATCAACATGAGGGAGGTCAGCACGCGCTTCAAGCTGCCACCGGGGGAGTACCTCATTGTGCCCTCCACCTTCGACCCGCACCTGAACGGAGACTTCTGTGTGCGTGTATTCTCAGAGAAACAGTCAGAGATGCAGTAAGGATCATACACATTCCCTCTCTCTCTTTCTCTCTCTCCTTCCTCTCTCTCTTCCTCTCTCTCTCTCTCTCTCTCTCTCTCTATGTATCTATTTCTATCTCTCTGTTAGCCTACTTTATTTATGCAAAGTAAAAAATAGCCTGCGCCATCACCCTGTTAACAAGACATACCACTAACACACAATTGTTTGTATTTCACTTCGGATGAGCAATGGATGAAAAAAAAATTAAAACTGTTCATTATTCTGCATTTGATTTGCTCTACTCCTTGTCTTCTACAGACCTTGTGATGATCCTGTCGATGCTGAACTGGATTATGTAAGCCATATTATGTCTGTTATTACTTTATTTTGTTTGGACAAGCTTTTCTTGTTTATTCTTTATTCAAAACTACATTGGGATTTCTTTTTTTTTTTGCTCTCCAGGACGTTGTATCTGAAGATGAGGTGGAAGCTGGATTCAGGGGATTGTTTTCAAAGCTGGCAGGAGATGTAAGTACATCTGCCTCAGGGTACAATGAAATAAAAGCTACCAGTGATTCATTAAATTTAACGGCTAATTTCCTCCCAGGACATGGAAATTTCTGCAACAGAGCTGAGGACGATTTTCAACAAGATCGTTGCCAAAAGTAAGTTAGAAGCTTTCTATATGTTATAACCCATGAGGTAAGAAATAGCACTGTGAATAATGAGATTGAATAATTTGTCAACAGGAACAGATATCAAGACAGATGGCTTCAGTCTAGACACATGCAGAACAATGGTCAATCTCATGGACGTATCCTTTAACATCAATCTTGTCATGTGTCTACAGTAGCTCCTGCAGCCAACATGCAATGAGTTAAATCTCCACTTCACTTTGTAAAACCATGATGACAGACTGTATACTATAGATCAGTGGTCCTTAAACTGGGGGTCGGCAAAAATATTAGGGGGGTCGCAAAATGATTTTTTCTAAAGATTTTTAGTCAAAGGCTGACATTGACATTAATGCCTTTGGTGTTGACATAGCCTACCTATGAGAAGACGTTTTCTGCCTCTACTTCCAATGCCCATCTCACAACATTTCGAAACCAAATTCCGCCGGTTAGAGAGAAGGGGGTCGCGGGACTTGATCCATGGTCGCCAGACAAAAAGTTCAAGAACCACTGCTATAAATCACAGTAACTATAAATGGTGTTCTCCTTAACTCTTGCGCAGGACAGTGGCAATGGCAAACTAGGCATTGGAGAATTTGCCACACTTTGGAAAAAAGTTCAGAATTATCTGGTAAGGGATACTCATACTCGCCACAAATAGACTCACATCCAAGTTAGAACTATGCCTGTAAACTCTTGCACAATATTATATGCCAGCTGCTGGAAAAACACACAAACAGACAGCTGTGTTGTCTGCAGTGAAGTGATGAGACAGCACAACCCAGCATGTCTGTTCATGTTTTACTGAGACCCCAAAGTGACCCTGTCTCTGTCTTGCAGACCATCTATAAAAATAACGACCTGGACGGGTCTGGATGCATGAGCACGCCGGAGATGCGCATGGCCTTAAAAGAAGCAGGTATTTTCCAATGTGGAAATTCACCATTATTACAGGGAAAAGCAAATGCATCTCAACTTAATAAATTTTTTAGATGACACTTATCTACTATGGTGCTGCCCATGTTGTTCAGTTCTGTATTACTTTACTGATGGAAACTACAAAAGCAGCTATTTTTTTTTTCAAAACAAGACACCTGCCAGTGTATCATTCAGAGATGTGGCAGTTTATTAAAGATATTTTTTAAAAAGACATATGGTTCAAAGTGATGTGCTATGCAACCTTAACTAAATTCAGAACCTTATTTCTCATCCTCGGAGTATCCCAGGCCAGAACATAAGAAGACACTCTTACTTTGAATTATATGCAGACTGAATTTGTAATCTATTTGTAATGTCATTTCCATTACATCTCCAGTTGTTTCAAAGCATTTCCTCTCTGAACAGGTTTCACCTTGAACAACAGTATTCACCAAATTCTGGCAGCACGTTATGGAGAGACAGACATGACCATTGACTTTGACAACTTTGTGTCCTGCGTGATGCGCTTGGAGATGATGTTCAGTAAGTTTACTCTACTTTCCTAATGTTCCTGAAGTGGTGTTTGCTATTGAGTGATGATTTAATATTAGACATCACTCAACAGCAAACACCACTTCAGGAATTAGTATTTAGTATGGGCAAAGTAGGCCTATGTCAATAGCATGATAATAGTGAAATGATGTAAATTAATGTATAGCCTAATTTAAGATGGTGGCACTGCCACATCTATAGCTTCTTACTCATGAAGTTGGTGTTCTATTTTTTTGTAGAAGTATTTAAGAAGATTGATACGGAGGGAAGTGGCGCTATTGAACTGGACTTCTTCCAGGTAAAAATCCTTTTACTTTTAACTTAGTATTTTTGGCACACCCATGTTTATATCCAGTTTGTTTGGGGTGCTCATATGCAGATGTCATTGTTTTTCTTTTGCAGTGGATAACCTTTGCCATGGTGTAGACTCAGAGGACTCCAAAGTCATCAGACAACAACTCTTCATTTTCAATTTAGTATATTATTCCGGTATTTTAATTTTAACAAATTCAGTGCCAATATCTAAACTCTGTTTTTATTTTATCTTATCTATATGTATATTTTTCTGATGTTTTAATGGAACTGGTCCTTGTCAACATTAAAGCCAGTGTTTGTAAACATAAATATTCAGCTCTGAGTTTCATCTTTCCAAACAATTGCCATGTTAAAACATTATGGTAGGCCTATAAGTTGCAACTACAAAAGTCCACACAAGATTTAGGTTGCACTGCACGGTGTTGTCCCTTCGCCCCTCCCCCTGCTGGGTTGGGCTTCATACTGCAGCTCTTTCCAAGTGTGCAGAATCCTGTCTACACACTTAAATCCAACCTGAGATTTAACCGCTATTGAACAACGACAACCCCATTTGACGAAGCTAACTGAAAGGTTTTACGGGGACCTTTCAAAGCGGTAAGTTTGACGTTTGATCCCTTGACCAACGACATTAGTTTCATTGCGGTTATGTCGCTGGATGAATGACATATTTTGAGTGAAACCAGGCAGACAAATGTGGACTGACTGAGAGGACTGGCCTGCTTCTCGACCAGTCCCTTTCGTCCATTCTGCTGTCGGTCCATGGGTATTCCTGGGGAGAAAAGATCCAGCTGGTGTAATCTATTGAATGAGTTATTTTGATTTGTGTCATATTCTGTCGGCAGATAGGCTACGAATGTTGTTCAATGTAAGGGTGAATCAAACGTCGGTGGTGTCAGAACGTCACCTCTAACTAAAAGAACAGAACTCCGCTGTATCCAAACATTGATAGAACGTTACCGCCCAATCAAAGTGCAAAGTCTACATAAAAAGTGTCTCAGCATCAAATTTTGCGATGTGCACCAACCTCAATATCCGCTCCAGCTGTAGCAACTACTACAACTGAGGCCGATTTTAATGTTTATGAAAAGCACTGTAGGCCTAAGTAAATAATTCACAACCTTACAGGCACGTTTAAGTGCTTCAAGCATGCCAGTAACACATGCTTAGCTTAAATCACTGTAAGTCACTGTCTTTCATTATGCTTGCTTGCTTGCTACTGTGTGTCTCATTGTTGCCAAGGTCTCTTGGACTCTGTATCAGGAGGCCCAGGTCCTGTCATGCAGAGTTAATGAGATGTTTCTGTTCCTGGGTGAATTGTCCAAGCTTATGTGCTTGTGACAACACAGCATATAGACTGACTGTATCAGCAGTTCCTCACTTTCTCTAGCTCTATGGATCAACACATGAACACACTCACACACACACACACACACACACACACACACACAGAGAGAGCCAGCAAGTGAATGAGACTGATCTCCAACTCATTTAGCAGCAGCAGCTTTTGTGGAGTAGCAGCGATGGGTTATTCTGAGATTGTTTAGAGTGTGATAGGGGAGGCACCATGAAACTCCAGAATGTCACTGCGATTCTAACTGGCATGTGTGTTCCCTTAACCATTTGTTCAGTGTCTCAAATACTAAACACCCTACTGGAGTATCACTATGACAACCTTTACATCCAGCAGGGTTGGAGGATTTGGCAAGAATCCTTTTGTAGTCTGAAACATGGCAAAAACAGCTTTTGCACATTAATGACATTGCACTGCAGTCTACCATGCATGTTTACGTTAGAAATTGTGTGTGTCTTTGTATGTGTGTGTTTGTTTGTTAAGATATTTAGCAGAACAGTTAGAGATCGATATGTTCATGTTGTTTAGATATTTAGCAGAACAGTAGAGATATGTAATCATGTTGTTTAAGTATCAAATCCATCACAGCCATACAGCCATACAATAGATACATTATTATTTCATAAATACTCTTCCTAAATAACTTTCCTGAAACTGCCAAGTACTTGCCAACTGCCTGACATGATTTGATGCTAACTATGTCTAATAATACCTTATCAACAGTTAGCTTGTGCATAAGTTACAAGTACATAGTAAGTACATAAGTGGACTGTCCAGATAAGTGGGACCTCAATTTCAAAAAATGAGCTTGAGATACTTTGCTTCTAATGCGGTGAATTAAAACCACATTTCCATCATACTGCTTCACTTGCATTACTGAGTGCTGATGCCAAGCCAGTGCATCATCACTCTCAAATCAATAGCATCTTAATATAAGGATGCAGTCATTGTTAGTCTGAGACGGACCTTTGATAAATGTTTGCAATGGATAATCGGTGTGTGGGGAAATTACACTATTGGCATTCCTTAACTCTCTGTCAGAGTGGTCATAATTAAATAAGAACCTTTGGTCTACTGTAAGTTACTCCAGCATCCATGCCTACATTTTGCATCTTCATCTCAGGAGGAATCGTTTTGCAGATATCTTGTTTGGCCTCTCCTGGATGTAGACAGGCAGCCTAGAAAGGGATCTGTCTTACACACTGTGTCAATATTTGAGCCTCCCACCAGCTGGCTCTGAAGTTTCAACAGAAACTCACTCCCAATCGGCTGATGAGAATCTGCCCCCCCCCCCCCACCTCCCGTTGTGTCGTGTTACATCAGTGCTTTTTCACCTCATTTTGAATAGTGTGATAGTTGAACATGTGGCATGTCACTGACTGATATGAACCCTTTTCCTCTCTCAAGCTCCTCACCGCCTCCCCACAAATACTCAGGTACCATGTTTTCAACCCTCTTGTGTTGCTGTAGTCTAGACTATTTTCTTTAAGAAGCTCTCTGTAGTTCCTTGCTTAAACCCTCCACTCAAGCATTATTATTATTTTTTTTTTTGAAGTGCATATGGGCCTTTGCTTCAAAATCAGCCCTTTATCATAGTTGAGTTCTACATCTTATGAATCTTATCCCAAGATTCTAATCTGTTATCTGTTATATTCTATTTTTCACACTTATGTTTGAGATGTGTTTGTTGTTAAAGCGAACCTTATGTGTGGCATCCAAACTCTGGTAAACAGAGGAATTCCCTGCTTTGGCACGTGCTCCCTTTACTAGCTGTGAGACAATGCAAACGTGTGTGGATGTGGGTGCGTGGGTGTGAATGCCGTGCCACTGAGTAACCAAATGACTTTATACAGCCCCCCCTACCCCACCCCTCCAGCTGATAGCCCAGCCCAGCCCCACTTCGCCTGCTTGCTCCGTGCCACCTCTGAGGCTGGGGCTATTTTTACCCCCACACCCCGTCCACTGCAGGCCCTAACAGCCCCGTGTTGTATTTTTATCTGCCCCAGTATGTTCTCCTACGGAGGGATCTCGGCAAACATCAGTGCGGACAGACTGAAGGCAGAGGGCATGGGATCCAACGATCAGGCGCTGCACTTCCTCAACCAGGACTTCCAGGCCCTGAGGCAGGAGTGTCTGGAGACGGGATGCCTCTTTGAGGACCCCTGCTTCCCGGCCGAGCCCCCCTCGCTTGGCTTCAAGGAGCTGGCGCCATACTCCTCCAAGACACGTGATGTGGAGTGGTTAAGGCCAACGGTGAGGGCGAAAGCAAGAGAGAGATAGAGAGAGTGAGCAAGGCTAGGGAACATTTTACAAACCCCCAAACGGAATGCCCAGATATTGTATTAACATTGCCTAGAGACAGGGGATTTTTTTTCCTATGGTTTCATTTTTCAAAAAATAAACCCCTCTCACTTTACCATTAAAGAATGGCCTATTACAAACTATGTGATTTGCTCTATAGAAGATAGAAAGATTTTATGGTCATTGTAAGCAGAGCAAACAACAAAATTAGTGGTGCAACTTCAGTTAGTGCATGGGAAAAGTCAGAGTTAAAAATGTTTAAACAACACAAGAATAAACACCTAATAACAACAACGAGGTTGAGAGACAGTTCTACAAGAAACAATGCAGAATGATCCCTGTATATTTCTGAACAGAATTCCTAGTGGCTGTGGGCTCTCCTTGGTGGATATTAAGCAATCCTTCATGTCAGGGCCTAGTCATAGCCTAGTTGTTATGTATTTTCTCACTCTCCTGTATCCAGGAACTCTGCAGTGCGTTTGTGGACACATCCAGTTATGGGCTCAACAGAGGCATGCCTGGTGGGTTAGTCACTGGAGGCCCTCCCAGCGTGGCTGAGCCTGAGTATGACTCCAGCCCACCCCTCGGTGCTCTCTGCTACAGTTGTTAGCACTATGCAGCTCAGCTGCTAGCCTGCTCACTGGCCTATGTTTACGTCAACAACAAAAAACACCACCTCACAATAAAGACTTTTTAAAGAAGTGGAGAATATTTCTGCTCAGTATATCTGATGGCTAAATAGTTGCATTCTAAGTTAGATGAATGAGTGTTATTTGGGAAATATTACTTGAAAGCTCACAAGTCTTGATTTTATCTTATTTGAATTATATTATGATGTCTACAATATTATATTACATTACATTACATTACATTACATTACATTATATTATATTATATTATATTATATTAGGCCTATGTTCTCCTTGTAGGACCTGACAGATGACCCTCAGTTTATTCTGGGTGGGGCTACCAGGACGGACATCTGCCAAGGAGCCCTCGGTGAGATCAAATTTATCACATACTGTAGAGTTCATAACATTTTCAACCCGTTTTATTTCAACGTTTCCACATGTGCTTTCTGTCTATTCCCTTGGAGCATATTATAACTGGTAGCAACACCCCGTGTTTGAAAGGGAGGAATGGATCCATACTAGAGTGTCCCTATAGTGAGTCAGAGCAAAGGGTGATGTTTGAATAGCTGCCCAGGGTGTGACGGGACTGTTGAGTCATCCAACGATCTCCCAGTGATCAGTCACTTTGTACTTTCAAGTAGGCAGGGCAGTAGTCAGTTGTCCAGATTTTATTGCATGCTCGCCCACTTGATAGATCATTTAAAAACATTTTTTTTTTTATAAATGTGCCTCTCACTGAAAGGAAATCTGGGTTTCAGTTGTTTTATTTTTATTGTGTGTGGTCAGTATTGGCCTTAGTAGCCCACAGTGGCCCCGAGGTACATTTGCAGAGATACCTGGCTGTGGAAATTTCCTCTTTTAGTGGGAGATTCCTCAGGATGGTAAACAGTGTGGGCCCAGTGTGAGTCCTGCCCTGACACACAGGCCTCTGTGTAGGCCTTGGCCAGCTTAGTTTAGGGCTTAAAGTTGGCCTAAAACCATGCTCTCACACTCCCCCTTTTGGTCATCACTGGTACTGCTCACCAGGGAAGCAGTCAGTAGCATTTATCTCTCTCTATCTTTTTCCCCCCAAGGTGACTGTTGGCTCTTGGCAGCCATTGCTTCCCTTACTCTCAATGAGAGACTTCTTCACAGAGTGGTACCACACGGCCAGAGCTTCCAGGAGGACTATGCTGGAATTTTCCACTTTCAGGTACTAAGGCTGACATCTCAAAGCAGCACTGTGCGGATAGGGAGGGAGCTCTCAGCTATAAGAAACTGCACTTTAGTTGGTACTGAGGTTTTGTAAATCCAGATAATTTGTGTCTGGAAATGTGAGAACATTTCCCAGGTCTGTGGAAAAGGATTTGGTCACTGGTTAAACTAAAGGGACACCAGGCAACGTTTTCGTGTTAATTAATCATCTTCGTAAGTCGGTATATGGTTAAATGACTCATTACAGGGCGAATGAAGCCACTCTCACTGCCTGTAGGAAGAATATCCCCCTTGCAAGTTCGGTGTATCCTACCCGCCGACCTTCAGTCTCACAAAGTCTTAGACATCGCGAGAAGCAGGATCAGTTTATATCCTGCATCCCCAGCACAGTGGCAGGCTAACGAAACGCTAGCGATTGTTGCAAACGTGTGTATAATGGCAGAGCCGACGAAGAAGCAACCCTTGACGGAAGATGCAAAGAAAAGGAAAAGAGCTTCAGACCGAGCGAGGGCTCGCACACGTATTGACACGTACACACGCTAGGGGGAGCTTCGTAGAGAAAAAGCATCAGGCTTGCCTGGTGTCCCTTTAAGTGTAGTCATCCCTTATGGCAGATGATATCAGATGTGCAGCAGTATCAGTTTGTGCTCCTTCTGTGTCTCTGACTGATGTGTGGTTGTCCTGTCATTTCAACCCTTCAGTTCTGGCAGTTTGGTGAATGGACGGACGTGGTGATTGATGACCGGCTCCCAGTGAAGGATGGCGAGCTCATGTTCGTCCACTCAGCTGACGGCAATGAGTTTTGGAGTGCCCTGCTAGAGAAGGCCTACGCCAAGTATGACCTACCACCAACCCCCCCCCCCCCCCCTTTCAATATCAAACCTCTGTAAGTCTGTCTGAGCTCTAAAGATCCTGTACTTTATAGTGTTGTGTTGTGATGATGACTTCCTGTCTCCTTGTGTCAGGCTGAACGGTTCTTATGAAGCCTTGTCTGGCGGCAGCACCACTGAAGGGTTTGAAGACTTCACCGGGGGCGTGTCCGAGATGTATGAGCTCAAGCGACCACCGCGGGACCTGTATCGCATCATCAGCAAAGCTCTTGAGAGAGGCTCCTTGCTGGGATGCTCGATTGATGTAAGGTTTGAACCTCTAGCACACAGTATGTAGTGTTCATTATGTATCTGTGTATGTGGACATATGATGTAAAACATATTGTATTTCATTGTTTTTGTGCTTGTACACCACACAATTGTAATCATTTTGAATCTGGTATATTTTAAACTGTTTGCAGAAATATGAGCTGTAATTTATGTGTAAAATGTGTTTTTCAGATCACCAGTGCCTTCGATATGGAATCTGTGACTTTTAAGAAGTTGGTGAAGGGTCATGCATATTCAGTGACCGGCCTTAAACAGGTAGCCTTTCTATTGTGTGAAAATATTGGTTAGGGTGTGTGTGTTTACATTCATGATGATGACGAGAGTGATGTGTGTCACTTCCTGCTTTCCTCTGATAGGTGGATTTCAGAGGTGGAATGGAGAAGTTGATCCGCGTCAGGAACCCCTGGGGTCAGGTGGAATGGACAGGGGCCTGGAGTGACAAGTGAGCACTCTTTTTTTCACCTCCCAAAACACTTTCAGAAGCCTCGCTTTTTGTTTCTGCTTCCTCGCTTTTCTATAAATGCAAGGTGCGCTGCAACGGTCAGTGAGCACCTGGAGGTAAAAAGACTGTGTCAATCTGAATGGCCCCTTGACCATCTCATCTTCATCTTTTATCAAAAGAACAGATAATAATAATAATAATAATAATACATATAATTTTTATAGCATTTTTCAAGACACTCAAAGATGCTTACATAGGTACATAACAAACCAACAAGGTACATGGACAAGGTTACGTAAACAGAGAAAAACACACAGGTACATGGACAAAGATGAAGACAAAACTAGAGAGGTGGGCAATGAAAAGAGAAAAGCTACGAAATTCAATACAAAAGCTGCAAATTACCATGCCAACAGATAGTTAATGTTAATGCAAGTAAAGTAACATGATGTAAGAATTCCTCTTTTCGTCAGTTATCAATACTGGGTACCCATTTAGTGTGAAGGGGAAAGAAAAAGATCATGCCCTTATCCATGGCAACAGCATTACATAATGCAATACCAGACATTCCAGGCACACATCAACAATGTCAGAGATTTCTTTCTCTTTATTGTAAGTCAGTGTGGCATCACACTGAGGTTGAAGCTGTTATTTTAATGTAGAATAACTTCATTGTGTTGCTTAAGATTACGTTTCAGCTGTTCCTTTGCATTACAGCAAGGTATGAAAACCTCATCAGCACTATGCTACAGTACAAAACTACATTTCCCATGTTAAATATTTTCCTGGTTATGGTTTTCAGCTCACCTGAATGGGATGAAATCGATCCATCTGAGAGAGAGGACCTCCATTTACAAATGGAGGATGGGGAGTTTTGGTAAAACATTTTCACTTCTTGATAAAAATGGGCATATGGCCAGCATAAAATATTGTATTTGGAAGCTGTCGTAAACTCTGTTTGACTTCATGCTCTGAACTGTATCCACCCAGGATGTCCTTTAACGAGTTCTTGAGGCAGTTCTCGCGGCTGGAAATCTGTAACCTCACGCCGGACGCGCTGAGTGGAGACAACATGAGCCACTGGAACACCATGAAGTTCCATGGCACGTGGAGGAGAGGGAGCACGGCAGGAGGCTGCCGGAACCACCCCAGTGAGTGAAGCACCTCACTAAAGCAACAATTCATATCTATGGCCTTAGGCATCGACATTCAGTGCCATTTTATGTACCCAGTTATTCAAAAAACACTTAAAGGGTCATGATCCTACCCATTTAACCACGTTACATAGTTGCAATAGCAAGCGTTCTGAGCACAAATTATCAATGTCAGAGACTTTATTTTCAGTACAATCAGTGTTGCATCAAAATGAGTTTGAAGCTGTTGTCACTCTGTGTTCATCCCCAGACACATTCTGGATAAATCCCCAGTATAAGATCACTCTTCTGGAGGAGGACGACGACCCCGAGGATGACGAAGTGGCCTGCAGCTTCCTGGTGGCTCTCATGCAGAAGGATCGCCGGCGATACCGCAAGCAAGGCCAGGACATGCACACCATCGGCTTCGCTGTATATGAGGTGAAATCAGTGTGTCATCATGGTCTGTTTTAACGACTTTAACGGCATTCTTATGGCTTCAGTCATTTAGGGGTGGTCATATTCATATGTTCAGTCTAGCTACCTGATCACACACACTGTGGTAAAATGACTGCCTTTCTTTTCATATCTAATTGTTACTTAATTTTGCTTTCCTCTCTTTGTACAGATTCCAGAGGAGGTATGGATTCACACTATCTCTTAGTGTTCTGGCCGAGTATGCAGGTTCATTCATTGTGCTGGACATATGGTGACATTTTGACACTCGCACACCGTTCTGCTAATATGGAGAGTACAGGTTTTATGCCTTTTATCATTTTATTTGAAAGCAGGACCTCATGTAGATTAAAACAAATTCAACAAACGTAAACAAACAGCTTACTTACCTACTTTACCATCACTTACACATACTGACCTCTCACAGAATGTCAACAAAACAAATGCTATTATCATTTACTTATAAGCATCCCACCTTTTATGAGTGATGGGTAAGACTGTCTGTGCACGCCACATGCCATATTATGCCAGATACCAAGCGTAAGCCAAACTAGTGACCCCCTCGTAACTAGTATTCAGTCACACCAGGCTCACCGCTCCCCATGTCTACCTCCCTCGTCTCTGTGTGCGCTCAGTTTGCCGGCTGCCAGAACGTGCACCTGAAGAAAGACTTCTTCCTTTCCCACTCGTCGGCCGCACGCTCCGAGACCTTCATCAACCTGCGGGAGGTGAGCACGCGACTGCGGCTGCCGCCCGGCGAATACCTCGTCGTCCCCTCCACCTTCGAGCCCAGCAAGGAGGCCGACTTTGTGCTGCGGGTGTTCACCGAGAAGCAGTCGGAAACGCAGTGAGTTGGCACCTCTGCGCCCTATACCTGCTCTTGGTGGAGATAGAGCACCAGTATGAAAGAATGTTTATGTTCAGCTATTGGGCCCCAATTTAGTTGATGGACAAAGTGCAAAGTCTTAAGTCTAACCAAAGCTGATTTAATAACTAAACAAAATCTATTTGCTAGTTTAACATCATGGGCAAGAAGAGAGTTCAAAGATACAGCACACACATCCAAAAACGATAAATACTGGGTGCTGGACAGAAAAGCAGATGCAAAGATAAGAACGATGTGTCCGCACACCAGAATCTGCTCCTTAGCGTTTTTGTAATGGTATATCACCACGTGTAACGTTTCGGGCCCTAGAAGGGCAGACTCATCATTCTTATCTAAACATCATGGGCAAGACATTGAAGCGCAAACATGGATGAGTCAGCTGATGAATGCCACACGATAGCTGAATTTCATGCACAAGAACTTGCTGACAGACTTTGCACTTTGCCTGCCAAATAAATTAGGGCTCATTGTGTGGATGTGTGTTTTCAAGTTTATTGTAGTCATCTTGGAAAAAGAATGCATGATTGTATTGCCGTTCCATTCACAGGGAGCTGGATGACGTGATTTCTGCCGATCTGGAGGATGAGGTCTGCATTCTCATCACGACTTCAACTTCATTAGCATTAGGCAAATGATGTACTCACCTCTCTCATTTTCTGGTGACACTTTTGTCTTTTTTCCAAATTTAGGAAATCTCAGAAGATGACATTGATGATGGCTTCAAGTCTATGTTTTCTCAACTGGCAGGGGAGGTCAGTCTGCTTCATTGTATAATTAGTACATATCAGAGTATGAAATACTTTTGCCAATATTTATTAAAACTTACATATAAGTTATATGATTATCTATTAGTGAGATGATTGGTATGATTTTTCGTAATTTGCATCCATGATAATCTTCATGGTTCCAGGATATGGAAATCTCTGTTCGTGAGCTACGGACCATTCTCAACAGAGTGGTGTCAAAACGTGAGTCAGAAAAGTCCACACATTACTCATATTCTTAGATTATATTAAACGATCAAAATGGTTAACGATAACAATTAAAAAAGGGAACTTCCAAAAAATGTTGTTCTATTAGATTGCTCTTTTTGTCATTTCAGATAGGGACCTTAAGACTGATGGCTTCAGTATGGAATCCTGTAGGACCATGGTCAACCTAATGGATGTATCCTTTGGTTATATTTTAAATGCTAATGCACTCAAGGTGTCTATTTGAGGTGGTCTGAAAACGTTGTTGCCCTTGTAGATTGACCTTTGACCTTGACATTTATGCAGAAAGATGGCAGTGCCCGCTTAGGATTGGTGGAGTTTCAGATTCTGTGGAATAAAATCAGAAAGTGGCTGGTAAGATTGACATACTAATTTGAATGTACCTGTGTTCTCTCCCTATAGTCCCTGTTCTCTTGACCCATTTAAAATAATAAACGAACGTAAGTCAAGTCAAGTCAAGTTTATTTATATAGCACATTTCATACACAGAGGTCATTCAATGTGCTTTACATAAATAAAACAAAACAATAATAACAAATAAAAGCATAGAAGGGCAATATAGTCAAAGAATAGTTAAAAGGTAAAGATAGATAAGATCATAATAAAAAGAAAACATAAAACACAAGGTAAAATCATTTAAAAATAAAGAATAATTAGTAAGCAAAAACAAAGGCAAAAGTAGTAAAAAAAAGTAATAAAAGACAAGGTAGAATAATTATCAAGGCAGATTTAGAATTTGTAACTCGGCACAGTTAGCAGAAAGCATCTGAGAACAGTTTGGTCTTAAGTCTAGATTTAAAACTGGCTACAGTTGGGGCCTTTTTGATATCATCCGAAAGTTGGTTCCACAGCTGAGCCGCATAGCAGCTAAAAGCTGCTTCACCATGTTTAGTTCTAACTGGGTTTTACTAGCAGGTTTTTCACCTGCGACCTGAGAAGACGTGTACTGCTGAAGCATGTCTGACAGTGTGTACTGCTGAAGCATGTCTGACAAGTATTTAGGTCCTGCTCCATTTACTGATTTATAAACAAGCAATAGTGCTTTAAAGTCAATTCTGTGACTTACTGGAAGCCAGTGCAAGGACTTAAGAATTGGAGTAATGTGGTCAGTTCTTTTAGTTTTTGTTAGAATCCTAGCTGCTGCATTTTGTATCACCTGAAGCTGTTTAATAGTCTTTTTAGGAAGGCCTGTGAACAGTCCATTGCAGTAATCAACCCTGCTGGAGATAAATGCATGAATGAGTTTTTCTAAGTCATGTTTTGACATCAGCCCTCTGAGTTTGGCAATATTTTTGAGGTGGTAAAAAGCTGATTTAGTTATCGCTTTCATGTGGCTGTTGAAATTTAGATCACTGTCAATTAATACACCAAGATTTTTAACAGTATCCTTTGCCTTCAACCCTTTTGTGCCAAGGAGAGTGGCAACCCTAAGTCTTTCCTCATTTTTACCAAATATAATTACTTCAGTTTTTTCTTTGTTCAGCTGAAGAAAATTTTGAGACATCCAGGTGTTGATTTGTTCTATACACTGACACATAGATTCAAGAGGACCATAGTCGTTTGGTGATAGAGCTAAGTAAATTTGTAAGTAAACCAGACTGAAAGTAATCAAAATACCCATTTGATGTTAGGAAGGTGGTTAATTGATTAAAGACTACTTTTTCAATAATTTTGCCAATAAAAGGTAGATTGGATATGGGCCTGTAATTGTTTAGCATGGAGGCATCCAGGTTATTCTTCTTGAGAAGTGGCTTTACAACAGCTGTTTTCAGTGACTTAGGAAAAGTGCCAGACAGCAGTGATACATTTACAATTTAAAGGACATCCGCTGCTATTTGAACAAATTGGTAGGCAGAGTGTCTAAGACACATGTGGAAGAGCTGAGATTCTGTACCGTTTTTTCCAAGTGTTTCGTAGTCTATCAAGCTGAACTCTGACATCAAGTTTAGTTTCCCTCTGTTTGTTGCTGGAAGTTCAGGTTGTTGAATTTGTAATTGAGCAGATATGTTGAGTCTGATTTTGTCAATTTTACCTTTAAAAAAAGATGAAAACTCATTGCATTTATTAGTTGAGAGAAGTTCAGGCGCTAATTGTGAGGGGGGATTTGTTAACTTATCAACAGTTGAAAATAGAATACGAGTGTTATTTGAACTTATATTGATAATGTTAGAAAAGAAAGACTGTCTGGCTTTGCATATTTCAGAGTTATATGTGCGGAGCATCTCTATGGATTTCATAGTAGATCTGAAGTTTGTATTTACGCCATTTTATTTCAGTCTTCCTACACTCTCTCTTTAGAAGTTTAACTGCTGGATTTTGCCTCCATGGTGCTTTCTGTTTGTCCTTAACTTTCTTGAATTGTAATGGAGCAATGTCATCCATAATGTTTGCCATTTTTGCATTAAAGTGATCAAATAAGTCTTCAGAGTCTAACAGTTGACTTGACTTTAGTGAAAGTGCTTGCTCAAAGAGAGCACTTGTCTGATCATTTATGATTCTCCTTTTTACCATCATAGCTGTGTTTTGAGTGTGTGGGGACATAGACACATCAAAGAACACGCAGAAAAACTTTAGCTGAATGTTTTGGAGGCCTGTAAATTGTCAGTAATAAAATCTGAGGAGAAGACTTAATGCATGCACACAGATATTCAAATGAAGTAAAGTCACCGAATGACGACTGATTGCACTGAAAAGACGTCTTGAAAATTGTGGCTATCCCCCCACCTCTTTTATTTGCTCTGGTAGCACTCAAAAAACTGAAATTTGGGGGAGCTGATTCGATGAGAGTAGCAGCACTGTTTGCTTGATCTAACCATGTCTCAGTTAAAAGTAAAAAATCAAGGTTGTGTGTGCAAATTAGATCATAAATTAAGAATGATTTGTTTGAAAGAGATCTGATATTTAGGAGTGCTAGTTTTGCTGTAAGTGTTGGGGCGTAAGAACGTAGGAAGACTTGTGACATGTATGAAGTTATGTCTGTCTTTCTGTAGGGGATCTTCAGACAGTTTGACCTTGACAAATCAGGGACCATGAGCTCTTATGAGATGCGCCTTGCTGTTGAATCAGCAGGTTTGTCTACCTGTCTACCTTTTTGCGACAATACACCCAGACAGACATTATAATGTGTATATTATAATTACTCTGTGCAGTACCTGTCAAGCATTATAAATATTTTCCATTGCTTTAGGCTTCATGCTGAACAATAAACTGAACCAGATCCTGGTGGCCCGTTATGCAGAGAACGAGGTCATCGACTTTGATAACTTCATTTGCTGTCTGGTCAAGCTGGAGGCCATGTTCCGTATGTCCCCTCACATTCCATTAATCTGCCTGTGATTGAGCCTGGTAGTTTAGAAACTGGAGTTTATACAGTCCAGTTTTCCCAAGTGGCCTCATCATTTTATGTTTGTTTTCCACAGGTTCCTTCCGAGATTTAGACAAAGATGGAACCGGGGAAGCGGAGATGAACTTAACTGAGGTAATTAACCTCTTAAATGATTTAGATTTTTTGTATAACAATTAACAATGTTTGGGCAAATCATGACATCTCACATTAAATTGCTCTCCTCCATCTTTTTGTCTCTGTTGCGTTTAGTGGCTGTTCATGACCATGTGTGGTTGAGCTGGACCAGTTCTTTGTGAGAAGAGGAACAAGCAAAACATAAAATCCAGAGCTGCCTGCAAAGCCTAAAAAGTCCCACCTAGTCTAACCTTACATCCACTCAGCACACCGCTGCCAAACCTCCCATAGACCGGTGGTTCTTAAACTTTTTGTCTGGCGACACCCCCCCCCCCCAAAAAAAAAACCATGTACCAAGTCTTGCGACCCCCTTTACTCTAACCGGCGGAATTTGGTTTCAAAATGTTGTTTTTAGTCAGCCTTTGACTAAAAACCTTTAGCAAAATGTCCAGACAAATCATGCAAATCATTTCGCGACCCCTCCGATATTTTTGGCGGCCCCCAGTTTAAGAACCACTGCCCTAGACCACCAGTAACCATATGTGCTGCAAACTCTGGTAGTTAACCAGGTAGAAGAGTTGGTTGCCACGGTTCTATTGGTTGTCTATGTAAACAGTATAGGTCTGCTTATGCTCTCAGTCTGAAAAGCAAATGAATGAGAAAACAGATTTACAAAAGGAAGGTTCAGCACGTTTTTGATATTGCAGTGTCTTAAAGTTTGTCTGCATGGTCAAGGTGAACACAGCATACTGTGTTGTTTTATTCTATGCACTGTAAATGCTGTTTTGATGCATTGTTGATAAGTATGACATTTCTCTAGCAGGTATAAATATTACGTATTTTATTATGCCAGGTTAGGAGACTTAGTTTTTTTTTTTGTATAATCTGACACTAATTTTTACCAGACACTGTGAATTAACAAAACGTGCATTTAGACACAACAAGAACAATCAGAAGTTATCATTCACTTTGAGTAATCCCACAGAGATCATTACGGCTGCTAATTATTTCAAGATCATGTCAGGTACAGAAATCTGACCTTGTCATTGCAATGCATCGTTGACCACTAGATGGCAACAGCTGCTTATTCTGCATAGAGCCGTATATGTAGGTTTCTATATACGGCTCTGATCATGCAGGTACTACTGATCTTTGATGGCTATGGATTCTCTGTCTGCCAGGGGATTATGCCACTGTATGACTTAAGAGAATGACTATATCTGCTAACTGAATTCTTGCCATGGAATCAGTTATCACTGACTTTCCATTAAATAAGACTAATATCATGAGGTATAAGATGAACTGACATAATCATGATTTGTTGTTTTAGTATAAGCCTCAGTCAACACCACAACTTACCTGAATGTAACCATTAAGATAAAATTACATTAAAGGATCAACTGACATCTCTTCATGTATTTTTGAAACAAACTCAGTTTTGGTTTTGCACTTTTTTTGAGAAATAACAATATCACAAGATGCCTTTTCCATTTAAAAAAAAATCCTAACTTAACCAATTAATATATGTTATAGAAGTATTCAACCTTTCAACTGCTGAGGTGGTGCACTGTGCTATGTTTACACCAAATTACATCTTTATGGCTGTTTCACAAAACCTATATAGCAGATTAAAATGGGATTCTGTGAGTGTCCTGTCTTAATTTAGCTTTGAATTGGTTTCAGAAAAGCAAATACAAATACATTACCATTGGGGATTTATTCTGTGCAGCTATCCTGTCCTTTGTTCGTTCTAATGTCAATGTTCTAGTGTTTTATTGGTTTAGCCAGCTGTCAGACCCATCAGACTCCATGTTTTTTCTTTTTCTTGAAAAACTTCTTCATAGAGAGGCCTGTTTTATGGACACCCAAAGGGTCACGGTGGGACATTTTTTGTTATATGAGGTGGGATATTTGGGTTCCCTCCGAATAGTTTTGCGTTCCTTTGCAATAGATTTGCGGTCCCTCACAATTAGTTTTGCATTCTGTTGCAAACTTTGACAGGGAACAAAACCTGTTAAAAGGGAACACAAAAACATTGCGAGAGAACGTAAATTCCGACTTCAATAAGAATAAATTCCCTTTGGGGGCTCTGTACGTTTCTGCCTCCTGGGAAAAAAGTGTAACAAACTAAGAGAATTTTGAGATACTAAATCAGCATGTGGTTTTTTTTTTTTTTAGTCAAACATTTTTGAGATACTTTGCATCTCATAACTGCACTTTTATCCTAAAATTTTTATCTAATATCTCAAAATGTCACTTAAGTAATTAATTCTCTTAGAGTTATGGTTGGTGTTTACAGTTATTGTTAATATGAAAACTCATTATTTTCATTGCTGTTACTTGATATTTTTATTAGTATTATGCTTAATGTAGGCTATTCAACCTTATTTTTAAGCTTACTGTTAACTAATGTAGTGTTCATATACTGCAATTCGCTTTGGACAAAAGCATCTGCCAAATACCAGAACCATAAAATTTCAACTTTAATCTAAAACATTTTACTTAGTTAGTGGCTCTCTCCAAGTGGCAAAAACAGGCTTCCATAGATAATCCTAGATCAAGCCTTGCTTTTTGTCTTCTCTTCTCTTGAATTTCTTGTTACTGTTTTTCTGAAATGGCCCTCTGCTAAGGTGTGGTTCGCAAGAACATGATCACAAATTCACATGATAGCATGGTGAATTTTGTTTGGAATTGCAATGTTTGGTTGAAAATCTGAAGACAAAATGTTTCACATGAAATAGTTTGCCCAAGTACACCCTTGAGACTACATTGTGTGTTTTCATTCTCATGAAAGTAAAAAGTAATTCATTTATTAAAACATCAAGTATCAGATACCCCAATGTACAGCATTTGAACATTCATCTGTGCTGTGTCATCATAGAGATTTATTTAATAAGATAAACACAAATAATACCCAGATATGCAAACTACATCAACACAGTCCAGCTCACTACACAAACCTCTGTGCAATAGCCAATAACTTAGAATACTCTCCTTCCTTCTCTCGTAAATGTGTAGGGATGGGGACTTTGATTCTTGTTCCTGTAGGGTTTCCATTGTCCTCAATCAAAACTACATTGTTGGAGTCAAATCGTGGAGTCATTCTTAGTCCTGGCATCTTATGCCCCACAATGAGGGCCTTCTTCTTCTGTCCTTTGATGGCCAGCAAGATTCTGTCACCAACTTTGCCGACTCCATTCTTGGTATACACATGGATGACTCTAGGTGGGCGATGGTATGGAGTAGTTCCAAGAGCACTGTTATCAACGACTCGGACCCGGCTCATTTTCTGAATAGCTGAGACAGCGGCTGACACACTACACACACACACACACACACAAACTAGTCATTGGACTCAAATCAACAAAGAATGATGCAACAGGCAACACAACTATCTTGTCAATCCACAATGTTTGAATAAATTACCACGAGTTTTAAATGCCTATAACTCAATTGACATGAATGTATCCAAATTCCAACATTACTAGACTGTACCTTATTTTACCACATGCATTCATTCTCTGATTGAAAGCTCTCTTCCCAAATAAAATAATAGCTACATAACTTACAACACAGTACAGTGTTTCCCATACATTGACTTATTTGTGGCGGCCCACCACAATATCAACATTGACCACCACACAATGATTTTCCTACTAAATTGTGCCTAAATCTGGTTAGCATCATAACCACGCTGTGCTAATTTGTTAAAAACTGTTACGTCCAAGTTAATTCTGCAAACCTACCACCACAAATAGAATTTAATTCTGTGGGAAACACTGCAGTGTCACAAATATCACGTCACATATATTCAACAACAGTAACATAAGTCTAAAGACTGAAGGACAGTGTGATCATCCTATAACAACAAAAAAGAATGAAGACCTTGTAGCAGTAAGTGTCCACTTACCTAAAAGCTCTGTGCTGAGCCCCTGATGCCAAGTGGCAGAGTACCACTCCAATCGATCTTAATAATGCCATCGCTCCTGTGAAATAGTGGGAAAGGAAATAATATGGAAGAGCAGTGTAACACCCGGTATTTTAAGAGGTAAAATAATTTGTTAGCTAGCTAGACGACCCTAGCAAACCCTCGGTTAGGTTCTTTGGTCTAGTTTGATACACCGAAAGGTAAACACGTCATATGCATCCTTTATAGAAGTTGAAACAATTATAATAGACAAATAGTTGAAAATCTGTTTGTTGGTTTTAATCTTTGAATCTAATTCAAACACAATAATAAAACCTACTGTATCATTTCACGTTACCTCGTCTCAGCACTTCATGCTTTGCCAATGTCAAGTTGACGTCATAAGTATGCGACAATGCTTAAATTCCGTATTAGCAGAGGTATTAGACATTAAATCACAGAATGCTCTCAGATTAAGATGTATGCAAGTGAACAGATGCACATATTAAAGCAGTTGGAATGCCATGTTCTAAAGAATATTAAAAGTAAAAAGAGGAGTTACGATAGAAATTAAAACAACTGAGTTAATAAAGGGAATTAATTAAGTTTCTCTACCCTGCATTTCAATTAATACTTGTGCTCTGATGATGAAAGCCTTGTGACAGCCAAATGCTTAAAGTACATTCTTCAGATATTTTTTTATCTGAATTCCTGAAAACAAATCCCTGGATTCATCGGCCACAGGGGGGCAGATAACTTCCGGAACATTCACTGTATGAGAGCTGACGTTAGTTCATCTGTATGGTCAAAATCCTGCTGCTGCACAACGCAGGCGGTGTTGTTGGATTGACAGCGGGCGATAAACAGAGAGGTAATGGACAAGTCTCTCATGGACTAATGTTGAGCGGGTTTATTCTGTTTAGCTTTGGAAACACTTTAGACAAATATCATTACTGTATATACACTGTGGAGAGGATTGAAAAATCATTGCAGTTCTCCGCCAGGTAATGTATGTACCTTCAAAGTTACAGCGTTGCAATTGTGCGAAGCCAGCCTGTGCGGTTGGTTTTCGGCTGCCTTGGTTCGATTGAAAAGCTGGCAAGATAGATACTAGTCTAGTTAGCTGCTTTAGCTAGTGATAGCTGACGTTATTGTTTTTTCTGATGGGACATCCAAAAACAAGTGATTGAATCGAATATTCGTCAATGGTGTTATTGTCAATTTGAAAGTATATTAGATATATACTGGCCTTTGGTTGTATATTTAATGAAAAATATTGGCTATTGCTGCCGCTAACGTTAGGAGCTGACTAGCTCGCTGGATTGTCTCGGGAATCAGAACGTGAACCAACCACCAGCAAACTGGCTAGCTTCTAATTTAGCCACCTGTCATGGCACAGCAGTTGCTGCTCTGGCCTTACCTTACAGTAATTGTCAAACACGATAATGCTAGATATTTTCTGTAATGCCCTTATTATGGATGCCAATACCCAAACTGGTTGGTACCGTTGGTGTTAAGTATTGTGTGTGGGGGGGAATTATACTTGTGAAGTTCTGTATGTAACGTTAGCTATGTGCAGCTAACAAATGTTACAACCATAGTACACCGGTTTGTCACATTACAAGGATAGGCAAACAGTTAGGTTGGTTATGGGGCATATGTATTGGTAGCATTAACCTTAGTTTTCTGTAATGACACTGTTGCACTTGATCTGTTCAAGCTCATTTACATTGATTCTGTGGTGGTAGCTAACGTCACTTCTAACATTGCCCAAGCAGTTTTCATTTGGTAAAGATTAGCTGTAACGTTGGCTAATCGCAGGTGGCAAACAGCAATGCCCTATCCAACTTGCATTTGTAAAATTGGGTATTATTGTGTACATGGCGGTTTGTACATTGTGTACTTCTATTTAGCTAATGCTACACTAACGCTAATTTAATGTCTCAATTATCTGGCCACAGATATCCTGCTAACGTTAGATGTGTTGGCCTGAAATGCATCTCCTCGCAAATCGAGTTTTATATAGTAATAACGTTCGTATGGCGATGTACATTTTAGACTAATATAAAACAAAATGTACTTGATTGGATGTAGTGTTGATTGACCTTTGGTGTGTTTGTTATGCGATTTTGAACCGTTAGCCTCTCAGTTCTACATTTCCATCTCTGGGGGTGACCATAGGCGTATGTCTTTTAGCATCCTGCATGGTTGGGGCCAAGTAGTTGGCAATTAGTCTTCTTGGCGGCATGACGTTAGCTACTGACAAGTGCTGAAAGGGGGACCAGAAAACTTCCTGCGGCTTCGACCAGAAGTGTAAAAATCTCTGTTCGATGTCGAAAAATCTCTGTTTCTTTTTCCGGTAATTTTGAATTCATGAATGGATGATTTTGGAGATGGAATGGTCCTGCTGTTTTGAGTTAGCCAATGACTGCAAGGCTCACCCGTGCAGTTGGTCATTGAAGTGAGTCGTTAGGCCGCTATATTCACACATTTGTGTTTAACCCCTGTTTTGTTCATTTCTCTAGTGTGTTCTGTTATGTACAACATTATTATTACTAACGTTGCTTTACAAGATGATGTAATGTTAGGCAGAGTGTTGTATCATAATAATCTGGAGATTAGTGTCAATCCTTTTGTCTCGGTCGAGAGCATCCTGATTGTAATCCTGAAGAACTCTCCACTAAATGACTGCGATTGATTGCGATTGATTTGCGAAAGAAACGTTTAGCATTTGAAACACTGTTTGCAGCATGATGGTATTTTACCTAGAAACCGGAAACCTGACAAAGATCCCTGTTCAGACTTGTGGCTGGCATGGGTACCTGGCAGTAGTTGGAAGTCATGTTAAAATTGTGTAGCCATCTGCATATAGGCCCAAGTTAAAAGTAACATCTAATCACTATTCTTTGTCATTATTTCAGAATATCGTTGAGCTGATTTTCAGATCATGGATTGAAGCATTTTTCCTTGCTCTTGAGGGTGTGGATTTCTCTCATGCTTAATTTAGAGTGCCCATTCTTGAACATCTTAAAATATTCACACCGTGCTTTTTATCCACAGACATACTGTGGACAATGACAGACAGGCAGACGGCCAGGGTCATCAGTGTATATTACACAGCGTTCATATCCATCTCCACTCATGAGTTCACACACAAGAGCCAGTAACAAGCTTTAATCCACCAAATTCCCACCTCTAGCTTCGAGTGACCCTCACTGTCCTCTCTACTTATCACAAGTAGCAAGTCCTCTATTTATGCTCGGCTATATGTCAGCGAGTCAACACTGTCAACATGGGCAATAAAAGTGTTGCTTTTTCTAGGAATGGATGTTGTCGTAATTTGGGCTCCAGTGTGGTTTAACTAACTGTTTCTTAGTCAGTGGGTGCACCTGATCAACTCCCACAGTATGTTTACGAAGTGGCAACGTGCTGTCCTGGCCACGGTGACTAAGCACATTTGGATGTGTGATGCGTGGGAATTGGGTCTCCGTATGAGATGGCGACCTGAGAGGTCTCAGGTTTCAGATTGATGTCCGGTAGCAACATTCAGCAACTCATCACATCATGACTCACTTTTACCAATCATCTTAATCTCTTCTCAACGTGTGTGTGTGTGTGTGTGTGTCTGCGCCCTGTACACAAAGGCTTGTGCTGCCTCAGTTGCTAGGTAACTCATAAGGGCTCACTGGTGCTTCTCTTTCCATCACATGGAGTGTTGGCTCGGCTACTATTTCAGGTTTTCCCGCAGCACTTTGCTTGGACTGATTGATCTTCATCGATTGATCGACTTCATTTGTTTTTCTCTTAGCCCTATAGATTATATTCAGTTTTGCGCTCCTCCTCTGTCTATCCCGGTTTTGTTTCGCTTTACATATTTATTTGATTTTTATTTTTGAAGCTGGATGGCTTTGGCCTTAGGGACTCTGTGCCCTGGTGGCTGAATTTCTCTTCAGTGTTCTAGCTGGTCGACTGATGCTAAGGACAACCCTCTTAAATCACAGATGTCTCAGGTCCATGAAGCAGATGTAATGATGTGTAATGTGGTTAATGGTTGACGGGACCCCTTGTCCCTGAAGTGTTTTCCTTGCTGAAGATTATCAGAGCAATGCCCCTTCCTTTATCTTCTCTAGAGCTGATAGATGACTGTATATTCTAGACGTTGATATTGGATTTTGAGTGTTGTCAGATTGCACCGGTCAAAACACGTGGAGCTGTATGGAAGGTTCTTGTGTAAGTTTCTCTGGACAACCTGATGTATTGTTGCCTTCAACCGTCAGAACTCTCTGTTCTATACAGTTCACAGAGAAAAGGTAACTGCGCGGCCACTCACCTGACACGGCAAATGTGTCAGAGCAATCTGCGTAGATAAAAAACAAGCATTATCAGAATCGCTCTCTGTGTGTAGCCCGTGCTGATAGCCAGATCAGGTGACTTCGTAATTACATTTGATGTTTACATAATCATATTTTGACCATAATGCAGGGGAGGTAGCCACATGTGCAAAAGTGGTTAGAGTCACAGGCCTCTGAACCCAGCAGCGTTGAGGACGAGCCGTTTGTTCAAATAAAGTGAGCTGTAGGGCTGGGACAACGCGTCGACGTAATCGATAACGTCGACGCAAAATATGCGCGTCGATTCGTCAAGCATAACGTGTGCTGCTAAATATTTTTAATTTTACACCTTCAGTGTTTCCCATACATTTACTAATCTGTGGCTGGGCGCCACGAAATCGAAACCACCCACCACACATTGATGTTCTATGTTGTAGGCTTACTATTTAAATAGATAAGATAAGATTAAATAATTTCATTGAGCTGCACTTTTTTTTACTCACGCGGCCTTTCCTCGCCCCGCCCGCTCTCTCTCGTAACGAGCCCGCTGCCCCTCCTCTGCATGTGCATTTAACAAAATATTCACGATTGTTGAAGGATTGTAGCCTAGAAATCTAGACGCACCCTAGCGGCGGCAAATTAATTTGCTCAGCCTGTACGTCTAGTATCGAACCATAGGAATTTATTTTGGCTTGACACCGTGGATGTTATCCAATCACAGCGCTCTATTTCGTTACAGAGTCTTAAGGCGGGCTTAACAGGATAACGACAGTCCTGTGACGGTGAACAACAAGGAAGGTGGCTATGGCGAACGAAGAGCGGTTGTTTGAATCGGCGTTGGCGTCAACTTTGGAGGAGTTGGACTTGTGCTTTTCTTTGAAAGTTGAGCAACACAATGCACTTAAGTCATTCCTTTCTAAGGATGTGTTTGCCGTTTTGCCTACCGGATACGGATATGGTCGTAGCGCTGGCCTATTGCATGCCTAGGCAGTTTGAAAGACAATTCTCTGCCCGCCCCTTGGATTAAGCGAGGTGAATGATTCGATGCCAGACTATACATCTCAATGATATAGGATGGCCCCGCCAGGCTAGAAGGATTGTTGTTGCCACATAGAAGCACTGCATAGAACACAGCGGGCTAAATTGCTATTAAATCCGCTTAGCACCGTGACCATGCTGCGCAAATTTGTTCAAAACTGCTGCATTAAAGTTAAAGTAAACTCTGCTAATGTCTTATCACAACATAGTACATTGAGGAGACTAAACTAAGTTAAGTTATGCAATCAAGCAGTATCTCAAAGCTAACGTTAGAATACTGTTTGGATGTCAAGTTTAGCATGCTTACTTACAGCTGCTTGTATTTCGTTACTCATGCAGGGCTCATTTTATTGACTTTATTGATTTTATTGACTGAATGTTTGCAAAATCCCGATGTAAATTAAAAAGTGTTTTCCAAGACTCAAAAGTGCTTGTCCCAAGGAGAAGTACGAACCGTTATTTGAACTAACTATGTTATGAATTGCATCCACACAACTGTGTTAATGTTAATTGCAAGGATTCCCTCACGAACTCTTAAAGTGACAGGCACTCAATTAGACCTATACACACTACTGAACTTTATTGAATGCTACCTCTGACTAAGAATGCATTACTTTTCTCTTGTATAGTCTTTTATTTTGGAATCTTAAGAGCAATAAACATATATTGCAATGTTAAAGAATTCATGTATAAGTTGCTATTAGGAAATAATTGATAATCGAATCGAATCAAAATCGAATCGGACTGAAAAAATGAATCGTTAGATTAATCGATGCATCGAAAAAATAATCGCTAGATTAATCGTTTAAAAAATAATCGTTTATCCCAGCCCTAGTGAGCTGTACTCTTTGCTTTGCCTTGTGCTTTGCCTTTGTTGGTTTCTTGGCAGTTTTGAACTTATAATTAGCCTAGAAATCTAGACGCACCCTAGGGCTAGTCTAGCAACTCTCCGTTGGCTTGTGAGCTCGAAAAATTAAACTTCTATCAGGCCAATCAAATCGTGTATAGAGTCATTAGGTGGGCTTAACATAATGATTGATGCCAGAGTTGCAACGGTTTGGCTTGAATTCCCTGCTACTTGAAAACAAATAAGATGGATGTTGCTGTTGGCGAACAGTGAGACACGAGTTAAGCTTTTAATAAGTTGGCAAAAGTTTGAACTAGCCAACTAGCTCCGCTGGTGGGAAACGCATGGGACTCATAGCGCTGTCCTATTGCGTGCAGGGGGAATTTGAAAGACAACCGATTATCCCGCCCCTCGGACTGAGCACTACGAACGGTGAGTGCCCAGACCCTACATTTTAATGTGGGTCTGGCTCGTCAGGCTAACTTATAGCAATAATGTTCAATAATGTATCATTATTATTAATAATAATAATAATAATAGTAGTAGTCATATAATAATAATAATAATAATAATAATACTGCTAATAATAATCATCTTTATTTATATAGCACTTTTCAAAGTACTACTTAGTGTATTAGAGCTTGTTTACATCTAGATTCTTTTTAAAACTTCCTTTTTTTAATGCGTTTCTTTTTTTAATCGCATTTACACAGCATTCGATTAAAAAATATCTTTGTACACACTGGAATGCAAAACGATTACAAGCACTGTTTATGTAGAGCAGGGGTTCCCAACCTTTTTTGACAGGTGACCCTATTTTGATGTCACAAAACGTTGGCGACCCCAATCATTCTTGTGAGAGAGTGCATCTCATCTCTGCTGTCACATCCAGTTGAGAGCTGTATACCCAAATGTCCTAGCAAGTTAAATTGTTTGTTTGACTAACTTGCCTGGTTGTTTTGCTACTTTGTTTGAAACGTTGATCAAGCATTGTTACCCATGATCTCATGCGGGATGTCTAAGTTTATTTTTAGCTTACATAGCTAGATTGTAATGAAGAATCCAATTACTTACTTAACTTGGATATAATGTTTTTATTATTATTTTATTTAATGTATATATTTTTATGTAATGTACTGGTCAATTGTAAGAACCCAATATCTCAGCCAACCCCATTTGAATTTCAGGTGACAGGTCCCGACCCCAAGGTTGGGAAAAGATGATGTAGACTAGAGTACTACTAGAGGACTAGAGTACTACTCGTCTACTCGTCTGCGTTCCTCCCCCCCCCCCCCCATGAATGGAAGGAGACATAAGACCAGTGCGTTAGTTTATCAGTTTGTTGGAAGTGACAACAGGGTTGGGAAAACAGCAGGATCACAACACAGTATGATAGGCCTACAATATGACATGGAGATGAATTATCAGTTATCCACACGTTATGTCAAGTAAGCTTAGTGATTAAAATGTACAAAAGCCTACCAAGACATAAAAAAATATGAGTTTATAAAATTATCTAGATATGTGTACCCCTTAGTGTTATTATTATTATTATTATTATTATTATTATTATTATTATTATTAATAGTATGCCAATGGTTTCTCAGAGTGGCTGCATGGATAGCTTGAAAGCAATCATGATCGCACAGAGCAGTCAACCTCATAAACAATTGATCTTGCGCAGTGTTTCCCATACATTGACTAATCTGTGGCGGGGCGCCACAAAATAAAAATCGGCCGCCACAGATAAATATTCTATGTTTAATTTAATTTAAATATAAGGTCAAATCCTTGCATTGCCATTGAGCTGCGCTTTTTATGCACGCAGCCTTTCCTTGCCCCGCCCCGCTCTCTCATGTATCCCGCTGCCACTCCTCTGCATGTGCATTTAACAAAATATTCACGATTGTTGAAGGATTGTTGTTACCACATATAAGCATTGCATAGAAGACGTCTGGCTAAATTGCTATTAAATCCGCTTAGCATCGTGACTATGCTGCGCAAATGTGTTCAAAACTGCTGCATTGAAGTGAACTCTGCTAAGGTCTTATCACAACATAGTAGGCTACATTGAAGAGACTAAACTAAGTTAAGTTATGAAATCAAGCAGTATCTCAAAGCTAACGTTAGAATACTGTTTGGATGTCGAATTTAGAATGCTTAGCCTACTTACAGCTGCTTGTCAATTTCGTTGAAGGGCTCATTTTATTGACTCTGACACTGAATGTTTACAAAATCCGATGTAAATGGAAAAGTGTTTTCCAAAATTCAAAAGTGCTTGTCCCAATTAGAAGTACGAACCTTTATTTTAACTATGTAGAAAACGTTATGAATTGCATCCACACATCAGCAGCCTTTCAACTGTGTTACAATTGCAAGGGTTCCCTCAAACTTCTTAAAAAATTACAGGCACTCAATTAGACCAAAGTCCTTTTAGGCAAGTCCCTCCACTCGGCGGCCATATACCAACGTTTTATGGGCACTCAGCGGGCACAGTCTTTGGGTCGAACTGCGCGTGCGCAAGGCTTCACGATTCCAATCTTGCTCCAGCGGCGAGATCACAACACACCATATGATTGGCACGATGTCTTCACAACACACCATATGATTGGCTCAATGTATTCACATCACACCACATGATTGGCTCAATGTATTCACATGTCGACGTTTTGCCGAGGAAGGGGTGGGATATGTGTAGACAACGGCCATATTGGCATGACAAACTAGCCCCATGCATTTCTATGGAGTATTTTTTGAGTGCTGTGTCTCTACATTAGAAAGTCTCTGATTAGACCTATACACTACCAAGACGATCTTAATAAGATCAGCTACCGCCACAAATTGAAACACTGTTGCGTAATACCCAGAAGTACATAGCTGGGTAACTGAACCTGTTGGATCCCACAGAAGACGGGATGTGAGTTTTATCCTAAAGGGAAGCTCTTCAGGGGGCATTCGTTTCACATCTCACTGTGACAGCGTGTTTCAGCCTGTGTTTTTTTTTTTTTGGCTCTCATAATTGGAAGTCACACATCGAGGTTAACGTTGATATTTTAGGTTGTCTCACAACATTTACGTTGATATTTTAGGTTTTCTCACAACAATAATTTCACAGATTTATGTTAATGATGACCTTAATTTTTAATAGATTTCAAAGATCCATTTTGAAAACTTTTGTGAAGAGTGTGTATATACATTGTGTTTGAGCACACTCAACAGTTTGGTCAGCCTTGGAGCTTTTTCCTCAGTTCTGGCCATTTTCTGCTCAATCTACAATTGTGAGTCAGCTGTTCCCAATCTCTGCTGTCTTGTCTTGTCTTGTCTGTTGGGAGCAAGCAGCTGCCCGCTAACCTAGCCACCTGTTCCCAGGTCAGTTTCACTACCAGGGCAGATTATTCAGTTGAGCTTTAGGAATTTATATAGCACCACTCACAATAGACAAATATTGTCTCAAAGCACATTGCATAGTCCTAGACCTTGTCTTATTAGAGCAAGCACAGTGCAACAGTGGCGAGGGAAAGCCCCCTTTTTACCAGGAAGAAACCATAAGCTAAACCCAGCTTAGGATCGGGTACTCGTCTGCTGGAGACTTAACCTGACTCTCGCCAGATGAATTTCGTTCCGCCTAGCTCCACTCATCCATCTGGAACCGATCCATTGAAGTGTTGCTTCAGAAGGCTGGGCCTAATCAAAAAATGCTTGCATATGATTGAATAAGCCACTTGTCCGTCATCTATTGACGTGCTACTTCAACCACTCACATCGAAGCCAACCCGTGACGCTGATAACAGTCTCACAGTCGCTTCTACGCTATGTCACATCTATGAAACTCCCGCCCTGCGTCCTGATTGGCTGTACCATAAAATCAGTTGCAGAAATCACTCTCAATGGAAGAGGTCCCAGATGGATGTGAAGCTAGGCGGAGCTAAGCGGAACGAAATTCATCTGGCGAGAGTCAGGTTACTGGAGACTGGCTGGGCTGAGGGATAGAAATGCAGAAGGGCGGAGGAAGAAGCAAGCAGATAAGCTGTACACAGAATTAAGCAAATACTTCAAACACGCATGATATTGCCATGCCCAAATAGAGGTGTGTGTCTGTGTGTGTCTGTGTGTATGTGTACCTTGAATTCCTTGCTGTGCTGATCCGTCACCATCACTAACGTTTAGGTTGCAGACCTTCAGGCCTAAAGCAAAGTTAAAGTAAAGCAGCAACATGTGATGTCTAGCTCTGTTTGTGTTTGTATGCGGCGAGAGCAGGCCATGGCAACAGCACTGGAAGGTGAGGTGGCACCGGGTTCTTTTCATGTGTTCTGTTGGTGTCTGAGTGTACACTATTGTGAAACCATGACAGCAATGCAGTGACTCTCTGGAGTGCATTTAGGCAAAGCCTGTGAATGTGATTAGCCTAAATCCAGTGATTTTATAACTCCTGGACATTAGGTTTTGCCCTCCTCTTAATGACCTGTAATAATACTTTCCAACACATGGTTCACTTATACACTACAATTAATCTAAATGGGTAATTCAGTCTTTTATATCTTAATCTTATCTTAATCTTTTATAATGTTTTAGAATGCTTAAAAGAGCTCCATATGTGCCTACTGTCAGTGAAGGCTCCTGTGCCTACGCATATTCCTAGTTCTGCCTTGGGGTATGTTCAGACTTGACTTCTTTTTTTGACAAGAGAAGTTGTGCATACCGGTTTTTCAGATTTTGTTTTTAAAAATCTGCCATTGTCTTTCTTCCAAAAAGCGGGGTTTTTTTTTCGGTTATCAGCTTGTGATTGGTCAGCTGTCAAAAAACAGGTTGACGTAGGGCGTTTTACCGCTAGAAGTTGAAAATTTCTCAACTTTAAAAACAGCTCTGAGCTGCAGAAAAAGACACCCGCCATCGCATTTTAAATGAAGCCAAAGACTTTTTTGAAATACACCTAGTCCGAACGTAACTTAGGGCTGTAACAATATGCATACCACAACCAAAATTGTGAAACAACCATCCACGATCTTGTGTTGTGGTTCGAGAAGACAGAATGGCAATACACACACCCCTCTCCAGCCCCAGAGATTCAAATACAGATAGTCCTTTGAGCTCTCAGTTCATTTCCACCACCCCCAAAAAAAGAAAACCAAGGTAGAAACTAAACCGTGGCAAAAAAGAATCAAGATATAAACCAAACCATGGATTTGATGTATCTTTACACCCATAGTCCTCCTTATTTTGAGTAATCGGGAAGGTCCACCATCTTTCACAAGAACAGATTCACATGCATGAAAAGACTGAAACTGGTAAAGGAGTTTGTTGAAAAGTTGCTGGACAGTCTAAAAAACATGCATCCTTCACTAGCTGACTCGTCCAATGCCCCATCCTTGGCACGCCAGTGTCAGTGCCAGTACGGAATGGGTGGCATCTCCACCGCAGTGGGCCGAAGCAGGGCCGCCTGAACTGCCTGAACTCCGTTTGTTTATTGTTCTGTGTCCCTTGTGAGTGATGTCAGGGCAAGGAGGGGAGAAAGGAGGCCTGTCGCTTCGAGGCCGCTCTGCACAAGCCCACTAACTACACTGACTCTACGCCGCTCTAAACAGACTCTGAAGATTGTGGCAGCAGTCCATGGCTGCTGCTGGATTGCCTAGTTTATTAATGTTTCCATTCAAATCCTGTCTTTCAGGTGATCATAACGGGTTAACGTTCCTAGGCACTGCCCAAATTAAGGCGTGCACTGGGACATTTAGTAGTTGAAAATGGACAATTGTATATAGTGGCTTTGAAAGTTTATGAAAACTTCAGGCACAGAAATTGTCCTTGCCTTAAGCCCAGACTGTTGGTATAATCATTCCGAAGATGTATCCTAATTTTTTTGTCTCCCATAATGTTTGTGGATTGTGATGGAGGCCTTCGTCAGGCTGTTTTGAGAGGGAATAGTGGTTGTAGTAGTTTCCGTGTTCTTGGTATGTCTGAGCACGCTGCCAAGCAGATCTGTGTCGAGTTTGTGACTGAGGGCTGAGTGCGCACACCCACACTCCAACACCCATTGTCCGAATAAGAGCACTGTTTGTCTTCACATTGATAAAGTTCTTTATAGTGGCCCAGGCTGCCCAGTGCTTTTTCCTTTTTCCTTTTTCCTCCCATGGTCCTATACCTCTCTCTTTTGTCATATCTCATTTTCTCTCCCTTAGCCATTCTTTCTTTCTCTCGTTGTCAGTTTTTCTCTCACTGTTTCTCTTGTATTCCTTCTTTCTCTCTCCCTCTCTCTCTTTCCCTCCCTCTGTTCTCACCCTTCACCATTTTTATTTTATTTTTCCCCTCTTCCTCTCTCTCTGTCCCTCACTCCCTCACTCCCTATCATACTTTCACCCTTCACCTCTCTCTCTCCCCTCCCTATCTCTCTCTCTCTCTCTCTCTCTCTCTCTCTCTCTCTCTCCCCCTCCCACCCTCTCTCTCTCTCTCTCTCCCTCTTTCCTCTCTGCCTGTGTATCTGCCCTGACATAGTCTGTCTGACTGGGTTGCTCCTCCCTGGTGTTCCTCCGCAGGGCTTAGGCTATGCTCTCCCTAACCAGTTTTTCCAGTCTGGTTCCTGGAGAGACCAGGTGACACGCATCCAAGACATGCTCTCACTGTGCCCTGTGTGTGCCTGTGTGCGTGCATGTAGTGTAGTATCTTTTATGTATCTTTTATGTAGTATCTTTATTTTGTGTAACATTATTATTTTGTGAAACTGAATTATGTAGTATCCTTAGTGTATGGAACAGAAGAATGGTTAGTATCATTAGTATATGGAAACAGAAGAATGGTTTAAGTGAAAACGAACAGAGCTATTACTAAGAATCAGAGGTGACCTGGGCAGATGGTCTCAGGTCAATGATGACTTGAAGGGGTATAAAAGCTGAACAGCAACATGTTAAGTTAGCTTGTTTCCTGAACCAATGCTCAGGTGTGCATTAAAGCTACAGTGTTGTTTCGCTTTGTCAAAATCATTCTGAGTTTGGCTCAGTTGATCAGAATTCTACATGACAGTAGAAAGCAGTGCTGCATGCTCAGACAGAACCGCATCTCTCTCTCTCTCACCTGCGGTAACATTACACATTAGTACACACTCGTTTATATCCGTGGTATTCTCATAGTCAACATGACTCTAATTGTCATGCACTTCCATCTGCACAGTCTTGTTAGGTACACATGTTGTGGCAGTTGAGTCACAACAGAGGTTATGCAACGTGGTGACACTGAGTGAGGTGAAGCTGTACTGAGCTGGCAGCTCTGTTGTTGACTGTGTGGCGGCTAGGTTGAAAGGCGGATCGAGGTCTATTCCAAATAGAGGCAAGCATGACTTATGGGGCACACTAGTGATGACAACAAAGAGACCTGCTTTTACGGGCTCTTGAGGTTGGATTAAAAGTTGGATCAGAGGCAAGATGTCACCCATTTCACTGGACAATTAAGTAGTGTTCACCTTGTAGTATCTTTAGCTGGCAGAATGTCAGAATATTAGAATTAACATGCTATTGTAAACTGAATTTTTGTATCTTGAATTCTGAATATTGTGCAGCATATTTTAAGTAGTTCAATTCTTGTCATATTCAAATAAATTCTTCTCATATTTTCAAAACAGGAGACAATAGCAGTTAGTCGTACATGATCAACAATCACTTTCCTGTCTCATCCGTCTGCCCTTTGTTATCCTTCCTGTTGTGTGATGACATGAATATGACCTCAGCGGTACCTCAGACTGTTTAGATGAGCTTACAACTGTCACAACAGGCTTTAGTAATGGAGCACTTCATAAATACCCAATCATCTAGGCTAATCTCCTAGCATGAAAGCTAATGTATAGCCCTCCACCAAACCCATTAGCAGGCACTGGGAAGAGCCACTTTTTCTCTCTCTAGGCCAGGGGTGGGCAAACTTTTTGGCTCAAGGGCCGCATTGGGTTTTGAAAACTGGCCGGCGGGCCGCACAACAACCCCCCCACCCCCGACACATACATAAAAATAATATACATTTATTATAGCCTATAATTTAGTATGAAAAGTAGTTGTTTTAAAATATGAACTGCTTAAAAATGCTGCTAATTTTATGCTGTTTAACAAATGTATAAATTGTACACTGTCGCTTTAAGACAGTCGCTTTAATTCACGTTTATTTGATCTTCTGCCTGCTCCGCTATGGCTAGTGCTGTACTGGGCCCTCTCACAGTTTTTAAATGGTCAGTAGTGGGAACTACTGTTGCCTTCAAAGTTTCTTATAAGAAGGAGATATCAATTATCAACAATGACAAGCCAGCTGGGACCTGCGGCTCTCTCTCCCCCTTGTCAGTGCAGACGCGTTTCCAATTAAATGGATCGCATATAATGTTGTAGATCTGCTGCAAAGGAGATAACTAAGAGTTAACTTAGTTTAACATGATGTTATCTCTATTTAACATGATGTTTTGACATTGACATAATGTTCTCTAAGCAGTGTTTCCTCTAGGATTTTTTTAAGCAGTGGGGGTAGGCCTGTCCGAACCCCCACCCCCCCCCGGCCCACGGAACTGACAACTGACACTTCGCTGCCACTTATATGTATTCACCTCTATTCACACACAATGAGGCATTATTTTCAGTTGTGATTGAGCTGTATATTTGGAGAATCTACAACAGGTCTGCACAATGAATTTTGAAAGGCAACTGCGACGTCTGCCCCATTTCTGATACCGTGGGGGAAGAAAATGAAACCGTGGGGGGCTGCCACTACCAAGTCAACATAGAGGAAACACTGCTAAGGAGAGTGAAAAGCAGTTTGCAGTAAAGCTAACCAACGTCGTCTCTATCGCAGGAAAAAAATAGCGAGCAGCCTGATAACCAAATGAAATGCTCGGCGGGCCGGATGAAAGTGCTTGGCGGGCCGTATCCGGCCCGCGGGCCGCAGTTTGCCCACCCCTGCTCTAGGCGGTTAGGCTACCCTTTATTTTCCAGACTCTGCAGTACATTGATCTATGTTGCCAATTGCTTTGTATGTTTTTACTATGCTGTGTACTTTGTGTGCTTGCCAGTGCTTGATTATTTGGGCCCTATCATGACAGTCAAAAGCGCATCGTCACTCGTCAAAAGCTTATTCAAATTTAGTAGGATGTCCAATCCACACATGGGAGGGTTTTCGTTATCAAACGTCAAGCGCATGGCGCAACAAGGTGTTCTTAGGTTTTTTAATCAGTCATGGGTGTGTTTGGGGCGTAACATAATTTAAACCAATAAGATTGACATCTGTCATTCCCTTTTAACGGCGCAAAGCGCAATGTCAAATAAATGCATCGGTATTTTGACATTCAACAGCACATTTGAAGGAGGCTGCTTGCAAGACTGTATGGAATAGTCATTCCACTAAACCATGCTTTACTAAAACCTAGCATAGCCTTCACGCATTTGCGCTCCTCTATTACAGTGTTTCTCAACCTTTTTTCAGTGATGTACCCCCTGTGAAATATTTTTACAGCCAAGTACCCCCTAACCAGCGCGAATTACCTCTACGCTTCAACCACGACTCCATCGTTTGAGTTTTGACAGTGATTGACAGGTGATGGCGGGTGGTATGTGACAGGTTGGGTCGAACCATCCTGGTATAGGGGGGACTCTGGGTTTTTAGGATAATGAAATTGAATAGCCTACTGAAATATAAAATTAATTTTATTAACTTATATTTTCCTGAAATATTTATTAAATAATTGTTTTTAAAGTATTTTTGCATGGATTCTACTTTTTAAATACAGCGGGGAAAATAAGTATTAAACACGTCAACATTTTTTTTTCAAGTATACTTCCAGTGAGGCTATTCGCATGAAATTTTCACCGGACATTAGTATTAACTTAGGTAATCCACACATATATAAAAATCCAAACATTAATGTCTAAAAGTAGAGTTATGAGTAGAAAGTGGAATGGCACAGGGAAAAAGTATTGAACACACTAAGAAAAAGCAGTACACAAAGGCAAGGAATGGCAAGGAACAAACTGGAATCTATAAGTAGTTCGAGAAATTATCCCTCCTATCTGTGCAAATTTATATTAGCTGGGTTAGTACATACTGGTAGGCTATAAAAAGGTTTTTTGCTACCAAGGTGTCACACAAGAAACATTTCACGATAAAGGGTAAAAGCAAAGAGCTCTCCCAAGACTTTTGCAACCTTATTGTTGCAAAACAGATCAATGGGACTGGTTACAGATGTACTTCAAAACTTCAGAATCATTCAGCGAGCAGTATTTTAGCCATTATCTGCAAGTGGAAGGTACATCACTGCATCATCAACTGGCCATGCACAGGATCTCCTTGCAAGATTTCTGACCAGGAAGTCAGAAGAGTAGCCCAAGAGCCAAGGACCACTCGGAGAAAGCTCCAGAAAGACTTAGAGGCAGCAGGTACAATTGTTACAGAGAAAATCATAGGTAATGCACACAACCGCCATGGCCTCTATGCACGCTCATCCCGCATGACTCTATTGCTGAAGAAAAAACATGTCAAAGCTCGTTGAAAGTTTGCTACACAACATTTGTACAATCCTATAAAATACTGAGAGATTGTATCCTGGTCAGGCAAGAGCAAAATGTAACTTTTCGGATGTCATACTACACACCATATTTGGAGGATAAATTGCACTGTGCATCACCCTAAAAATACCCTACCAACAGTGAGGTTTGGAGGTGGTGGCATCATGGTGTGGGCTGTTTTTCATCTCATGATACTAGCAGACTTCATACAATTGAAGGAATGATGAATGGAGTCATTTTGTTCCGGGAGAATCTTTACATCCACCAGGATGATGAGGATGAGACATGGCTAGACCTTCCAGCAGGACAATGATCCAAACCATTCAGCAAAGGAAACTCTCAATTGGTTTCAGAGAAAGGAAATCAAGGCCCTGACTTCAATCCAATTGAACAGTTTTGGAAGTTAACTAAAGATCAGGATTCACAAGAGGGACCCCTGGAATTTTCAATATTAAAGGACTATCTGTTTAAAAGAATGGGCCAAACTCACACCAGAATACTGTGACTGATTAGTTTCATCATACAGGAAATGCCTTGAAGCTGTCATTACAAATAAAGGCTTTTCTACAAAGTATTTCAGAAATTTCAGCAGACGTGTTCAATACTTTTTTTCCTGTGTCATTCTACTTTATTACACATAACTCTACCTATGGACTTTAATGTTTGGATTTTTTTATATGGGTGGATTATCTGAGTTAATACTAATGTCCGGTGAAAATTTCATGCAAATAGCCTCATTGGAAGTATACTTACTGAAAAAAATGTTGACGTGTTCAATACTTATTTTCCCCGCTGTATATGTATATTTTAAAATCTCACGTACCCCCTGGAGTGCCTTAACGTACCCCCATTTGAGAACCACTGCTCTATTATTTGAACTCATTGGCAAAGTGAAACTAACTTCACCATGGTGTCAGTCAACGACAAGACAGTTATATGCAGTTACTTTCACTATTGACTGACAATGGGTTACCATCGAAAACATAGGCTGAAAAAAGCAACACTTACCCTAATATTGCTCAAATGACTGGATAAAAAAACATTTATCCTGCAGAGGAGTTGCTTATTTCTCGTGACAGTGCGTCTTCAGCTGTGCTCCATACATGTCTCTCGCCTCTCCCCTTATCACTTTTAACCGTCATTACTAATTTGCAAATGATGGTGAATAACTACTCATCATGATATGTACAGTATTTTGTAATATTTTATTCTAATTTTGGTGTCCATTGTAATTGTGCAATTTGTAATGTTTTGCATGGACGTGCGCTGGTGTGCGTTCATGGATGATAGAAGGATGGTGCGTTGTGCACCCGCCAATATGACAATACGCTCTAAAATAACATATATTAACAGAAGTATACAGACTTCTGACCAGGTGTACAATAGCGATTTTTAGACAATGCGCTAAGCCACTCCCTAAGTTGTTAATTGCCACACCCCGGCCGCATTGTTTAAAAAAATAAACATGCTAAATAAGGAATTAAACTTTGCGCGGGTGGAAAATGAGTTTTACGCCATGCACCAGGGTGCAAAATACAGCCCCTTGTCTTGCCTGACCTGGGCATTAATGGAAAAAATAAAGGCTTGCCTATACCGGTATCGCTCAGCATAAAGGAGAGCAAAAATGAAAAGGATAATAGAAGTTGAATGAAAAAATAAATAATTAAACTGACAACAGCCCTTTATAGTATTTAGCCTAGCCTGCTGTCTGCAGTGTGATGCTGAGTTGTGTTGCAGTGTGATGCTGAGTTGAATTGCCTGTTCAGAGAGGCCTCCTGGAGACTAAATGAGTTATTGGCAGTCACATGACCCAGCACAGACGCTGCCTTTCAGATGTATTTTGGCCGCTCGGGAGCAAGGCTGCAGCGGAACAGCGTCTCGGAGACCCGCAGAGCCTGTGACTGCCCCCTCTCCACGGTGGAGGCCGTCCGCCTGTAATTTAGACGGCCATGTGGCTGAGTTTTACACGGTTAGCCCCTAACTCGATTAGCACTGCAATGTCCGTGGGATGCTAGCTATTTTGTGTCCCATCAACAAGCCCATTGTGAAGGGAACAAGAGCATCAGAGTGAGTCTCCAATAGACTGTGTGTGTGTGTGTGTGTGTGTGTGAGAGAGAGAGAGACTCTGTGGACTACTACTGCCTGTCTCAGATGCCATCTCACACACTTTTTGAGAGTGCTTCCGGGTTGCTTTCTACTTTTTGTCTCTTTCTGACCTTCTGATGCCTTTTCCCTTTTATTTGTAATTTACATCAAACACACATGCTCACTGAAGTGTTCAGTTTTACCTACTTATTCTCTAAGGTGTACGGGAATGTTGAAAAATTAACGTTTTAAAGAATATCAATTCAACATAGTATTTCGTTCTGCAAAAAATCTATGTTAGAAACCCACACCTTTTAAGGGTTAAATTCAAGTACATAGCTAGACATACTTTATTGCCATTGGTGGTAGTTGTTGTTACAGAAAGGTAGCCCAATCCAGTAAAGGAGAAAAGAAGGTACAAAAAAAGAAAATCTCTCTCCAACAACTTTAATTATGTTCTGAGGACATTCTATGTCAGTCTAGACATCTTGATTCGTTTTAGGTGTTTTATAGGTCTCTTTACATTTGCATGCAATGGACAAGAATATCATAAATCTCTCTTCAACAACATTTATGTTTTGAGGACATTCTAGCCTATGTCAGCCTAAGCATCTTGATTAGTTTCAGGTGCTTTATTGGTCTGTTTGTATTTGCAAGCAATGGACAAGAATATCATACTAGGCTATATATCATTACTATCAACTATCAAAAGTTCATGTTATCAAAGCTTCAAAATGACATAATCTTTGTAACATGGTCTTAAAGGGACACCAGGCAACGTTTCCGTGTTAATTACTCATCTTCGTAAGTCGGTTTGGTTAAATGACTCATTACAGGGCGAATGAGGACTCTCTCGCCCGCCCCTACTGCCTGTAGGAAGAATATCCCGCTTGCAAGTTCAGTGTATCGTACCCGCCAACTGAAGCAGGATCAGTTTATATCCTGCATCCACAGCACAGATGCTTCGGCATCGGGCTAGCCATGCAAATAAATCACTGTTTTACACCATTTACGAGGCTCAATGTATCTCCACACTTCATTGGTAGACTTCCGAGGGCACAAAAATAATTCAGTGGATAAGCATGGATTCCAGTTGCTGCTACTGGAAGAAACTGGAATCCATGCATTTCCACAGAATTATTTTTGGAATCTGATCCCTTATCATACCTGTTCATTCTTACTCGTCGCTCAACTTATCGTGACTAAATTCAAGATGGCTGCAAACGCTAAAACTCGGGCTGTGTTGCTATGCCAAACTGTTAAAACTGTGTTAAAGTGTGCTAAGCTCAGGCTACATTTAAATGTGCTAAATGCTAAGTGTGCTAAATGTCAAATGGTGTGTTAAACTTTATGCTAAAATATGCTAATAGTGTGCTATGCTAAGTGTGCTAAACCTGTGTTATCCCTCCCCCCCCCCCCCCCCATCCTCTGTGCCCTGTGCGATCCCTCCCGTCCCCCCCTGTGTGTCCCCTGCGCCCCCCTGTGCAGGATGCGGCAGTGATAATGCTGCTGCCTGTGCTGGCTGTGCTGATGGGGTTCTGGGCTGGTGGCCTGGCCGAGGCCCTGCCCAGGCCGGAGGAGGTGGACCCCAGCTCTGCTGACAACAAGACCTGGTGCTTCTCCGCCCGCATCCGCAGCACTGTGCTGCAGGGTCTCCCCTTCGGAGGCGTGCCCACGGTCCTCGCCCTTGACTTCATGTGCTTCCTGGTGCGTACCACTCAAAACACTCACATGCTCATACTCATACTCTCTCTCTTTCTCTCTCCCTCTCTATCTCGTTCCCTCTCTTTTTCTCTCTCTCGCTCCCTCTCTCCCTCTCTTATCTACCACTCTTTCCCTCTCTATCTCGCTCCCTCTCTCTTTTGCTTAATCTCGCTCACTCTCTCCCTCCCTCTCTCTCTCTCTCTCTCTCTCTCTCTCTCCTTCCCTCTCTCTTCTCTACCGTTCTCTTATCTCTCTCTCTCTCTCTCCTTCCCTCTCTCTTCTCTACCGTTCTCTCCCTCTCTCTCTCTACATCAATTTAAATGGATCAACTGATGGATGGGAAAACAAAAGCTGACAACTAAATGATGAGCATTAATTGCCACTTGCGGTTTGAAAATGTATGGTCCAGTGTGGTGGATGCTATTGCATTGGATGTTCATGCATTACTGGACTTGAAGCACTAGTTAAGCTGAAAATACTCTTATGGTGGTAGTAGTAGTAGCAGTAGTAGTAGCAGTAGTGGTAGTGGTGGTTGTAGTGGTATGTGTACATAGTTATGTTTATATGGATGTATGTTTTTTGCTCTCTCCATAGGTTCTACTCTTTTTATTCTCCATCTTGCGGAAGCTGGCATGGGACTATGGTCGGCTGGCCCTGGTCACAGATGCAGACAGGTAAGCCAGGATGCAGCATGTCTGTGCCATTCAGACAGCATGCCCAATGACACATAACTCCTCCCCCACCCCCCCCCCCCTCCCAGGTACAGTCTACCTTGCATATGAATCATGCAGTTGATATGTGTACTGTAGGGTTTGACATTTGCTTCTTTTACAGGATTTACACTATGACTTGCTTATTTGTACATTGTATGCCCCCTCCCTCCCCTTTCAAATAAAGGCTGTGAGGCAAGTCACACATCAGAAACTGATGCTCAGGAATTGCCTCATCTCTATGGAATGTCACATCTCATCCTTCTTGTATGTTCATTAAGGCTGATAAACCTTACACTTCTCCGAGGTCCTGATGGGTGTCTGTATGTGTTAACGTCCTCATCGGCTACAATACCACAGAGTCTGTTACACCACAAACTCTTTCTTCTACTGCAGACAGAGTAGGGTGATGTGGGGTGGGGGGGGGGGGGGGTGGGGGTGATGCGCCCCACACTGATGCGCCCCACACTGATATTTCCAACCCCCAGAACCCCAAACAAGGTGTAGCCTTTCGAGCGCGCAGCAGGAGAGCGTGGCCGCCGCAAACCGGAGTGCTCCGGAGTTTGTTTGCTCAGGGCGAGAGCCGCGGTCTCTCTCGATCACCCCACCCCACATTTGTTCAGCTGGGAGCCCCACCACAGAGGCCTGCCGGCAGACTGACCCAGCTGAGGCGCAGAGAAAAAGCCCATTAAACTCCTGAAGGCACTTTCATCCACTTTATGAATCAGACACAGAGGTCCAATGGCTCATCTTTAGTTCAGATGTGACTCTTGTTTTAGTTTTAGGAAGAGGCTTCTTGTCATGTGACTGTAAGCGCCATGGTGGCAGATACTGGCAGCTGGATGTTCATGCTTTTGCGTTTCCCACGTCATGACTCATTAGATTACGATCTAGTATGGATCCGTCTTAGTCACAACACAACACACACACACACACACACACACACACACACACTCAGACAGACCACAACTTCTTGTTGCAGTCGTGACCATAGCGTCATGATTCAGCTTGTATGAAGAAATGGTATGGTGCATGTCCCCCCCCCCCCCCCCCCCCACAAAGAACAAAGATTGATTCTTCAGTTCTGTACAATGTTATATAACCCATATTTTACTCCTTGTGTACTGTACCCAGTAAGCGATTGATGTCCTGTCCAGATCTCGAGTTAGACTTGACCAGCTGAAGCATTTGGGCACTGTGCTCAGACCTCAGAACTGTCACAGTTCAGTGAAGATGAAGGGTCTTTCTGTCTTTCCGAGGGGGCTGTCTGTATGCTGTGTCACTCTGCGGACATGCAGTCCCACATGCCTAAAACCCTTTGTCAAGATGTTGTGAGCAGTACCCCTCGCAGTTTGGGGTCGTAACAGGCAGGGAGGGGTCTTCTGAAAGAGCTGACAGAAATCTATTTCTTTGCAGACACCAGGGGTTGAAAAGCCCTTAAGCCAAACTCAAATTTCTCTCTCCCTCTTCTTTTTCTGGTTCTGAAGACAGGATCAACGGTACCGGCGCCTGGACGAACGGGAATAGTATGTTTTTGTTTTTGTTGTTTTTTTCCACGTCGCCACTCTCAGTCTCCTTCTCTCTTTCTTTTTTTTCTCCCACTGCTCTACCTTTCCAAATTAACACTCTTCCTCTCGTTTCTAGACGGTATGAGATCCGTTCAGCCCCTCTTCACCCTCTTTATGTCTCTCTCTCGGTGGAAGGGCCCTGTCGTGTCTGTAGCCGCACTACTGATCACTCTCTACCCAGTACAATCTGGGCCTTGTCTCAATCTGTGTGCACATTTTTTTGTAATCAGTGTGTGTGTGTGTGTGTGTGTGTGTGTTCACTTCTCTCACAAAGCATGCGCTTCTCGGCCTGTCTGAGTGTGCCCTTTGCCCCACAGAGGCAGGACGCGCACAGGGAAAGGTAAAGGTAGCCTTCGCCCCGTGGTTGAGTAGGAACCATCCCCCCCTTTGGTTGCTTAAAAACACATGTAACCCTCCTCCCTTTTTCAGTCGATGTCTGTAATAGAACCCACCCTGAACTCTCTGAGGAAGTTGTATTTCCTGATGTTAGACATTCCAAACAAGTCAGCCCCAAGATATGAATATGTTTCCACTGTTGGTCCCTATTCTCATGGGATTATGGGTATTGTAGTCAGTATTTCCTGTTGACTAAAACAGAGCAAGGGGTCACCCAATGTGGAGCAGGATTACAAACACCGTTCTTCCGACTGGTGGTGGGTCTCTAGTCTTTCAGTTTGTGTTTAATCTTCACTAAACCTTTTGTGTCGGGTATGTGTGTGTGCGTTTGTGTTTTCTAGTGTGTGTGTGTGGTAGTTTGCATGACCTTACCTTCCACATGGGTAACAGGGTGCTTTTCTTCTCACACAGACGTCTTCCACTATCGCCTAACTTGTGTGCAAACATACACACAAATGCACACACACACACATATGCACTTGTCACCCAATGATGAGCGTGTATGAGTATGTGTTTTGTGTGTGTGTCAGGATGCTTAACTGCCACTGCATGAAATGACTCCACAGAGGCTCCCGCAGGTTAGTGCAACAAGCGAGTCACCACATCGTCGGCCTGACCCACACTACCGGTGGCTCTCTCATTGTACTAATGAAATGTCCTACCGTACGGTAGCCTCCTAGGGTCATTTCAGAGCGTGGTCAGACACTGATTTAGATCATGGGTGTTGTTGAGCTCCCCAGGTAAGGGGAGGCTCAGCTTAAGTGTGTGGTGGTGGCTGAAGTGGGCCCAGTTGGCCAGCAGGAGAGTCGAGGGCTCTGACGCTGTGGCTCTTTTCCTTCTCCTCCTGTGCAGTGTGGCGTCCGCCATGCAGTCGCAGACGCCTGACCGCTACGAGCGCCTTACCTCCATCTCCAGCTCCGTCGACTACGACCAGAGAGACAATGTAAGCACTTCCAGGGGCAACCAGAAAGGAGTGTGCGTGCGTGCGTGCTCGTGTAATGAGTATTGATGATATTTGTCAAGATGTCTGCAGATAGTTCAACACCCCTCCCTGTCTCACACAGATGCACATACACACACACACACACACACACACAATGATAACGCTTTCTCTCAGTGTTCACAGACTAATATTGTGTTTATGGTTTGGGAAGGACATGATCTTTTGTAGTTCTTGGCTATTCATTTGGCATGTTTTTGATCTCAAATTAATTAATCTGCTGTGTGTGTTGTGTTGCAGGGCTTCTGCTCCTGGTTAACAGCCATCTTCAGGATAAAGTGAGTTTCCCCCCCCCCCCCCCATCCTACAATTCTACTGGGCCTCCCATTAATCCTATCTATAATGTCTGATAATGAATGTGTGTCAACAGATGCAAATGTGTGTTTGTGTGTGTGTGAGAGAATGTGAGGGGTAGAGGGAGAGATAGAGCAAGAAAGAAAGAGAGTGAGTATGTATGTATGTACGTATGTATGTATGTATGTATGTGTGTGTGTATATATACATATATGTATGTATGCATGTATACATATACGCAAGAGAAGACACCCCTGCTTGTTTATACTGTAGTTGTTTAACTCACAATGGTGAGAGTGAATGTGGTTCCCCTGGGTTACCTTAAGATGTTCTCATGGATGTGGTGTGTCTGTGTTGGCACAGGCAGTGAGTCATGTTTGCCAATGCGCTGTGTTCTGTGTCCTTCCCTGCAGGGACGACGAAATCCGGGAGAAGTGCGGGGAGGACGCCGTGCACTACCTGTCCTTCCAGCGCCACATCATCGGCTTGCTGGTGGTGGTGGGCGTGCTCTCCGTCGGCATCGTCCTGCCTGTCAACTTCTCAGGAAACCTGTTGGGTAAGAGGACCAGCTACTGGACGATGATGATGACGACGACAACAACACCACCACAACAACAACGACTTGCATTTATATGGGGCTCTATCAAGGCACCCAAAGCACTTTTACATTGAAGGGGAAACCTCACTAACCAGCACCAATGTGTATCACCCACCTGGGTGATGCATGGCAGCCATTGTGCGCCAGAACACTCACCACACACCAGCTTGAGCTGGAGAGTGGACACACATGCAGTTTATCCTCAGGGCGTGGGGCTCACGGAAGGGGCTTCATATCCTGTACATCGGTCGGCCAGGGTTCGAGTCACTTTGCACTGCTCGTATACTGATCTTGAAAGAAAGATAGTAAATTGTGTGCTGTAGGTAGTACAGCAGTGTGGCATTTCGCTAACAGCCGTGGTCATTTATAATACAATATTTTATTTGAATTTCTGGTGCACACATCACACAGGCTTCAGTTAGAATCTGTAATTGACTGTAGAAGTAAGTTTTGTTTATTATTATTATTATTATTATTATTATTTTAATGCCGGCCTCATACCAGGAATACCAGGGGAGTTTTTCCTTGCCCCTGTTACTCTTGGGTGCTCCTTGTTGGTGCCGCCCCCCCAATCCCAATCCTCCCCCACCTTTCTTATGCAGCCCTTGCCACTTAACCTACTAAACCCCTCTTCTACTGCCCCCCCCCCATAAATGCACAAATAGGCTGACACCAGACATAATTTCACTGCATTTTTTACATCCAGTAACTATATGCATGTGACAATAAACTTCCTTGTATCCTTGTATCCTTGTACCATTAACCAGTAAGTATTCATATGGCTTCCTGTGTTTGGTCAGAAGACGTGATTATTGAGCAAGGAGATGATAGCGTTGCATGCTATGGCACGAGGAGACTAAATCAGATGAGAAGCCATTGTGTGTTCCTTGTGCCTCACTCGCGTGCATCCAGCTCTCTCGCTTCCTCCTCCTCAATCAGTGGCCTTTGCCCTACTTCCAGGCTGCTTGCCTCAAACACATGTGAGTGCAATATTGACATTTCCTCTAAAAACATGCTTTGCTTTGCTTTCTTCAACAGAGGGTAATGCGTACAGTTTCGGGAGAACCACTATAGCCAACCTGAAGTCGGGGTGAGTGTGTTTGTGATTTATTTTGAAATTCCCCTTAGAGAGAGGAGAGTGTGTGTGTTTGTGTTTGTGTGTGTGTGCTCACCTGTTATGGTCTGAGTGCTAATACTCCCTAACTCTCTCTCTCTCTCTCTCTCTCTCTCTCTCTCTCTCTCTCTCTCTCTCTCTCTCTCTCTCTCTCTCTCTCTCATACACACACAGGGATAGCCTGTTATGGCTGCACACTACGTTCGCTTTCCTGTACCTGTTGCTGACCGTGTACAGCATGAGGCGCCACACATCCAAAATGCACTACAAAGAAGATGACCTGGTGAGCAGCGTCGTCAGAGCCACAACAAACCTTTTCCCTGTGTGCAGTCCCTATTATGGTTTTATTTGGAATCTGGGCACACTGACGCACATTTTAGATGAACAATTTGAACAATTTTGTTTAAAATTTCTCTTTTTTTGTGATCCATTTTTTACACTTTTTTTTATGAGTCATAATATATTACAATATTATCAAAAACCCACAAACCTTACAAAACCCAACTAAGTGTAAAAGACATGAAACATACATTATACAAAGAATTTTTGAAATTCTAGACAGAGCTTGTAATCACAGACAACATAAAACAAAACATGACTCTACAGGGGACAGATTACAATGGGGGTGGAGGAGGTGCGTGTGTGCATGAATAGACATGTCTGTGCGTGTAAGTGTGTGAGTGACGGATGTTTTTGTATTGAAATCAGCAGGCATAGTATGAAATGTTCTAAGTTGTAGTACTGTATTCTGGTTATAAGAGGGAGTGGGTATGACGTTTTGAGAGTGTTGGGTTGGGTCAGGCTCATCAGATTTTTCCTCTGACTGCTCCATGAACTTTTCAAATTGTTGTGAACTACCTTGGTGTGTGTTTGCGTGTGTTCAGACATATTTGTGTGTGTCATATTGTGTAATACCTTCCTTTCGAATTTTCAGCCAGTCAGTGAGCGAGTGCAAGAGAGCGAGTGAAATGTCTCCATCAGGTTTCGTGTATTTAAAAAGCAATTGTATAAGTGACTATGAGGCTACGGGAGGAAGTGTAGTGTTTGCAGAGTGAAGATGTTTTTCACGGGTGTGGTTAAAGGTGTGAAAACGGTAAAGGTGTGAAAACAGTAGGCTATGAACAAATATGCCTGACGTTTTCGTGCAGAGGCCTGAGGGATACGCAGGTAGCCTACTGTACGTGAGCGGGAGAAAGAGTTGGTAAGCCAGTTAGCGATAGGTTGGCCATACGATCGAATTTAGGCCGGACATATGGATTTTAGAAGCCCTGTCTGGCGTCCGGTGCAGCCTCAAGCCGCCGGACGCTCATTTGTCCTCCTTTTTGGAGTTGCGCTGGACATCTAGAATCTTTGCTCGGACGCAGCAATGTTTCACAAACTATGGACGCGAAGACTGTTGGTCAAATTATGTGCAGTGCTTCTGTCACTCGTCTGATAATTTGCTGCGCAATTTATGAAGGAACCACGGACTGTCATAAAAAGAAGACAAACGAAGAAAATATCTAAGTTATAATACCTGTAATATATGTCAGCAGGTTTCTTGCCAGCGTTTCCCAGTAGGCCTACTTCGCAAGTTTTGAAATATAACCACATATTTTTTTTATGTCGGCGACTGGCTACATAAAAAAAATGTGTGTTCATAATGCGTGTGTGTTTGAGATGAAACCAGCAGTTTTCAGCAGGATCATGCCAGGAGGACCTCTTAATTTAAAACAAGTCAATGGTTTTACAATGTTTCAGTCAAGCTTTGATTGGTTTAGATACAACTGGTATGCAAAATGTAAAGTAGTGGATTAACTTTAATTTGCTGTGCTGCATATGGGACAAGATGCACATAGTAAATTATATAAAGTAGGCCTATTAAAATATTTAAATAGCTTAGTCTAACTTTGAAAAAAATATTGAAGGGAATCCAGTCCAGTGCACAAGTCTTTGGCAAGTAGCTTAGGCTACTACAGACACAGGTGAAGAACAGTCAGCCTCAGCCAGTAAGCACAACCAGATATGTACAGCCAGCTTCAAAAGCAAGCAGCCCAGACCCTTAAATAGGGTATTTATAGGTGTGAAGGTAATTCACACACAATTATTTTTCTTTCGCCAAAATATATTTGGTAACTTCTTTAGACATCCAAAATGGGGTGGGGGTTAGTAGAATAAAAAACTATTGCATAAAACAGTTTTAAGTTGTCATGTGTATATTTTTGCCGTGGTATAGTCTTAATTTTTTCATTTAGATGTCTTGAAAAGGTCTTAAAAGTTTTTAAATTTGCACTTGGAAAATGTGCAGATACCCTGTCACAAACATTTGCAGCGAGCTAAAAGCAAACAAAACACTATTTGAAAATATTCACGAACGTTTGCCTTAGCTTGCACATTTGCACACACCTCAGGCCTGCTCCAAAGAACTCATAGACAGCATTGCATGCTAAACTTACACACTTGCCGAAATTGAATAAATAATGTCCTGAGTATGATGCTCTGAGGAACACTCCTGACAACACCTGGATTAAATTGTTTTCAATGCTGCATTGGTCTTAGCTGAATCAATCACTCTATTAATGTACATATTGGCTTGTTTGTGCTTGTTGCCTTTTTGCTCTTTACTAGGTGAAGCGCACTTTATTTATCAATGGGATTTCAAAGTATGCTGAGGAGAAGCACATAAAGAATCACTTTGAGTAAGTAGTCCCTCCATCCTATCCGTAGCCATGACTCGCTTCTAGTGAGATGACCACTCCTGTAAAATGTATAAATGAAATCAATGAAACTATTGTAATGCCTAACTCAGTCAGAAACTCAAGACCCAACAGCCGAGTGAGGCTGGGGGGGGGGGGTGTGTGTGTGTGTGTGTGTGTGACATCATTTGGGCGGAAGTGACTTCATAGATCCCGATCATCACCTTAATTGTAAGGTACTCCATCCCGAGTCACATTGGACAATTTATTCAGGCGTTTATACGTAACTTAAATTCTTCTGTCCCGCTGGCTCTGCTTGGACAAGAGGAGTCCTATGTGGCCTAATTGCCTCTAATGGGAGCCAGATGAGCTGAGTGATGTGGGCCATGTGGTTAGCTTGAGTGTTCCGGAACACTCTGCGGCTCCTCGCCCAGCCACCCCCACCCCCACCCCCACCCATGCCTACTGCGAGCGCCGAACGAAGTCGGGAGTAATTTAATTTGCCGAGCCGACACGCTCCTTTTGTCTGCGGCATTCCTTGTCTCTTCTGGCACCCTTAGTGCAACCCCTCTCCACTGGGTACCAATATTCCTCACTGCCCCCAACCCCACACCCACAGAGCAGGGGTCAGAGAAAGTCAGGAAAGTAAACCAGGCAGCAGAACCGAGATGGAGAAGAGCAGAGAGGAGATGCAGACCTATATGCGGTTTGATGCTGAGTCAGTTCTAAGGTCAGATGAGAAATACAGAAGTGAAACCACTAGGGCCAGACCTGGTCAACCACAGCGGAGCACAGACATGGACATGGTTATGATGAGTCAGTTTTTTTATTGGGTTAACTGGATGAAAGTGGGTAGCTAATCACATTAAGATAGATGGCTATCATAGTGAGTAGATATATAATGATTGAAGTGGGAAAGATTACTCATAACTTTATCACTTTATCTTACATTTTTGGATCAAATCCCATGTTTTTAAGCAGTTGTTTTCTTTTGCTTTTCCTACAGACAGGCTTATGAGAACTGTGTGGTGTTGGAGGCTCGTATTTGTTACGATGTGGCCAAGCTGATGTACCTGGACTCTGAAAGGTAAAAATTACATATTCCAATTCAGTTGTCATGGATATGACCCCTAATTACCTTGTAATGAACACAAAAAGTCCCTTTCCTGGCACATGGAAATGAAACTGCCTGACCATGTGGTACGTTTCGCATGATGTTGTCCTCAGATTGGGGACAGCATCTGTTTAAATCTATTCAAAGAGCTATTGTAGATTCTCTAAAGGCTTGTGGCAGCTGAGAGGCAGAATAGCACAGTACTGTAAATCTATTTTCCAAAGGCACCCATACCTTGAGGCCCATGTTGTTGTTGTTGTTGTTGTTGTTTGTGTGACTGATTTGTTTGTGTGTCTGCAGGAAGAAGACTGAGCGCAGTAAGAAGTTCTTCACAGACCTCGAGGCCAAAGAGCACGTCCACACCATGATCAACCCCAAGCCCTGCGGACACCTGTGCTGCTGTGTCATCAAGGGCTGCGAGCAGGTGTGGTGGCCCGTAGCACACACACGCACACACACACACACACACGCATACCATACCATGCCAGTATGCCAGACACGTTCACATGTTTACAGATGTGCTTACTACACACACAGACACACACAAACACATACATGCATTCAGACACGCATACCGTACTTCACGCACTGCACCTTTTTCTCTCCCCCACAGGTGGGTGAATGTGAATGAATGTGTGTGCATCTTTAAGTACAGAACACATAGATCACAATATAGAACAAGTTATTTGTGTTAATTATTGTATAGTTAATTTACGTAATTATGAGTTAATTAACTACTGTAAAATAAAACCGTTGTGCAGCAACTGTTCTTCATGCTGCTGAAGTTACTGAATCGTGAAGTGACCCACTCCCAGACGAGACACACGGCTCTCTGCACACGTTTTTATCTCGTCCCCTCGGAGTCAGTTAGCGTTGCTCCCTAGTGCAGGGCTGCCAGTAATGTGTATTAATGGGAACCTGATATGTTGGCAGGCAGTTAATGTTTTTGAGCAACAGCAAGCAACAGTTCAGTTTTAAGGCAACAGATTGCAGAAATGAGTCGCTTATTGATGTGTTTATAGGTAAACAGTTTTGCTATCATCTTCAGATGTATTTTAATGGCAAATGAGCTTTCACACCACAGCATTGCTAACCAGTTAGCAAACTTTACTGTTGTTGGTGTTTGCAAGGTTTCTGCGTGTCTTTTAGGTAGTTAGTTTGCTAGTTTGCGTGCGTGCGTGCGTGTGTGCGTGCGCTGTGCCAGTTTTTCATGACCAAGTGTGTGTGCATCTGTCTGTGTGCGTGTATTTGTGAAGGTTTTCCATGACCAGTTTTGTGTGGGGGTGTGTGGCTATTTTAATAGCTGTGTGTGCAGCACTTAATCATAGCTAATCCTGTCTGGTAGGAGGAGGCCATCGACTACTACACTAAGCTGGAGTGCAAGCTGAGGGAGGAGTACAAGAAGGAGCGGGAGAAGGTCAACACCAAACCCCTGGGCATGGCCTTCGTTACCTTCCAGAATGAAGCCATGACCGCCATGTGAGTGTCCAGCCCCAACAACTGTGCCACTGACTGATAGAATCTGTCAAAGAGAATGTGAATATATTCACATTCTAGAACATTCTCCTGCTAATCTTATTAACACACTTAATGCTGTGTGTTATTATACGGCCCCTTCTGAATGCTGCAGAAAGTTCCATTGAATTGAATGAGTAGTGCCAACACTCGGCGGTCCAGTATTTCTGAATAATGGGCGCTTCAAGTAAAATGTTGATTGCTGTCATTGGCATGCATTGGGCAGCCGTGGCCCACTGGTTAGCACTCTGGACTTGTAACCGGAGGGTTGCCGGTTCGAGCCCCGACCAGTGGGCCGCGGCTGAAGTGCCCTTGAGCAAGGCACCTAACCCCTCACTGCTCCCCGAGCGCCGCCGTTGTAGCAGGCAGCTCACTGCGCCGGGATTAGTGTGTGCTTCACCTCACTGTGTGTTCACGTGCTGTTTGTGTTTCACTTATTCACCGATTGGGTTAAATGCAGAGACCAAATTTCCCTCACGGGATCAAAAAAGTATATATACTATACTTACTATACATTAGGTAGGGAAATTTTAGTAGCTAATATGTAGCTGAAATTCCTTTTAAACATCTGTTGTTCTCTATCCATGCGTCAGGATCCTGAAGGACTTCAACGCGTGTCAGTGCCAGGGTGGCTGCCAATGCCGACGACAACCCAATTCATCCCAGTTCAGTACTAGCCTGCACACCTTCGACTGGACTGTCACCTACGCCCCAGACCCCCAAAATGTCTACTGGTGCGGCTCAACCCTTTTACTTGGACTGGTAGTCACAGTAGTCAGCCGTCATCACGTCATAGCCAGTGCAGTGTCCTATGAGTCATTCCAGATCAGTGTCTCTCAGTGTTCCCCTGTTCAGCTGTTAGAGCAGGGGTCTCAAACTCAAATGAGCTGGGGGCCACTTCTGCCAATGTCATCTGATTGGAGGGCCACGTCAGTGTTAAAAAATAATACAAAAAAGGAACGGCTATTTCCTAAAATGCAATGTATTTCAAATACTGTATTTTCAAACACAAAATACAAACAGAACCAGACACCTGTGCTAGCAACCTTAGCTTATAAATAAAATAATGATAAAATAAATATTAATACAAATTATAAAAACAAACAAAAAAGCATAAAAACAGGCAGGCATATGTGTGTCTTTCACACCAAATAAAAATATTTTCCTCTCATAACTTTTTTAAACCTGGCAAACTAGGCATCAGGGTTAAAAAGCAACACCATTGGATTTTTATATCAAAATTTCAAAAGGCCATGGCTTGAAAGTGGTCAGAGATAAATTCCTACTGTAAATGTACAAATCTTTGAGTATAAACAAAAGTTTATGAAGGGGGTAAATTTACCCAATTTGCCACTGGATGGCAATCTCCTCAAATTATGCACCTTTCAGTAAATACTGGATGAACATATTTGAGCAGATTTACTTTCTTTTTTGTCATATTACCCACATAACAAATTAACAGGAAAACACCTAAGATGTATACCAACAATAGTAAACTATTACTAGCCTATAACCACAAGGCCTACAATAAAGTATCCTGGTCAAATCAGTTCCTATCGCGGGTAATCAAAGTACCCAGAAGTTTGCATCATATCGCGTGACTTTGTTGTTCTTTAGAGCCCTATTTCTACTAGCCCTGCTGTCTGTACCACGTCCATTACGGACACTATCATCACGATTACCACTGCAACCTCCAAGCTATGTTGGGCAGAGGGTCGAAATAAGCATGGTATGCTTAGTGGACACCGTTGTATACACACAAAGACTCATCTCCATTCACAGACGCACCGTGACTATTACTGTCAATAGACGATTGATTATAATCTCCAAAAGGATATTCTCCTTCAGAATCAGAATAGGTGAATAACATAGCCATTTTTCAACATTTGGTGTAGGCCTATTTCTGCTTCAATTTTTGCAAAACTATGGCCTGTATCGCTTCCGCGTCATTACAAATGCACGTCTTCGTGTTTCTCGCGTGTAATACAAGTATTTCCTGGAAACTTTGCACAGCGATTTTGGGTTTGAATCAAGCTCTGGATGTCTACTAAATAGTGGAGGAGAGTACAAATGAGATTTGTCACCGTACTTGGATCTATTGTCTATTTTAATCAGTATCGTTGTTTGTCGCAATTAAAAATACCCTCAAGGGCCGGATTACATTATTATTTTGACATACGTCGCGGGCCGGAATTGGGCCGGACGTGGGCCGGGAGTTTGAGACCCCTGCGCTAGAGAGATGCATTAGAGGTGTTTGTCATTGATCTCAGGTGAAATCAGGTGTACATAATATAGACGAGGCAATTCGGTATGCTTCACATAAATAAAAATTGGGGGGAAAAGTAAATAAATAATAGTAAATAGAAGCACTAAAAGACAATCCTAGTTAACATAAAGTGCATAAAACTAAAAAAACACTGAGTATAAATTGTATGTGCTGTATATGTTGCAATGCAGACTGTCCAAGTCATTGTTGGCGGAAACTGTGCTACTTTTCTGCTGACAGGGAGCACTTGTCTTTGGGCGGCTTCTCTTGGTGGGTCCGCTGCTTGATCATCAACTGCCTCCTCTTTATCCTCCTCTTCTTCCTCACCACGCCTGCCATCATCATCTCCACCATGGACAAGTTCAACGTCACTAAACCCGTGGAGTACCTAAATGTAAGAGCTACAACCTTACCTCTTTGGAAGACCTGTTGTTTGTTTGTTTGTTTGTTTGTTTCGTTTACTATTATTTTAGATCGTCTTGTCATACTGATATATTTATCACAATTGCAGAGACGCGTATGAGACAGTTTAAGACAAATCACTAGCTGGGTTTCTGTCCAACTCATTTGTGTCTTTTATGAGCACTAACCATTCTAGAAACGTTGGCTAAACTGTTTGCAAATTCGGCAAATCAGTGCACACTTCCATTAGCTGTTTCATGCAGTTAATGGACACTTATGGGATCAAAATGTAAGGTGGTCAGGGAACATGAAAACATCTGACAAAATGGTAACAAATATGAATGTATGTGAATAAAACAATGGTTACGAATGTTACCGATGTTCTATGAATTTTGGATGACCGCCAGAGGCGGTGCTTAAAGCACCTGGATGTCCATCACATGCATGTGTAGGTTGAGTGTTTATATCAACAAAGTCACTTGTGACAGGGGTGACGTATGCCACCGCACCGGTACTTAAGGTACGCTCACCCCGGAAGTGACCTCTTGGCAATCTTCTCGGCAGTATTCCGACTGCCAAGCTCTGGCGGTCATCCGAAATTCATAGAACCGCGGTTACATTCGTAACCATTGTTATATTTAATTTCTATTGACCGCCAGAGGCAGTGCTTAAAGCACCTGGATGACAAATAGAAACAAGGTCACGAGGAAGACCTCCTTCCCATTTACAAAGTCTAAGAGTGGCTTGAGAGTGTGGCTGTGGCTAACGGGTTGTTTGCGGCTTTTGACCCTATAGAACCTTAGAAATGTTTTTGAATATATCACTTTGCCCCTGCTCATCCCCCTGGGTTGTGGGTTCAAAGGACGCCAAGCTGAGAGGCTGGTTTGCATAAGATGAAGAAAAGGTCTTGGGCAAAAATGAAGGGTTTGGCCACAAGGTTAATCCTGTGCCATCAGGACTCCACTGTAAGCACTCTTGGCTGATAGAAAGGGTGTGTAACTCCCCCACTCTCTTAGCTGATGCCATGGCTAAGAGAAAAGCAGTTTTGAAGGACAACCATTTTAAGTCTGACCTCCCAAGTGGTTCGAATGGGTGCTGATATAGTGCCCTTTAGAACCAGAGTCCCAGGAGGGTATTGGACTTTGTTGAGGGGGCCTTAGTCGCTGAGCACCCTTAAGAAAGCAGGTCACCAGTGTATGGGATCCCATCGTTACACCGTCCACTCTGTTATGCATAGCCGATATAGCAGCTATAGTGGAAGCTGCAAGGCCCTCATCAAGATGTGACTGTAAGAAATTAAGGATAACTGGTACCGGGCAAAGTGTTGGTTCCCATCTATGTATTTGGCAACATTTAACAAAAAGCTCCCACCTGTTGGCGTAGAGCGCATTAGTGGAAGGTGCTTGTGAGCTGTGGATGATCTGCACCACTGCCGGATCACATGTACTTAACAATGGTTCGGCCCTTCAGAGGCCACACCCACAGTTGTAATCGTGCTGGGTTCGGGTGCCAGATTTGGCCACCCAGCTGAGAGAGGAGGTGAGAGAGGAGGTCTCTGCGTACGGGGAGGTGCCATGGCTGCCTGTCCGGAAGTCTGTATAGTACAGGGAACCAGACTCTCAATGGGTCCACTCCAGAGGACTGGAGGGTCTGGGACAGGGCTACAATCAGATGTGACATTGAGTTACCAATACGTGCCATGAGTGCCGCAGAATCATAGCTCTTTCCAATAAAATCATCTGTTAAACGGCACTGTGGCTGGGGACAGCGTGTGTCCGGCCTTAATGCCTCCTCAGGTGAGAGGATCAGGGCCGTGAGGGTCGGTTCTATACCTGGCATGCAGTCCAGACCATAACTGGATGCATCCTGCATGTTCGACAGGGTTCTGCAGTCACTGGGGAGATGGGGAAAGCGTCTGGGGTCTGGCCAGCATCTTTGCAGCTCCTCGATATAGGGAGCTGAAGGCAAAACGCTCAAAGTAGTAGAAGAGGAGGCCTGCTTAAAAAAGCCACTCTGAATACCTACCTCAGCCGGTGGTGCGTCCAACCCCAGGCGTGCCAGTGCTATTTTCACAGCAGGTTTGACCGCTGATGTTTGGCTAACGACTGAGCACCTCTGTGAACTAGGTCCAGTAGCATCTAGGGTGTTGGCACCAGAGTCATGAGACACCACATCTGCCTGTTCCTCCCCCCACTCATCAACAGTCGCTAAGCTCTCAGAGGAAAAGCACATCTTCCTCCCGGGCTTCCACAGCTGGGGACAGCACTGGGGGCAGTGCCTCTGACGAAGACAGTGAAGCAGCGGCAGCGAAACTGTCAGCAGGCTGTGCTTCGAGTCGTTGCCGGTCAAGAAGCATAGCCTTGATTTCAGCAAACTCTAAAGCTAAGGCCTACTCTTACTGGGGACTTCCCGTGACTCTGCCCTGCGCTTCAGTGACTTGGGGGGACTCTACCCAATCCCTGTGTGCAGGGGATGGTTGAGAGCTCAGCCTGCCCTCCAGTTGGGCCAGCCTAGCGGCCTGGGTGTCTAAGCTCAGGCAACTGCAGTTCATGCATGCCTGTTCAGTTAACCCCTGCCTTAGGTGTTCCATGCCAAGGCATCTTGGACACTCATCATGGCCATCGTCAGGCTCGAGAGGGGCCCGACAATCCACACAAATCATAAACATGTCCGTTTACTCGAAGGCGGACACTGGCTGATAATACCAGTCACAGCTTAATAGCTATACTGTATATAATACAGGTAACGTTAGGCTACCAAACCAATTAGGCGCAGAGCAATAAGGAGCGAATACACTCTCACAGCCCAGCATACAGGCTATATAAAAACGTTTAAATTACAATGCGGGTAGGCCGAAACCCTGCTCACCCGTTGGATAAAAAGAATGATGAACCGCGAACGAAATTATAAACAACTCAGTCAGAAACCAGAACTTAGCCAGCAGCCGCTATTGTTTCTATTAGATACTCTTATCAATGCGCTGTCGAGAACACAAAAAGCATTACATCCAATGTTTCCGAATATTATAGCCTATATTGGATTGAAATAAGGCGAAAACACCCGATCACCCGAACACCCGAAACGATCCCAACCAAACGTGAGCTCCAATATTATCAGTAGCCGAAGTAGAGCGAGCCCACTCGTAACGGCGTAAAAATGGAGGTAATGGACTTGCCCGATAACTTTCATCGAAACAAAGTTGTAGTTCAGTCTAATCGCAGTCTTAAAGAGGGCGAAAAGAATCGCTGCTCGAACCCAAAGGTTTGTAAGACGTTTATCTACTACGTTCACACTCCAACAAACCTACTTCCTCACGAAAAGATATCAAGAGGTCACTTCAGGGGTGAGTGTCCCAGTGCAAGTACCAGTGCGGTGGCTTATGTCACCCCTGTCACAAGTGACTTTGTTGATATAAACACTCGACCTACACGTGCATGTGATGGACATCCAAGTGCTTTAAGCACCGCCTCTGGCGGTCAGTAGAAAGTTGCATTGCACCCTTTGTGATCAGGAAGTTAATCCACCCCCCGTAGCATATCATATTCTGTTCTCATTTCAAGATTTTAAGCAAACGTCAAGTGTTTCCAGTCCAGATTTCTTATTCAAATGGTCAAAATATGCATTGAAAAGTTGGGTTGAAACCCATTTTCTCTCCAATGTTCCAGTTATATAGCACTAAGTTTCCATGTTAAGGAAGTGGCTACTCTGTCTAGACCATGGTGCAATCCATGGAAGCCTCAGGCCAGAGATCAGCTGACTATAAAAGTTCATAGTCTAGGTCGCTGAGCAGGGCTGCTTCTACGTGTGATGGATGGGAGCAGCCTTACCGTTTGTAAGTGCAATTACAGACACTTATCAGGTGGCTTCATCGAGGTTCTCTCTGGTCCTAATGTGTGTGTGTGTGTGTTCCATTTTTAAAGCAATATTCAGGAATAAATTTTCTCCACCCTGACCTCTGTCTGTTACTGAATGTAGTTTACTTTGGGTTCAAATTCTATAGCATAAAAAATGGAAAATATTGACAGGAATGCTGGCTTCAGGTATAGCCGACAGAGATGAAGGTTTTGCAGGGGGGAAAAGTCTGAAATATTGCTTTGTGTAAATTCCAGGTGCAGTGAAACCTCTCTGCAGAGCATTTTCACTCTGCTTTCATGGTGTCACACCCTAACCACTCTATACCTCCTCCCCCACCCCACCCCACCCCCTTCCCCCACCCCATGACCTTGTCTGTGTGGTCCTCCAGAATCCCATCGTCACCCAGTTCTTCCCCACCCTGCTGCTGTGGAGCTTCTCTTCCCTGCTCCCCACCATTGTCTACTACTCCGCCTTCTTTGAGGCCCACTGGACACGGTATCTGACCCGACTCCCACAACACACAGCTCAACCCACAGATCCACGCACTCACAGATCCACGCACTCACAGATTCTCTGGTGGTGGAAAAGGGCTAACAGAGACCCAACACAACCCACAGACCCACACTCTCACGCACAGACCCAAAAGACTGGTCAAATAAAGGCACTCACAGAATTGCATGAGCTCGAGCACACCGGAAACACACATGTGGTGAAGACGGTCAAACTAGTTCTAGGTGTGTGTGTTATGTGTGTGTTATGTGTGTGTTGTGTGTGTGTGTGATTCACCAACACTCAGGAGAAATATGTTTAATTGTAAAATAAACAAAATGACAAAGCTAGGATTCAAACAGTGTCTTTTTCAACCCACTCGTTCCCCATCAGGTCTGGGGAGAACAGGACCACCATGCACAAGTGCTACACCTTCCTCATCTTCATGGTCTTACTACTGCCATCTCTTGGACTGACCAGGTACTGCACCTACTGCTGATCCGGTTTGTTTTTATAAACCGTTGATGTGTTGGTTGACATGATGAAAAGATTTCCGTGTTATGAAACATAATATACATTTGTTTTTATGACCATCATATTTATATTAATTTGTATTGTTAATTTTATGGGTGTAAGGAAATATTGATTATATCAAATATTGCAATATTTTATTCAGCAATACTGTATTGATTTTCAAAAACATAATATCTATTTCTTTATTTTAAAGAAATAGTATTAAAGTATTAATGTTTACATGCAAGCACTTTATTTTGTTATTGACATGGGCGGAACGGTACTGTACAGTGTGCTGAATTATTTGTGCAAAGCAATCTTTTTTACTTACATTTTATGTTTATGATTGTGTATTTTTTTTTTTAAATATCAGTTTGTATAAAATTAGACTTAAAAATTGCAGTATTGAAATATATTGCAAATCATAACCCATGTATGGTGATGCGTATCGTATTGCCAGATTCTTGCCAATAGCCAGCCCTAATTCATTTGGTTGTCTGTTCTTTTCAAATTGTAGTTTGGATCTTTTCTTCCGCTGGCTATTTGACACAACGTTCCTAGACAAGGCGGCTGTCAGATTTGAGTGAGTATTACCAACGTTTTTTGGCATTTGAGATATGTTTTGTAATTCCTAATTATTCACAAAGGTAGTATAAGGATGTGGATTTTAGGATGTTGTTGACTCACAAGAAACTAAGAAAACCAGTTACATTCACCTTTTTAAATCAGCTACAGTAATTTTCATGTTTATTAGCCGCATTGTGTATAAGCGGGTAGCAGGACAGTGTTTTATGCAAGTTAAAAGAAACAAAACCATATTAATACCATATTAACTGCCCCCGTGTGTTAACCTCATAGCTGAAGAAATATTGCTAAATCAATGTATAAGCCGTGGCTAATAGTTGGGAAATTACGGTATTGGTTTAGACTTTAGTTGTGTGTTCTGCTGCCATAGGTGTGTGTTCTTGCCAGACAACGGGGCGTTCTTTGTGAACTATGTGATTGCGTCAGCGTTCATCGGTAATGCCATGGACCTACTGCGTATCCCCGGTCTGCTCATGTACATGATACGCCTCCTACTCGCGCGCTCAGCCGCTGAGAGGAGGAACGTCAAGAGGGTTTGTTCTCATCATTCTCCTTCATGTTTCTCAGTGCTGTGTCAGTAGTACTTGTTGTCATGAGTTGTGGCCTAGATTGTGATGTAAGGGGAATTGATGGAAATGTGAATCAGTTATGCATTTCATGGTGAAACTTGCTGAAATCACTTGCATTGAGACACTATGCTGTATATGGGCATGGCTTCAGACAGTTGTAGATGGGTTTAAGGCATTTTATGTCATTTTGATTTGGTGTGGCATGGCATCTTTCTACACACTGTGAAATTTGTTATAACATGTGGTGTGCAAAACAGTAGCTCTAGCTAGCTTAACATATTGTGTAGTGGTGGTGGTGGTGGTAGTTGTATTAGTCCTTTATTTTGTTACATTTTTGAGTGGAACATGTGCACGTACATGAATGAACGGTATCCTCCATATAGCTTTAAAAATCATTGCTTTGATCAACAGGAAACAGACGTTTGACGAACATTTTGGTGCAACTTTAGATGATAATTGCATAACCTCAGGAGGGTTTCTTATTTCTTATTTCTGTGTTTCCAGCACCAGGCCTATGAGTTCCAGTTCGGGGCGGCCTACGCCTGGTTGATGAACGTCTTCACCGTGGTCATGACCTACAGCATCACCTGCCCCATCATCGTGCCCTTCGGTAGGCCTCCCACTCCAGTCATTAGCTCTGTTTCCATCTAGCCATATCCAGTTATGGGATTTTTAGCATATGAATGTGCATCAATTCCTGTTGAACTTCATGAAGATGATTAACTTAAAGGGGAACATTTAGCTTAATTTACGTTAATTGAACAGCTTCAAAGTCTTATAATGGTTATATGACTTTTTTTCGGGTTGAATGGTGGCCGTCTCGCTTCCCCCTAGCGCCCGTGAGTGGAAAAACCAACCTTGCAATTTTGGGCCGGCGGGCCAGCGGCCTCAGAGAAAGAAAATCTTGCAGCCATAGCTCACAGCCTCGTGATGTAAAGAATTGCTTTACTGCACTACACACATACATGCCAGGCACCGGCTAGAACAAGGTAGCGATGGAGTTTCTCAGACATTTGTCATGGCAGAGCCAGCGAAAAGAGGCAGAAAGCCATTGTCGGAGGAACAGGAAAAGAGGAAAACGGCAGACTGACCGATATTATACTCTGAAGCTGTAGGGGGAGCTCTGCAGAGAAACCTTCGAGCAAAAAGTGAGAAAATGGCAAAGAAATTGCAAAAAACTGCATAGTTTCTCTTAAATTCACAGTAAGGGTGTAGATTGAACTTGCTACTCATGCATCAGTTAAAATCAGGTTGATGAAAATGGATATATTTTCATCATCTGAGGTTTGTTACAATGTTATTAAATGTTTCTGTTGAAGGTGCCCTAGATAACCTCAAATGTTCAACTCACAGCTGTTCACATCTCCCTTGACGAAGAGAACATCCATTTTTAAGTCCCACAATACAGCAGGCTGTTCCACAAACAGAGTGTCTTGTACTGCTCAAGAAGAAGCCGCAGCCACATATTTGGTCGTGTCGATCTATGGCTCCATGTCCTCCTTGCCTTCCTAAAGGGTACTACATACTCGCCACTCCCGACCGGTAGCGCGACAATGTGACATCAAAATTGTGTCATTTCCTCTGTCGCACGAGAAATTTCAGCCTTGCGCAGGCAGGTCGTGCACAGGAGATTTTTTTTCAGATGCGCGCGACAAGCAGGATGAGCTTGAAGCCAAGATCAGGGAACATGCGTGCCTCTATACAAACATCAACCACATTCAGGCATTTCATATAGCCTAGCCCACATCTTAAATAAACACGATGTTTGAATAGTCAGTTTGAGAAGAGAGGGAAATTAACCTGGCTAGGTTACCAGCGAGAGTTCGTGATTTTTAAATAGTTTGCTGGATAAGTTAATGAAGCTACCAGATAGTGGGGGGTCTTAAGCACATTTTCGCGCAAATTCATCTAAAAGCGCCAAATTTTGCACAGATGTAGCTCAGGTCATACTGAAATGATTTAGCTAGGGCGCCGGAGACAGCGACCCTTGGGGCCAAGATGGCGGCCAAATCCAATATGGCCGCTGCGCGAAAAGGGTTCCGGCTATAACTTTTGAACTACATGAGTTACAAATACAAACTTGATATCTTTTTCAGCTTAATTGATCATGGTGAATACATTGGAATGTTAATATTTATGACCCGGTGCATCTGGACCACTTATTCCTCCAATTCTAATATGGCCGCTGTCCAAAAAAGCAGTTTCGGCTGTAGTATGGGGCCTTACACCCCATTGTTTGTGCAAATTAATCTACAAGCAACAAATTTGCCACGGATGCAGCTGAGGGAATAATGAAATGATTTAGCCAGGCCGCCCAAGCCAGTGGTCCCTGAGACCAACATGGCAGCCAAATCCAAAATGGTTGTCGCCTGAAAGAGATTCGGCTATAGCTTTGGAGCCAGATGCGATACAAATACAAACTTGATGTCTATTTTACCTTTTTTGATGATGGGAAACCCATAGGAATACTTACATGATTATGATTGGGTTTATCAGGACCCCCCAAATTCCCTAAATTCAATATGGCTGCTGTCCGAAAAAGGGTTTTGGCTTCAAATTTTGAACCAAATGCGCTACAAATGAGGATGTTGTGTCTATTTTTTGTTTATTGACCACAGGAAGTTCATTGGCATATTTTATATGTATGCTTGTGTAAGTCTGGAACCTGTATTCTTTTCAAGACTTTGGTTGAAAATCTTTTTTTACCACAACTTTGAAGGTTATTCTCAATGTGGATTAATTTCCTTATAAAAGTGAAATGCTTTCAATGTACCACAGGTGAATACATTTTGAAATGTAATCATATAAGAAAGAATAAGACACAATTATTATTGCAAGGCAATATTTATAATATGTCAAATTGTTGAAAAGAATAATATAGTCAATTTGTCCAAAACTCTTCAAAGGTTTGCTTAGCATATCAAAAAAACAGCAATAACATAAAAACAACAACAGAATTCTCATGGTCTCTCTCATGAATTTTTGCCTGAAGAAGACCCAGCAGGGTCGAAACGTTGCCTGTTGTGCATTAAATATATGGGAGTCAAAAGCAGTGTTGCGGACATTATATTTTTTCAATTGAGTAAGTTTTAATTTGTCCTGCACCTGCCAGAAGGTGGGATGTGCACACAATAACTGTTTGCTCTCTCATGAATTCTCATTCTCATGGTCTCTCTCACAATTGTAGTCATAAGAACAAAACACTTATGGAAAAAAGTACACCTGGTTAGGAAGGAAGTTGGTAGGAAAGGAAGTAGTTGGCTAAACACTGTTGTTGGTCATCTTCTGAGACCACAGGTGACCACTACATGGACCCATTACAATTTGCATACCGTCCAGAGGTGGGTGTGGAGGATGCCTTAATCTACCTGCTTCATAGAACACACTCTCACCTGGACAGGGGCTGGTAGTATTGTGAGGATCATGTTCTTTGATTTCTCAAGTGCTTTTAATACCATACAGCCTATGCTGCCACGTGACAAGCTTTGAAGGATGCAAGTAGACACCTCCACAACTTCATGGATTACTGATTACCTGACTGACAGAGCACAGGTTGTGAGAATGAAAGGGTGTGTGTCTGAACAGGTAGTCAGTCGCTAGGCTTGGGTATCGAATATCGAGTATTGGTTGGAACCGGGACTATCTTTGCGATTTTCCCGGAATCGTTCAAAAGTTTAAATTTCGATTCCTAGTTTCGATTCCCAGTCCGCCGACCTGAAGAAGAAACGGCTGAACACCAACGAAGAAGCGCATAGTTCATAGAATTAAAATTCATGAAGAAGGTCAGACTATTTCATTCAGAAAGCAGGGTTCCCGCGGATCCTTAAAATACAACTGAATTTTCGAAAGAGAGGTACTAAATGTGCTATGGGACCGCCAGCGAGTGCAAGAGAGCGAGTGATGTCTCAATCCAGTTTTGTGTATTTAAAACGCAATTGTATAAGTGATTAAGCTATTAGGCTACGGGAAGAAGTGTAGTGGTTGCAGAGTGAAGATGTTTTTCACGGGTGTGGTTAAAGGAGTGAAAACAGTAATAATACAGTAGGCCTATGTACAAAATAATATGCCTGACGTTTTCGTGGTGTAGCTGAGGCCAGAGAGATATAGGCTACAGGTAGCCTACGTGGAATGAGGAAGCCTACGGTAGAATGAGCAAGAGAAAGAAAGAGCGATAGGTTGGCCATACGTTCGAATTTAGGCCGGACATATGGATTTTAAAAGCCCTGCCCGGCGTCCGGCGCAGCCTCAAGCCGGACGCTCATTTGTTCTCCTTTTTTGAGTTGCGCTTGGCATCTAAAAGCGTTGCTCGGACGCAGCATCGTTTCACAAACTATGGACGCGAAGACTGCTATAGTCAAATTATGTGCAGTGCTTCGCAATCAGGAGGAAATACTGTAAGTTGATCTGTTTGCATCTTTCCAGCGTGTGTTGCTGGCCTAGCCTAGGGAAGAAAATATCTGTCTAAGTTATAATAGCCTACCTGTAATATCTGCCAGCAGCTTGCTTGCCAGCGTTTCCCAGTAGGCTAGGCCTACTTCGCAAAAGTTGTGAACTATAACCGCATATTTTTTGAATGTCGGCGACTGGCTACATAAAAAATAAAAAACGTGTGTTCATAATACGTGCGTGCTTGAGATGAAATCAGCGGTTTTCAGCAGGATCATGCGAGGAGGACCTGTCTCTTAATTAATTTAAAACAAGTCAATGGTTTTACAATGTTTCAGTCAAGCTTTGGTCGGTTTAGATACAACTGGTATGCAAAATGTAAAGTAGTGGATTAACTTTAATTTGCTGTGCTGCATATTGGACAATAGATGCACATAGTAAATTATATAAAGTAGGCTTATTCAAATATGTAAATAGCTTAGTCTAACTTTTTAAAAAATATTGAAGGGAATCCAGTCCAGTGCACATGTCTTTGGCAAGTAGCCTAGGCTACTACAGACACAGGTGAAGAACAGTCAGCCTCAGCAGTAAGCAAAACCAAATATGTACAGCCAGCTTCAAAAGCAAGCAGCCCAGACCCTAAAATTATTTTTCTTTTGCCATATAATATATTTAGTAACTTCTGTAGACATCCAAAATGGGGTGGGGGTTAAAATTAGTAGGAAAAAAAAACTATTGCATAAACAGTCATATATATCTTTTTGCTGTGCAGTCTTAAGTTTCATTTAGATGTCTTGAAAAGGTCTTAAAAGTCTTTAAATTTGCACTTGGAAAATGTACCCTGAGAAAGACCGTTGGTTAGCTAGCTCATTTAAAATATCCTAAACTTTTTTTGACCCAGCCTCTTAAAAAAATCGGAATCGAGAATCGCTAGGAACCGGAATCGAAATAAGAAATCGGAATTGGAATCGGAATCGTTCAAATTCAAACGATACCCAACCCTATCAGTCGCATAGGAGCACCACAAGGGACTGTGTTGTCTCCTTTTCTTTTCACACTGTACACCTCAGACTTCCAGTACAACTCTGAGTCATGTCACCTGCAGAAGTTCTCAGACAGTTCACAGACTGCACTTGTGGGGAGTGTCAGTGATGGTGAGGAGACGGAGTACAGGCAACTGGTGGACCACTTTGTGACATGGTGCAGAAACAGCCACCTTGTCTTGAATGTGGCTAAGACAAGGGAAATGGTGGTGGACTTTCGTAGGGCCAGGCCTGAGCTAAATACCATTTCAATACTGGGTGAGGAAGTTGTTGAGAACTACAAATATGTGCGTGTTCTTATAGACAATAAACTGGATTGGAGGTACAACACTGAGGCTGTATACATAAGTATATATACTCTTTTGATCCCATGAGGGAAATTTGACTCTGCATTTAACCCAATCCGTGAATTAGTGAAACACACTCAGCACAAAGTGAACACACATATATTGTGTTTCCCATAGCCAGAAAAGGTGAAATATTTATTAATTTTACATTTGTATCTCATCTGGGTCAAAATATGCAGCCTACAGTAATCCCTTTTCAGGTGGCGGCCATATTGGATTTGGCAGCCATCTTGGTCCCAGGGGCCACTGACTCCGGCATCCTCGCTAAATCATTTCAGTATGCCCTCAGCTGCATCCATGCCAAATTTTGTGCTTGTAGATAAATTGGCGAAAACAATGGGGTGTAAGGCCATATTGGAATTGGAGGATTAAGGGGTCCAGATATACTGGGTCATAAATATAAACATTTATATGTGTTTGCCATGATCAATTAAGCTGAAAAAGACATCAAGTTTGTACTTGCAGCTCATGTGGTTCAAAAGTTATAGTCGGAACCCTTTTCGGGCAGCGGCCATATTGGATTTGGCTGCCATCTTGGCCCCAAGGGTCGCTGGCTGCGGCGCCCTAGCTAAATAATTTCAGTATGACCTGAGCTACATCTGTGCCAAATTTGGTGCTTGTAGATTAATTGGCGCAAACAATGGGGTATAACTACAGTCAAAACTGCTTTTTTGGACAGGGGCCATATTGGAATTGGAGGATTAAGCTGTCCAGATATACTGGGTCATAAATATAAACATTCCTATGTGTTTCCCATGATCAATTAAGTTGAAAAAGACATCAAGTTTGTATTTGTAGCTCATGTGGTTAAAAGCTAGTCGGAACCCTTTTCGGGCAGCGGCCATATTGGATTTGCCGCCATCTTGGCCCCGAGGGTCTCTGGCTCCGGCGCCCTAGCTAAATCATTTCAGTATAACTTGAGCTACATCTGTGCCAAATTTGGCGCTTTTAGAAGAAATTGCGCGAAACGACCTATTTATGTGCTTAAGGCCCCCCACTAAGAGAGAGATGTAACACAGGGAATTAAGATGAAAGAACTAGGACCCAGGGACATGCCAGTAATCCAGCAAAAGGTAACAAAGATATGTATTTTCAACCAAAGGATATCTAAGACCCGAAAAAAATATCTTTCCACCTTAGGAAATTAGGCTACACAAACTCATCTCTCAGCACCAGCCAGCTAGCTAAAATTTCCCTCGGGATGAATAAAGTATCTATCTGTCTGTCTGTCTGTCTGTCTCTCTGTCTGCACAAACTTTGGTGGTAATGATGGTAGATGTGAATAGCAGCAACCGAAGTCTGAAGTATCATCACAGAGGGTAGTTTTTACTGCCATTGAGACCAATGGCAATTCAGGAGAATATTACAACTAGTGTAGTGACCACCAGCGCGAGTATAAATGGTTACGGCGCTCCCGTGACGTCACATTGTCGCACTACCGGTCGGGAGTGGCGAGTATGTTGAAGGCTTAATCCCCCCACTTAAGTTATCTTCTTATCTGGTTATCATTAAGATCTCTAGTACACTAGACAACGGTAGCAGGGACGCCTGCCATTACACACATGCTACCATACTGCCATACTGTACTCAGTACTGTGTGTTACTGGTGGGTCCTCCCAAGTTCACTAAAGTTGCTTTTCCACTGCATGGTATCTACTCAACTCGCCTTGACTACTCTTCTCTACTTTTTTTTTTGTTTTCCATTAGCAAAAACTGGTACCTGGTACTATTTTTGGTATCACCTCTGTTGAGGTTCCAAGCGAGCTGAGGCGATACCAGAAGGTGACGTGAAAGTATTGCAGGTTACTGATTGGTCACTATTGACATTGCTGTGTTCTGGACAAGCCCGTCATTTTTTATTTTTTTTTAAGTATATTTTTTGCCCTTTTTGCCTTTATTCAGATAGGACAGTGAAGATGGACAGGAAGCGAGTGGGAGAGAAAGAGATTGGGTGGGGTCGGGAAATGACTGCAGGTCGGATTCGAACCTGGGTCCCCGTGGGCACTTGGACCCGTATATGGTATTGGCGCTGTGGCCTGTTGCACCCCCAAGCCCATGATTTTTAAAAACGACCTCAGCCATACAGTGCTGTGCTAGCACGACAAGCAGTTAACGTTAATAACGTAACACAGTCTAGTTCTGAAAATTGTTCTTCGCAACAGGTCCATTCATTAATTCAATGGAATAACGTCCTGCACTTCGAAAAATTAGCATTCTATCAATTTATGAATTAATGAACAGTTTCTCATGGATTAAAATGAACATTTAAACAAACAATCACATACCCGGAATCGGAAACAAACTCTCCTTGATTTCCTCCGTTGTTGATGGTGTTATTATTGTGGGTGCCATGTTAATGACGCCATGCTAGTTTCCTTCTGTGTCGCTATGGCACCCAGCTACATTAAAGAGGGTACTTTTTTGCAGTGGAAAAGGAAAACCTGGTACCTAAACTGAGTAGAGTTGAGGCGAGTTGAGCAGAAGCAACTTAATGTCATAGTGAACAAATAAATTATTATAATTCAGATACCAGTGCAGTTATATGTGAAAACCCTAGTGGGTTAGGTTAGATGGATTTTGTGAGCATCTCCCATGCTATGTTGACAGGACAGGCATGTTCATGCACAACTACAACAGTTGCAGTGGGGAGCTACTGTTTACAGTATATGTCGCTTCAATGTACATAGAATGTGTGATGCTGTGCTGGTATTTGCTGTTTTAGCATTGTCCCTCCTGCCTCCATGGCATTGAAACATCTCTCTCCTTCTTTCTTTCTTTCTATCTCCGCTCTTTCTTTCTCTCTCTCTCTCCCTCTCTCTCCCTCTCTCTCTCGCTCTCTCTCTCTCTCGCTCCTCTCTCCCCAGGCCTGATGTACATGCTGCTGAAGCACCTGGTCGACAGGTACAACATGTACTACGCCTACCTGCCCTCCAAACTGGACAAGAAGATCCACTCGGGTGCAGTGAACCAGGTGGTGGCTGCGCCCATCCTCTGCCTCTTCTGGCTTCTCTTCTTCTCTGTGGTGCGCATAGGTGAGACCCTCTTTCCGAAGCAGCAGGCTCTACTTAACGGGGCAGGGGCCCCGAGAAAGACCAGGACTGTTGAGCCAAACTGAGGAAGGCCACTTAGGCCAAAATAATGTCATTTTCTAAACAATATGGTCATTGTTGTCATTATTTTTAAAGCTGTTAAAATCTTTTGTGGGGAAGGAATTTGGCTTGACTTGAGAGCAGTTTGTTAGTTTAGAGGTGGATCCATCATCTTCTCCAGCTCAGTGTTCAACCAAACTCTTCTCTCGTTTTTCTTTGCCTGTAGGTTTTCGGGCCCCCACCTCGATGTTCACTTTCATCGTCTTGATTATCACCATTATCGTTTGCCTCTCCCATGTCGCCTTTGGCCATTTTAAATACCTCAGTGCTCATAACTACAAGGTAAGGAAAAGCATGTTGATAGAGCCATCCGAATCTGAGTAGTTACATTGTGATGTCCTTAGCCTTTTCTAATCACTGTTTCATATTATTTTGTCAACCAAAGAGGGTCTCTTTTGTCAGCCCTATTGACCATAATGTGTCTTGTAGATTGATGTCAGGTCAGATGTAGATGGAGTGGAGAATGGTCGTCCACCAAATGTCTCCGCGCCCTCCAAGGCCACGGTAAGTCCCGCACAGATAAGAAATGCTTCTGCACACATCTGATTTGAATTGCATTTCAAACCACCACCAAATGTGGATAAAGGATAAATGCTTCATCAGGCTCACCTCCAATGTGGTTTGAATCATATTTGCAAAAATTGCATTTAAATTTTTTTTTTGTTTTGCTGCTCAGAATAATATTAGTCTAGATACAATCTGAATATGCTAAACATCGGATTTGTGTTGGCATACTGAACATACCTAAAGTGGAAACAAAACGAAACCACTGCTGTTTTGCATTTTGTTTTAACTGTTCCAATACAATTATGTATTATTGGATTACAATACTATTTTTCACAGCACTGGATCAATACATTAATCTCTCGTATTGTGACTTAATTACTTAATTACTACTGTATTTGTCTGTATTTGTACCTACTTATTACGTGTGGATTGTTATTGCAACACAATTTGAGACTGAAGACCATCACAGGGCTCTACACTAACATTTTTTTCCAGGAGCACTTGTGCGCCCAAGTTAAAAAATGTAGGAGCACAGACAAAAATTTGGGCGCACAGTCAGTTCTGTACTTAACTTACACATAATCTAACATTACACTGCAGCTAACAGTTAAACATGCCAGTGCACCAATTGCGAATATTAAGAATGACTGACAACATTTAGGCTACAGGAAACAGGATTTTAAAGATCAGTGCCTACTTTATTTTCAGTCTGTTCTATTTTCCTACATTTTGTTAATGTAAAATAATATAATACATTGCCATATTTGCATTTAGCCTGTATATCAAGTATCCTGCCAAATGTAGGCTAATTTATTTATTTGTGAATCCCTCTGTAGCTAATCCAAATATGCCCATGGTGACCTATCTGACTACATACTGCCTAATACTACAACTAAAACAGTCCATTTTCTCTTCCACAAAACCCAACATAGGCTATCAAGGATATATTTTTTTTTATCCTTTTATTTTTTATTTGAAATATCTGCATTGATGGGGGCAGTAGGCAAACACCTACTTTCAAGGCAAGGCCTACTTTCGTTTTGCACTTCAGCTTGTATTCGGTGTAAACAAACAAGCATGCGTGGAAGCCTGGAGTTGTCAGTAGCGTTCTACCTTTGAATAAAATGGGAGTATTACGGGAGGCTACTTTTGTGCCTGTTCGCTACAGCTATATTTTGCATATTGCAGCCAATACGTCAACTGGGCTAAAAGGCATGTTGGGTTACCTTTCCTTCTCTCACTGCATTCTCAGAATCTCATCCAGTTCCTCCTATATCCGATAAATTCGGTGGATAGAAGAACTAATTTCTTCAATCTTTGCATCTTGGCTGGCTAGTCTAACTTTCCGTTTTTTCTGCGCGCTCTTGGATTTGATAGAAGCGACTACTAGCGAGTCACAACGCGAAACTGCTAACGTTGATGGGAGGTGTAGTTTTTATGCTGTATTCGCGACGTGATTCTATGGTTTGCACCAGTAATGTTTCTTGATGTTGCGGTGTATTTTGTAGACAAACATTGACATGGTTGGAAGTCATTCGCACCAGTGCGCCTAAATATTTTTTTGCACTCACACGCCATCATTTTTACTCGCATGTGCGAGTGAAATGGGTACACTGTAGAGCCCTGTCATCATATAAAAGTTGATTTAAATTGTACTTTCAGCAGTACTATTGTGAAATATCATGTATTGTATTGCGAGTTGACATGTATCATGATGTGTTTTATATTGTGGGGTGAGTGGCAATGCCCAGCTATAGTTGACCTCTCTTGTGTGATCTGTTTGTTCCGTTGTCATGAATTTAAGCCCTCTATCTAGATTAGATTAGATTAGATTTAACTTTGTCATTGTGCTGAGTAGAAGTACAAAGACAATGAAATGCATACCTGGTCTCTCTGCTTACAGTACATTGCCCACGTGCTGCAAGAGATGAACATGGACGACTTGGGCTCAGGCGGCAGCGACAACGACGGCCAGGGGTCCTCGCAGGACGAGGACATGATCAACCCAGTGGTCAACGAGGGCGACTTTCAGTCTGGGGAAGATCGCCTCATCGCCAACGAGGTCCATCAGTAACCCCTCTCGGGTCACGGTCAGGGTAGGGGACACGCTCCCCCACTGAACTCTGCCACTGACGACAACAAAAAACAACAACAAGAAATCAACAACAAAACACTGACTAGGAGGCGAAAGTAGCTCCTGGATGCCCGCCCACGCCCCTTCCTGCAGCAGCCTGTGCTGGCGGGTCAGGGGTCAGGGCCGCTTTTTCCTCCAGCCTCTCTGCACCCCCTCCTCGTCTGATGGTCAGCACTCCAGAGAGATGAACTGGCTGACGTTATAGCGTTTCCTTTTCTACTTGAGTTAGCTAAACCCCACTCACTCACATGTTATACTCTATCGACTGACTAGCACTCACCTCTCCCTTCCCTCCACCCTATCATGTACGTGTGTATACACACACACACACACACACACATACCAACAGCAGGATAGTGGTTGGGAATGTTTGGGGCCATGACGACAGATCGACTGTGTTTGAGGTCCCTCCTGTGGATCCCCAGGCTGAGATGAGAGACTTAGTAAAAAAAAAAAAAAACACCTCAGGAGTGTCGCTCCCATGGTCATCATCGACTCTAAACTGCTAATATTCTCACACTCTCTTGTTTATTCATCCCTCCAAACTCCCTGAGAGAAAACACTACATTGTTATATCCCTTTGTTATTTTTAATCATTGGTCAATAATGTGATCTGATTTGTTTTTTGTCCCCCTCCCCCTCCAAATTAAGTTCTTAATTAAGTCCTTCAGTTCTTAATTAAGTCCTTAAGTTCGATCTTCTTAAAGTGTAAAGTGTTGTCATTATGTTAACTAGTCTATATCTTGGTTTTGTCCACTGCTGTTAAGACTTCAGAAAAAATTGATACTGTACAGAACACGTCAATGGAGAACTAGCTGTAAAACGTTCTGTTGACGTGGTTGTCAGAACCTTTGTCTCCTAGTAACGAAACTACTAAAACTTCTGATGGGGTCTAATGACTGCTTTTGGCGTACAGAGCATGGGTCAAGTTCTCATACCTCGAACTTTGCATAGCCTATGGAGTAGGTTTCTCTTTTATAGTAGGCCAGCTTCTGTGAAAGACTTGGGTGTCCGTCACCCCCACATTTACTCTTATAAGAACTTCCTTAGGAGCGGAAATGTTTAGCGGTTTGCTTTGGTGTTCACACTGTCAACACTCCCAATGTCGTTCCTATCCAGATCCATCAATTTCAGTCAGGTTAGCTCTTGCTTAAAAGTGGAATGAATGTGAGACCAGTGCATGCCGTCTGCGGAAAAGTTCCTCACGTTTTGAGCTGCTTTTGATTTCTGTGAGGAGTTGGAATGAAACTGATTAGAGCTTGAGCTCATTCGAAATGACGTCTTCTGACAAATGATATCAACATGCACAGCATGTACAGGACTGTACATCCCAGGACTAAGTCATGTACAGGACTGACTTAGGATTTCTTTTTTTCTTCTCACATATACTAATTAATTTTTTAAAGAATCATGATTTCACTAATAAGCTTTCCTGACCACTGTGGTTTTTAAACATTGCCTAATCTAAACAGTTAGTTACTAAATCTACAAATGTCCCATGTGTCGGCCTTATTAATCAATGTTATTTGGATATGCACATTCCCTCTGTAATTAAGTTAAATATATGAGATACATATGAGATAATAGTTCATGACTATTACCCAGATCCTCTGGGTTTTTGACAAAGGATCCATTTCAGTAGCAATACGGTTTCCCTGCTGATGAGTAACTTTAGCAATATGTAGGCATCCACTCTGGATTTAGCCGTTTTTGAAAAGCTATAGAAAAGATTGGATCATGCCTATGATGTGCTGCTGAACTTTGTTGCCATTTGGCCCGTGTCTGCCTCTATTGATTTGAGGTCATACATGTACACTACACGTGAGATCAGGAAGTGTGATTGTGCTCACAATTTCCCCAAGTAATTTGTTTGAACTCACTGAGTTCACTGAGTTTTTTTTTTTCTCCCCCTCAAGCCATTTACACAATAATTCTGTATTGTCTCATCTTTTGGGAATGTTTGCTTGTGACCTAATTAGTTATGACCTTCATTAGGAGGTTGAATGCTCTAGTGACTAGTGAGATTACTCAATGTAGCCAGGTGATGTGCAAGATGAATGTATGAATGCACTGATGCCATTCTCTAAGAATAGAATTGTTCCCCGCTGCATACTGTATCCGACTGTACATGAACATGGACATCTTGATAGTTTTAATAATTTATTAACATCTCAGCAGTGGCAAATAGTGTTACAAATTAGGAATAATCTATTCCATATTTATTGCTCTCTATTTTTGTTTGTTTGTTTGTTTCATCATGAAGGCAGATTTGCCTGGGATTGGCCTGTGGTCAATGGAGCTGTTAAATTTGTGAAATATATTTGTGTACATAGATTAACTGCACTGCTCTTCAACACTATGCTTTGGTATTTATGACTACGTTTGTACAGTTGTAAGCAGTTTAAAAAAAAATGGTATGTACAGTCACCATGTTTCCTGGTTTACTCTGCTCTCTGCGATCACAAATTGTTTCTTTTCCACTCTCTCCATATGAAATCTGTCACTGGAGGCAATTTTTCATATTTAGGGGATTTCCCTGTTTTTAATAATTTTGTAAATTAACTACGTTTTTTCTCTCTCTCTCTCTCTCTCCAAAAAAAGACTGTATATTTGGCAGAAACCACTGTCAACCCCTTCCAAGTCTTTGAACAATAAAATGGCATTTACTAATGAACTGATTTTGTTTTAGACTCCGACTTTTCTTGCATAGCCTATTGCATTTGTTGCATTGTAGCCTTGCTAGGAGACACTGACCACATAAAGACGATGACCGTCCAGTATAGTGATACAGTTAAATAGTTCTAATCCCAGCCAGAGCATGAAGGCACACTGTTCTCATGGGGTAGTCTTGTGATTTCTGAGCCCATATAAAGGGAAATAATGCCGAGGGTCAAAGACCGTGAGGAGCTGACGTTACGTTTGGTTCCTGAGTGCATTCGTGAAGTGGCCTACTGCTGTAGTTCCCGCCTTCTAACTCTAGGTTTTCTGGCGAGATGTCCACTTAAAACGATACCACCACTTTGCAGAAGAGAGAGACGTGCAGTTCTGCGACGTGGAAACTTCAGCCGTACCAGTCAAAACTTTGACTTTGTGCCTCAGGGCTCGCTATGTCATGAGCTCGCTGGAATAGATCAATTATGGTCATGCAAAACTCGAAATCACATTTGTCGGGTATATCTCACTGATGTCTGAGTGTTTTACTGGCTCAATTTTGTTTACTATCATCGCTAACGTTAGCCAGCTAACTTCATGACCCTAGATTTGGTAGATTCTGCTTGCTACCAAAGCCATGGACGGGGCAATGGCAATTATTTTGATATCAGTGGTTATGTTCGTAGGATGTTTTATATTAGGAATGATACCCCTCTTAATCCGACTTTCAGAGGTAAGTAACTAACGGACCGAGATGCATCTCCTCACAATATGTCCTCTTTATTTTAAGAATTGTAGGTTATGGTATTTTTAAATTAATTAACAGCTTTGCTGTTCAGACGCACTCAGAATAATAAAATGTCTGCTGACAAGCTACTGATGGCAGTTACATTGTAACAATATGCAATGCGTGTTAGAGATACATGTAGACTAGAATACCTCACATTTCAAACTAATATCACGACTTCGAAACCGAGTAAAGCTGACTATCATGTTACCCGATTTGTCACAGGATTTCAGTCCTTACAGTTGTCTATCTGAATCCAGATATCTTTGGTTGATATCTTGTTATAGCCTTTAGAGCGTATCTAATGCTGCATGCTTGATTGGATAGTCATACTAGTGAACCCTTGCTAATAGTGCTGTAGGCTGTTTGCCTAAACCACACCCTGCATGCACTTTGGTCACTTGTGGTTTAAATGTAGTCTACAACATATTTGCTATTAAGTCACTGTTTTATGTCTTCTTTGCAGCAAAAGCTACAGTTTGTCAGTGTATTCGGGGCAGGGCTTCTATGTGGCACCGCTCTTGCTGTTATAATTCCTGAAGGGGTGGAGTTGATGGAGAGTTCATCGAGAGGTGAGGTGGAGTTGTAGAGATGTCTTTTGGGTAACAGACGCCCCATCACCCCCATCTGTTTTTAGAGGAAGAGCCCTGTTGATATCTCTTTTTTCAAGTGGGGAAAGCATTATTGCTTTACTGATGGGGTTGCCTAGCCAACCCCACCTGTATCCCTAGTTGGTCTATTGAGTGGTGTGAAAGGAGAAGTGGATGTAGAGGACTGCATAATAATAATAATAATAACAATGGCATCAAAGCCCTCTCGAGATAAATCTCACCTTTACAGAGGCTCATTCATTGAACAGTCACGAGGTTCCCTTTTTTTGAATATCAAGGGACAGCCCTGCTGAAAAAAAAAACAGATAGACCTAAACAAATAGGTCAGCTCCTTCTCTGGTGATAAATGTTTTTCCCCCCTCTACTCTTCCCTCCCTTTTACTATAGAGTCTGTCTGCTCCAGGATGGCAGCCAATGGAAACACTAGTGAATATAGCCCTGAGCTGGTTGCCGGGAAAGGCCTACCACCCCATTTCTTCATCGGCGTCTCCCTCGTGATCGGCTTCACCCTCATGTTTGTCGTGGACCAGATTGGCAGCTACTGCTCCATACATGGTAAGCCCACTCAAATCACTAACAAGTGACTCATCACCCAGAAAGCTACACCTACTTTGCTTGAGTGATTGGTTTTAATTTATCTGCACAGAGATGCAGATAATCCCTTGAGCACTGCTTGCCTTTTTTGGGTTATTTTCCAACCACATTTGTGATGTTACTGCACTTTTGGAATGTCTTATGTAATTGTGAATGAGATAGCCATCCTCTATTTTATTTTATTCATTTCCAACCTCTGGTAAGATACAGGTCCACTGAATGCTATGGATTTTGTGCTTAATTCTTTCCAGATCCTCGAACAGGCATGTCCAGCAGCACAAGTGTCACAGCTACCTTAGGACTTGTGATTCATGCAGCAGGTAGGTCAGCAGAACTTGCCATTTTCCTTAATGTAGTCTTACCAACATTTTAAAACTGTTCACTGTTAATTTTTATCTATTGTATTGTTTTTATTTGTAAGTTGCTTTGGACAAAAGTGTCTGCTAAATCACATAACCATAAGTATTAAAAGAAATTAAAGGTTAACCCAGAGCTATAGGCTAACTGGTGGAACACACTTCTAGTGAGTTATGCTAAGCTAGACTTAGGGCCTCAGACTGGGTTATTGCATGCGTAGAGAAGAGAATGGTATGTATCCTTTTATCGAACTCTAGGGTAGACTGCAAAGAAGCTTATTTCCCAAAGCGTTTTTTTGTTGGGATGCTGTGGAACAACTGGCTACAGAGCCCATAGCCTACCAAGTACCCACAAAACCCGGGTTTGAGTTTCCAGGTCATTTCTTGACCCCATTTCCCACCCCCATCTCTCTCTCCCACTCGCTTCCTGTCAGGCTCTTTACTATCTGATCTGAATAAAGGCAAAAAAAAAAAAAAAGGTTTGCGTGTCCCTCTAATAACAGTGTTTGTCCACAGTGTGCTAATTCTACAATCCCAGTGGCAGGCTCATACTCTCATACTAATGCTTTGTCTACAGACACTTAGATAAGATGTAGGGCACTGGATGAAGATTAGATCTTTTTGAAGTCTAGGATTGCATTACCAGCCCAGACGCATTCTGCCTTTGCATAAAATGTAATGTAATGCCTTCAGCAAGCACAAAGGCATAGCACTCTCCTTTTCACTCGTTCACACAAAACACCATGTAAGTCTATCGGTTTTAGTCTACCATGCAAGTCTATCAATTTGAATCTGCAGCACCGTTGTTTATTGAAACACAAAGGCAGTGTGTTAGGGGAAATTGCTTAATAGCAGCTTTGAATGGCCTGGCTGAGATCATTGTTTGCCAATGTTGCGTAGCGGTTCTCCATTATGCTCACAGACTCTTGTACTTTGTCACTGTGTAGCGGATGGAGTAGCCTTGGGTGCTGCAGCGGCCTCCTCCCAGGTGTCTGTACAAGTCATCGTCTTCTTCGCAGTAATTCTGCACAAGGTAACTGACACCATGCAGCATAACAGAGCTGAAGTCAAGACCAGACCCGTTTCCTCAAAACCCAGGCTTCCATTGGTCATTAATACTTATCTGATCAGTTTCTGATCAAATTGAACATGTTACCCTCCACATACTATGGGCTCCGTTATCTGGTACATCTCTGCAATATAGAGAAGTCCATGTGTGTGTGTGTTTTTTTTTTTTTTAAGTATATTTTTTGGTCTTTTTGTGCCTTTAATGTGATAGGATAGTGGAGAATGACAGGAAGTGAGTGGGAGAGAGAGTCGGGGTGGGATCCGGAAAGGACCACGGGGCGGAAATCAAACCCGGGTCGCCGGCATACGGTGCAGGTGCCCCAGCCATGGGGCCCATGTGTGTGGTTTTGCCTGTAGTTTCTACTGAAGAGGTTTTGACATACGTTCTCTTTAGTTGTTTCCATCAGTGTGTGTGTTTTGCAGCTAACTAATGAGCACACGAAAGCGTACTTATAACCTATACAGCTAAAACTAAACCTAGAAACTATAAAGTAGGAATTACAGACAAGCATCATAGGATTCACAACAACTCATGTTGAGGTCCGACACTCATTATTCTTGTCTAACTAACTTTTGGAAGCCTTTTAAGACCACCTCCTGTGAAAATCAAGTTTTTAACCTTGTAAATATGTCTGTATGATATCTACTATGTTTTTCACCATAAGACATATCATAAGTGAAACCAGATATACCGCAAAGTGGTAAAAATATGACCGGCGCTCAGTCCTGAACATTCTCTCCACAAAAATAAACGCTTGTCAATTTGTCTCCATCTCCTACTCCATCCCTTACTCTTGCAACTTTTGTGTATGTAAATGAGTGTGTGCATAGTATATGTGTTTGTTTTTGTGTATATGTGTGCTTCTCTGTGTGTGTGTGTGTGTGTGTGTGTGTATGTGTGTCTGCTTGCCTGCATGTGTGTTGCTGATATGGATACGGAATTCCACAAAACTTGGTATGCATTCAAAGGGTGTCATAATGATCCTACACCTACAAATTTTGTGCAGTTTGGAACCTGTCAGCCAAAGATACCTGTGATTACAATGCCTCGTTTTTGCCTTTTCATTTTTAACTAGGTGGCGCTATACCTCAAATGAGTGGATATGGGATGGGTTGACATGGCCCCTTGAGACCAATATATGGGAAAAGTCAGGCCTCAGTTCATTAGTGCATCATAAGGGTATAGAACCAATCCTGTGTACCTGGGGGTGCAATTCCTCATAAAGATGCAGACAAGCTAGCTAATGTGTCAGCTGCAGCAGCCAGTAGCAGGTGAACAGTGTGTGGTAAGGGGGCAGGGCCAGATAGATCCCAATTCCCAAAATGTGGGAGAAGGTGTAAAGATGCATTTAAGCCGTTTGAAGGCCACGAGGGGACTTTTTTAACTTCCGAGTATAGACTTTAGAGGAACAGAGAAAAAACTGCTAGAGTCCATCTTTCCTGTGTTGCAAGACTGGTTCTCAGTAGCCGGTTAGGCTAGGGCTGCAGAGGGTGCACATTTCTCCCTGTCATAAGTTTGTTTATCATCAACATGACTTTGAGTTTTTGTTTGAATTTTGTTACATTAAGGTAAGCTACTGGCATGGTGCTGCTTTAAGGTCATACGTGTCCAGCAAGGTGAATCTGGTCTCCTGTCTGCCTTGTGTCCTTAGGCTCCAGCAGCGTTTGGTCTGGTGTCCTTCCTCATGCATGCAGGCCTGGAGCGTAAACAGATTCAGAACCATCTCCTGGCGTTCGCGGCCGCAGCCCCTGTCCTGGCCATCAGCACCTACTTCATCCTCAACGCTGTAAGAGCCCCTTCATCCAAAGCTGAGGAGGACTTTGTATATTGGTGTGCTGTATCACCTGCTGTTTGTTTTTATTTTGGGAAACTACTAATTATAAACTGTTGAGAAAATAATATTCAGTTTCACTCTTCATAGCTGAAGTACTGTAGTAAGATGTTATAGTCATTAGAAGGTATTATAGTGTTGCTTCATAGGGATTATTATGTGAAAACTATTAATCCAGTGTATTGTTGAAATGTTCCATTGTTTAGACTGGAGGATCACCTCAGCATCGATTAAGTGCTACTGGCATTGGATTGCTGTTCTCAGCTGGAACTTTCCTGTATGTTGCAACGGTACATGTACTCCCTGAGATCAGCAACAGGGGGCAGCACCAATCCAACCATCTTCCCCACCATGCAGGAGCAGGAGCCTACCAACAGGGGGGGCTAGGGATTCTAGAGAGTCTCATCCTCATTATTGGAGCTGGACTTCCTGTACTACTTGCCCTTGGACTGCATGATGATTGACACACAGTTAGAATATCTCCACAGTGTGTATGAATGACATTTGCAAATGTTTTTTTTTTCAACATTTTATAAAGTGTTGTATGACGGAAAATTGCCTAACCAAAACCACCTATTGTAAATATTATATTATGTTTTTCTGAATGCCTTTGAAACTGAAGATCACACTTGAATTATGATGGCTAAACTAGCGACATGTTCTCTACACCCATCAAGCTTTTGTAAACTGTAGTGTAAGTGAGTCCGCTGAAGCTTTCTGTGAGGAATGCACACAAATCGCCATATATTACAGAGACCAAGAGTTTCACTCAGGGATCTGGGCACAGGATCTCAGTTGAATGTTTTTTACTGAATGAACATTTTCAAAGATTTAGTACTGGCCATCTGCTAGTTCAAAGTACTAAAATATTTCTGACAGGTGAAGAAGGTCAGCATGATTCATTCCTATTGGAATGATCTTTATGTTTTTTAATGTTGCCATTAAAGTTAAGGGCAACACGTTAAAAGCCATTTGAACAAGTAAAGTTTTAGTTAAAGTCAGTTTTGGTCAGTTAAAATTCTGACTGATCAATTAAATTACTTAAAACTAAATGTTTTTAATGTGGTAATTTTCTGTATTTCATTCTACATTCCTGTTAAATACTTAGTATGCAAGATAGCGTTTGCAGAGCTTTTCAGTGGTTTGATGATCAGGAGCACTGGTGAATATTGTTAAACTAGCAGAATGGTTAATGTGATTAAGTAGCATTGTCAGTCATTCTAAAGCTAATAATATATTTACATTTGTGTCGTTATCATAGTTGCAAATGAAGCAGGTTGCCATAGCAATGTACATTTATTCAAGACTACAATTATTAAGAGCTGTAGAATTATCTTCAGAGAGGTCTGTAAAATATATTTTGATTTTGTTGACTCAGAAGCCATATTACAAGTGAACTTGTAGCAGTGAAATGAGTATTAATTGTACTTTTGATTAATAAAAGGAATTCAAATAAATTCTTGTTCATTTGGATTTATTTATCCAACTTTGCCCCTTTATCAATAACTCTGGGTTGTAAAAAATAATAAGATTGAACAAGATATTTTATTTTCAACATTGTATCTTTTAATTCTTTGATGTCTATGAGAACCATCATTGGAGAGAAAGACAAAAACTATGTTTCTTATGCATATATTTATTTACATAAATAACTAGATGTGGACAAATAAATAATTAAATATTTAACTATAAAAATAGCACCTTTCAATCTACCCATAACCAGAAAATGCAAATCTCTGTATTAAAAAACAATCTACCTCATACTGATACTGGGATAGTAATGTTTGTCTTTGGTTAATGAACCACACTGGACTTACACACATCTGGCAAGTTTTGAATCCCTGAGCTGGCGCTTTGGAAGTGGTTTGTTTCAAGTAATACCTCATTCCTCTTGGCAATAGGTTCAGAACAAAAATACTGGAGCACATTTGACACACATACTACGATTCCAACAAAAAACAGTTTCAACAGTGTTGTGATATAATTACTGACCTGAACAATTATAATCCTCCTGTTTGAGTTACATTTTTAAGAAAGCTTTGGTCTTCATGATAAACTCCACTATTTAACTCCACAGCTATGGAGTTTGACTGTGAGTTTTTAATGTGTACTGTACATTCGCCTCTCTTTACATTTCACAGACATCTCTCTACTCTTTGTTCTTGTTTATGGCTGCTCTTATGAATAACAGTTTCTTATTTTAGTCTAAGAGTCTTGTTTAATAAGTGTTTAAGTGCTATAACTCATGTTGTTCAAGCATGTCTGTACTCTGAGAGAGTGTAGGCAATAGTATGGTCAGTGATAGGGAGCTGGTCTTGGGGTTGACATCTCACATCTTCAATTTGCCCAGGCTGGTGAAGAGCTGGGCCTCCAGTGCCATCTTGTTGAAGGTGCGGCTGCTCGTCTGCTCGCGCACGCGCTCCCTCATGTGGAAGGAGGCCTGCGCCACCCGCCGGCTCTCCCTCAGCTGCTCCTCTCGCTCCCTCTGCAGCATCTCGCAGCGCCGGTCCTTCAGCTCGGCCGCGCGGAGACGCAGCTCCCTCTCGGCCTCCTCCTGACGCTCCGCTTCCTCGCGCAGCTGCTGGTGCGAGAGCTCCTTGCGGCGGTTCTCCTGGCGGAGCAGCTGGACTCGACTGGCCCGCTGCAGTCGTGCCCGCTGCTCGGCCTGCTCCAGACGCTGCTGCCCCAGTTGCGCCAGGATGTGCTTTTCCTGCAGCCTCTGGCGGCTCTGCCAGCCGGCGCGCAGCTGCGCCCGGCGAATCTGCTCGTCCTCGCGGGCAGCGCGGCGCTGGAGCTCCTGCAGACGAGCGTCCAGCACCTGAGCCCGGTTCTGACCCGAGCGTATGAGCTTCTGCTCCAGCATCCGCCGCTTGGCCTCCTCTATCGCTCGCGTCTGCTCCTGCGCCTCCCTGCTGAGGAGCACGTGGCGCAGCTCCTCACGACAGTTCTCCTGGCGGAGACGGCGGCGCTCGCGGCGCTCCTGGGTCCTGCGGCTGCGGCGGGCGCGCTGCTCCTTGCGCTGGGCCAGGCGCCGCTCGCGCTCGCGCTCCTCCAGCTCCTCACGCTCCTTGTCATGGAGCAGACGCTCCTGCGAGCGCTTGCGATCCTCGGCCTCGCGGCGTGCCTCCTCCGCGCGCTCCATCCGCCTCGTCTCCTGCTCCTCGGCGAGCCTCCTCCAGCGCTCCTCGTGCAGGGCCATCTCCTGCTCACGCACCCCAACCTGCTCTTCCTCCTGCCGCTCCCGCAACTGCCGCCGCACCTCAAGGTCCTCCTGCCAGCGCCGGATGCTCCGCAGGAGCTCCTTCCTCTTCAGGCGCTCGCTGCTGAGACGCCGCAGCTCCTCCTGCTCCTGCTCCTCGCGGCGCTGCCGCTCCTCCCAGACGCTCAGCCGCTGCCGCACCTGTTCGTCCTCATGCTTGACCAGCATCAGGGCTGCGATTTTGCGGTCCTTCTCTGGCACCGTGATGCTCATCTTCTTCTGGATGTCCCGGGTGAGTCTCTCCAGCTGCCTCTCGGTGGCAGGAGAGTGTCGTAGGTCTCCCAGGCTCAGGTTGCTGCTGCCAATCTGGCTGCGGGCACTGAGGAGCCTGCCATCGTAAGTTGGGAGTTGGACCAAGGGGTCACCAGTGGCTAAAGAGGAGGTTGTTTCACTGAAACTCACAGACCTCCGACGGCCCAAACTAATCCCAACTAACTTATTTTCCAGCTTTCTCTGTGTTTCAATGGTGTTTCTACTCTTAGTCTCTGTGCTTTGGCTGTCAGTCATATGCTCAAGAACTGTTTCAAGGGCAGGAAACTGTTTTAAGGACGCCCCAATACCTTTACCCTCCTCTATAATCCTCTCTCGCTCCTCTCGACAGAGGCGCAGGAGTCGAACTCGTTGTTTTTCGTGAGCCTCGTACAATTTCGTGGTGGCTCCCAATGGCATGTCTTTGTTTTTCTCCACGAACTCAGAAAGGGGCTTAAACAAGAGATCAACTGGTTTGATGCCCAATTTTGAGCATGATTCCAATGAGCGGGGACTAGTAAGCACATATCTGCAAATTTCTGCATCAGGTCTGTCAAAATTATTGAGATCCAGATGAAGTAGAGGGGACGGCGGCCTTATATCCTCCATGTTGTCGGCTAATAAAGGCTAATGTAACGTTAAGCTAATGGCGTTTCACTGACCATATGGCGACAACAATCTCCAGACGTAGGCTGTCATCCGTTTAAGCTGAGAGGCTATCTCTGACAATAGTTTAGACACTAACTCAGACCAGCTGATTTATAAACAATTCCTTGTGTATAACATGATCAGACTGAGATAAAGTTATTTTCGTCAGAATTAACGATTTTCGAGGTTAGTGTACACTAGTTTAGCCTACTCTATCGCATTTCCATTCCTCGATCCGCTTACTAGGGGTTTGTCACGTTAGGACGCTTCTTCGGTGACCATGGGAAACCACCAACGTTGTTTAACAAGAGTCCCTGACTTACCACATAGCAAGATCGATGCAGCGCTCTCTAGTGGGTGGAGGAGACAACTTCAACGTGCAACACCAAGTTAAATCATAGGCTAGAGTCAATGGTTAAATCCCATCGCTTTTTGAACTTCTATCATGGATTTCAGTTTTATGTTACTTAATGCCAATGATCATTATTATGTGAATGTTTATTTTTCGTGCCATCCAATAATTTTGTCCCTGCTCAAGGATAATCTTTTGGGCAATGGCCTACAGGCCTACCTACAGGTGTAAGTTCAGCACCACCCAGATTTAATGATAAGCCATGCTTTAAAAACCTTATAATATAAGAGGCGTGGAAGACAGTAAACAAGATCAAATATCGGCCTAAATCTTACACACAAACTTAATGCTATATTAGCACATGCATACCCCCCCCCCCCCCACCCCCCCCATGCCACAGCCGAACTGTGGCCACACTTATACATTTTCTTTAAATAGTTAAATATATAGATATATAGACTTTACTTTATTTCTGCATTGTTGCACTGTTGGACTTACTCATTTGCACTATCACCATGACCACTATCACCATTGCACTACCACCATGACACTCATTCACACAGAGCACCTTACCATACCTTACTATGCACAGAGAATCACAGGCTGTCCCTGCCTCAGTCATTGCAAGCGCCTCTGATTGATTAATCACGACTATGTGGATACTGTTTTTAGAATTGATGTAGATTAAGTGTTAGTTAGTATATTTTTATTTTAGTATATTTAGCATATTATTTATCTTCTACTGTCCTTATTGCTTAGTTGTGTTTTTATATTATATACTTTAATTACTCTTTCTGCTGTTAAAGAATGTGTTTGTGTTGTCTGTATGCTGCTGAGACCTTGAATTTCCCCTGGGGATCAATAAAGTATCTATCTATCTATCTATCTATCTATCTATCTATCTGTTGGCTTGACAACCTGAAATGCTGGGAAAAAACACTGATTCTCTGCCTGCAAGTAGCCTACACTGGTCATTGTTTGTGAACATGTGACCCATGTTGGTGATATGTACCCACATATTAAATGTACTAATTAGTGAAGTTTTTCTGTGGCATTGAGGAAATTGATCTGATTTGAACTCGAATCTGCTTCCAATCAGCCTGGGGACAGTGTATACAGTCGCAAATTCCTCTATGTAGAATTTGTATAGTAAGATAAGATAAACCTTATTGTCCCACAAGGGAAATTTACAGTGCACTGCTTAACTGCCTTACAACTCTTAAGTCAGTCGTGCAACTAACTACAAGAGGTTTTCTTTTGATATGTAGAATCCATTTCCATTAATTTCTAAAAAGTTTACCACATTTGAGAAATATCCCCACAGAATGTTAACACTGCCTTATTTCACAATTGGGATATTTCTTTTGCAGTGTTATATTTACGTCATAGGCAGCGCTTTGAGGATTGGCCATATTTCAATCTGTCATGTGGCCATAAAAGTCCCCCCCCCCCAAAAAAAAAAATGTCTTCAGCAACAGCCATATAGGCTTTTTACTGTGGATCTTTTCAAACAATGGCTTCTTTTGCCACCCTCCAATCCAGTCCTCTTAGACAACTCCTCTGACTACAGACACATGGTTTGGGAAGGGGTCAACCTTTTCTTTGAAGCGAGTGGTGTGAAGTCAACTTCCACTTTCTTCGTATAGGTCCAGTGCTGCTCAGTTGGACATAGAAAATCACTTGAAATATCTTCCTGTATTTTCAGTGAAATATTCTGGTATTTTACCAACAATATTTTGAATCAGGATGTCTCTTTAGTCTTAATTAATTCTGTTTTACAACCTGGGGAATATGGAGCCCCTAAGGGGACATGAGCAAAAAAAATCTAAAGTTTAGTTTCATGTGCTCACGCGAAACTTGCATGTGCGCACATGAAAGTTTCACATGCAAAACCTTTTCACATGAAACTTTTGCGTGCGAGCACATGAAACTAAACTTTAGATTTTATTTTGCTCATGTCCCCTTAGGGGCTCTGTAGGGGAATGACCCTTGGACAGAGCGATTTTTTTTCTTTAATTATTCACAGGCATTACCTAATAATGATCAATTATGGTAAAATAAATGACACCTCTGTACCATTTCTGAATATAAAATACCAAGACTATTGTTACATATATTCTGCAATATAAATGATATACTAAATAAAACTGAATGTATGAATATTTTTGTGAGAATCTTATTTCAACTTTTAAGGGGGTTAAATACTCACTGTAGGTCTCTGAAAGGCCTTTTATTGAATAGACTTCATTATTGTTAAACCACACACACACAATATCATACCACAGTCAAAATGTAGCCAGTGTGTAAAATCTCCTGCACAAGGGTTTTATTGCATAAGAGGCAAGCCTTGTTTTCTAGGCTGGTGTGACTGTACTACTGGTCATTGCATCAAGTTAGGGGGGTTAACACACCCTGTGCTAATGTGTGCATGTGTAATTTAACAGAGTAATGTTTAAACTTACAGGCTTGTATTTGGTCTTTGAGCTCTTAGTTTGACAGCTGACAGTAAAGTATAAGTAAACACAGAATTGGCAAAACATAGAAAACAGAATTGCTTCATCTGTCGAATCTGATTATACCACAGAAGAAAATATGTAAGCATTTTATATAAACATATTGTATTTTTTTCCCCATCACAAATTACAATTTGGCAGTTGACAAGTTTACATACAACGGCGACAGAGCAGAGACTCCCCATTACCTCATTTTACCCGAGTCGTCACTCTGAACAGACAAGACACCAAACCTGACTGCACATTGTGCTTTTTAAAAAATTGAGAGCAGTTAGAATGCACACAGATGATAAATACAACACAGGCTCATTATATACAGAATACAAAAGATTGTTTTTAAAAAAGGAAGCGTTGAAACACTGGTCAACCAAAACTTGTATTACCACAAGGTCCATTTAAAACAAAAATCTAAACATCTAGTAAGGCTAAAAATTGATTTTCCTTCATCTTAAGTTTTTAAAAATGTTTGAAGGAACAGGCATTTCATACAGTACATATACATGCAATACTGAATTATAAACCTGAAGCCTTTGTAAAACAAAGTTGACCTAAGTAACTTAATTGGCTTAATAAAGTCAGGCAGACATGTCTTTTAAAGACATTTCAAATGTGAGTACTTCAGATACTAATAGCTGCATCATTTTTGTTGCACTGAGTCAAATGACAATTGGCACAAGCGTCAGTGCAATGCATTTACAAGCTGATCTAACAGTTCATGCTACAGAGCCTTATTCACTGTATTTTTAACAACCTGAAACTATTCACTGTATTTTTAAACAACCCGAAACTATCTTGTTCAACATTTTATAAACTAATTCTACATCACTTACAGGACTAGTCTACACTTCATAATTAGGCACCTAAACTGTAATAAAAAGGGGGTTCATTGTTCTTCACATTTGACACACATGGTTTGTTTTTTTTTTCTTCCAGTTTTCCGTAGGACCAGGTTTGCAAAGAAGCGGCAGCAACACAGACTTGACTGACCGCTGCTGGCACAGTTAATGTAGCAGTCCCTCCTACCAGGACAGAGAAGCGGTATTAATACAGGAAGGGAAGGAAGTAGCGCAGGTGGCATTCTCCTGGGCTCTGTGACCTCAACCAGACGCACGCACTTCTGGCTCTGAGTGAAGCGAGACAGGCTGGTAAAAAAAAATGAAAATACAAGCCCCCCCCCCACCCTGACCCCTCACAACTCAAAAGTCCGAGTCCTCAGCAGGGGGGGGGGAGGCTCAAGAGAACAGGTGCCCCGCTGAGTTGTCAGTCTCTCAGATCATCGCCCGGAAGCCGAAGGACAGTGCAGCTCCCAGCGCCAGGCCCAGGGAGAGGAAGAAGGCCATGATGGCCCCAGCTGTCTCGGCCTCCTGCTGAGCCACTTTCCTGAGAAGGGAGACAAAATAAGGCCTGAGACTGCCGCTACGCAAAACGCAAGGACATCTGACGGAATGGAAACAATCATGTGGCAGCTACTAACCATTTTGGGAAAATAAATAAACTGACATCTGTCTTGCGTCCAATTAAAATGTTAAATATATTTTGGACTGATACAAGTGTTAAAGTGTGGCATTACATAAAATTTCAAAAGGTCAGTAGGGACAGTGTAATGCTTTGCGGTGTGGCCGCATTAGCACCTAAAACCTGCATTAACTTCTGATACCCAAACACCATGCATGCATGTATGTACGTATGTATGTATGCATGTATTTGTACTCACTTTGGACCGAAGCACATGCAGAGACTGGCCAGGTAGCCATTACTGAAGGCGAAGATGATCATGAAGATGATGTACCAGGCGTCGTTACTGAACACCACAGGCAGGTAGTGTCTGGGCTGCACGTTACACAGGATGAAGAGTGGCACGAAGATGACGCGTGCACACACCAGAATGGGCAACAGAATGCTGTCTTTCCCAGGCTAGAAGGGCAAGAGAAGACAACAGAAGGACACAATTGTTTATAATCACCATCTTCTACAATCATGCTTAACGCAAGCATGCCTGACCTTGACAAACAACTGAATTGTGTCTGTGTTACTGATGGACTTGAGAATGTTGAGGACTCCTCAACAGTAAAGGACACTTGCTTATGGCACCATTCAGCTAAAATGTCTCTGGAACAATTGGACTACGAGGGGAAAGAATTGCGGACTTTCTCCGATGACTTTCTCATCATTGAGGTTTTGGGAATAAAACCCGTCTGACCTATTCAACTCTGCCAAATGCAATTAGCTCGGCCTTTCAACGGAGATATCACAATCAAACTATACAGCTCCCAGTCTGAGACTCCCAAGAACTCCACATTCTTTGGCATCTCATGCAACTTTCAGAGCAGACCCCACCTCAAGGCCCCTAAACCAATTCTTCTAATTAGATTCCACTCAAAGTGCAGGGGGTTGGGGTGGGTCACCCATGAGACAGATACAACCATGTTTGGAGAGGGGCAGGAGAAACAAACTCTTCATTGACAAGTATGCATGCCTGAGGTTCAGGGAACACATGATCTTCACTCAGCTGGTAGCAGAGCAGTGCAGAGGTTACAAGAGGGGGAGGGGTTCTCGTAGAAACTCATTCCTGGAACGCCTTGTGTGCACTCATTTGACTCCAAGTTCTCTTTCTTTCTTTTTTTTTGTCCTCCCCAATAATGAACACAAAATAACTGTAGATTGAAAACCAAAATATATTCGTGGTCCGTAATTAATTCAGCAAAAAGGCAGCCTTGAGAGATGCACTCGGGGTGAGCGTAAATGGATAAAACTGTTTGGGCCAATTAAGCGGCGGAATTCAGCTGTGCGGTGGAGCTACGTGCACATGTGTCTGTGAGAGTGGCCATTAAGCTCCTTCAGGGGCAGAGGCTAAGGACTGTGTGCTGATCCAGTCACAGGGCGAGCAGCAGGAGGCCAACCACAGTTCTGCCTCAGATTTCCTCCAGTTTTGGAGGAAACATGCTCTCTACCCATGCAATGCCTTAAGCCCAATTCACACCAAAGATTCGCAACGAGATGAAACCGTTGCAGAAAGGAGTTGCAGCAGTGTGAATTAAATGTTGCACGTCGTTGCCAGCTGTTGAAAGCCGTCGAAAAGCATTCACCATGTCTAGTCGCAGTTGCAAGGTTTTAGAACGTTGCAGCAAGTTGCTGGTTTATAGAATGTTGCAGCTCATCTCGTCGCGAATCTTTGTTGTGAATTGGGCTTTACCCTTCTACTTATATATACAAGTTTTAATAGAGAATAAACTGGTACATTTAGTAAATCAGTAAGTGTTTATTTATATGCCACATTTATCAAGCACAACATGTAACCATTGGGTTTTAGCTAATGTAAAGTTAACGTCTGATAAATGCTTGTGTTCATATCAGCAGGATCAAGTCCATTTAAAACAACCACACGCCGAGATACCACCAACTGAATGTTCCAGAATCTTTTCTTTTTCCTTTTAATAAAAAGATCTGTTCTAGAAGGAGAGATGAGAGCATGGAAAAAAATCATGTTGTTAACATTTGCAGGGTTCCTCTTGGGCGTCATTACTCTGTCTGAACCAATTGACCCCAAGGCAGAGCAGAGGAAATGGCTTTTAATCCACCCAGCAAGCTCGTGGAATGAGGTTCAGAGAACAGATGTTACGTGGGATTCCACCAAGAAAAAAAAACGAAAAAAAAAAAAAAAAAAACACCAAAACAAAACAAACTTGCTCTATGGGGGGATTTCTAAGAAGCCTTTACTTTGTGCCTCTCAAAAATGTACACACACACACTACTCACCCACATACACACAGCGGTCAGGCTGCGTCCGGCCCAGTCCATCACATTGAAGAGGAGGAAACAGGACACGGGGATGAAATAAGTTTCTGACGAAGAAAGAAAAACAAACAATCACCTTAGAACAACTGAGGCTGAAATGATGACAATCAGCAAAGAGAAAGTGCTTCTGAGACACAAAGACCAAGACACGAGCACACACACGCACACACACGCGCATGCACGCGCACACGCACTCTCCTTACCCCAAGCACCAGGCTCAGCTACTGTGGTTTTCACGTCCACAGTTACAGCAGGGAATGTACCGATGGTGACCGCAAAGATGCAGCACACAGATAAAGCCATGACCCAGATCTACAGGTTAGAGACAACAACAAACACATAGACATGAATCTAAAGGAGGCCTTTAACATATGATATAATGGCAGAATATTATCTGTTAACTGGCATGATGCTGATATTACTAGACTCCTGAATCCCTGGTATTTGACCCAAATAGGAAAGTCATGACCTGCCTCGACTTGATCAGACTTAATACACTTTAACACACTCTAGCCCTCAAGGTGAACACCACACTATTCACTGTGTGCATGCGCTGCTTCAGCTCTCGCAGACAATCATCTTAGTGTACGGATGAGGGAAAAAAATAAATACAAACAAGTCTTCCATGGTGAATGTTGTACCTGCTTAAAGATGGCGAACACAGACACAGCTGGCTTGCTTTCTTCATCGGTCAGACTGACCACAGGCCTTTTCTCTGCAGGGCCATCTGGGGAGGGGAGGGGGAGACGAACGAGACTCAACATGGAGATAAACGTCTGCAGCACAAGCCTAAACATGGTGGCCCTGACGCCCAGTCTGGATGAGAGGAACACTGAGAGTGTTGTGTTCTTGTTGGTGGTAGAGGAGGAGAAGCAGCATCATTACAGTCTAGACTATGGGAACACTGGCTCTCCACTCAGAAACCACAGGGCAGGCAGGAACTGTACTGTAAACAGCTCAGCTAACCCTGGTTTGGGTGTGGGGAGCAGGGGTAAGTTTGTGGAGGAATGAGAAGGCCATACTTCCCAGTGGTGTGGGGGTGTGGGGGCTGGTTCCCCAAGCTATTTAATTAAAGACATTCTTTTTGGCTCATGGGATAAACCACACAAGAAATTATTTAGATGTTTACTAGTGCTGAAAGAATCTATAGAGAATTCATGGCCGACTTATACCTTTCTTCAGCAGATCCATCTTGTTCTCTTCGTCACTAGTAGGCCGTGGCCCACTGCTCTCGGCATAGTACTGGAAAAACTCCTGCAGTGGACACAACAGGAAAGAGTTGTTCCAGGAAAATTCTTTTTAATAAGTCAACATCTTTCAAGTTAATACCCCACCCATAACCACACAGTACTGGCATGCGGTCAATGATGGCACATATAAAATGAAATATGAAACGGAATGAAAAGTATGACTCTCCATTGTTTAGTTAAACATTGCTTAAGTATGTGTGTACACAGACCCCAGATGAGTTAAATGCAGAGGACAATATTCCTTCAGGACAAATAAACCCACTCGACATCCTAGATCCCTCTTTGTGAATTTCTGACTCATCGTCCTCATCCTGCATTACAGTCTAAACCAGCGCTGGTCAAATGACTCACAAACCGAACATTTCATACCATTTTGGGCAGGGCGAGGTAGGAGAAGATTGCCAACAGAATGACAACGCAGGCGGTGATGAAATATCCAAAGGAACTGTCGTTGAGGGCAGACCCAGCTGGAAACAGAGAGGGGATACAGGTCACAACCCTGCAGGGTCCTTCACTGCCAAGGGGTTTAGAAGGGTGTCTACAGCCACTTCTAAATCTTGATTTTTATCCAACTCTGATGGAAAGTGTTTCCTGTTTGTCTGGCTTTGTGTAGTAATTGAACTACCACGTAAGGATGCAGTACTATGGTAGTGTTGACAAAGAGAGTCAATTAATTGACAAATACAGTAAAAAGCTAAAAAAAAAAAACAGGTTGTTAGGACAAGGTATACACACATGGCTAATTAGGCTTCAGCATCCCTTAAAATGAGGACTACCCTCAATGAACTTTAGAGAAGAAATAAATAGTAATTAATGAATTACTTTGTGGTTTAATAACAACCTTTGTGTACTAATATGGTGTCTTATTACGTGTAATGGGAGGCACTTACAGGCCAGGGCACAGATCATGGAGAACGCGGCGAAGGTCCCAGCGAGGCCTTGGCCACTCATGATGGGCGTGGTGTACGAGGCAGGAAGCATTCCCGCCAGGCCAAAGAGACTGCCCTGCAGAACGGCGCCAAAGGCTATGGAAGGGAGTACATGGACACAAGACTGAGAACATGACCGCACAAGGGACTTAAGATGTGAAGTGTGAGAACGCAGCATGGAATAGCAGAGCATGAGCAAAGGAAGGTGAAAGTTCATTTCCCAGTTTTTCATCTCACTCCCTTTCAAGGCTTTGCTCCTTAGTTTGAGTCTCTGCCCAGGGAACCTGAACATCATCAACAACCAAGCTTATCTATGATCGCAATAAATTTATCTAGGACTCCTCTCTTCCTCTCAAGAGCTGAGCACAACCAGGCACAACCACCAACAGGCACTTATCTGAACACTACTACAACCAGGGTTGGAAAATAATTCTCCAAAATGGGAGTATGTACTAGTCACTAACAGACAAATGGTCAAATTCACCAGCCACTCAATAGTAAATGATTATTTTGTGACCAGCAAATGTAACATTTTACCAGCATTTGGCTGGAGCTAATTTCGGTACCCGACCACAACCCATCACTGAGCTGGACATAACCACAACCAGGGACTGCAGGCTGTGTGTGTGTGTGTGTGTGTAACAACCAGGCCAGCCTGAACACTGGAGCATGGCAGAACCACAGGAGGTCCCCTGGCCTGCAATGACACTGGCCTGGCCTGATTAAAACTGAGGGGCTTGGGCTAGGTGCTAGGGCCTGTGTGAGCCATCTGGCCAGCATACAGGGCATATGGCAGGGATACAACACAGTAAAGCTACAGCTACAACATGCCTCCGGACAGACACTCACAGTTTATACAGACGATCTTGATCATGGTGAGCGTGAAGAACGGCACCGGGGTCACATCCACTTTGACCAGGATGGCGGTCATCAGGAACACCACCAGGATGACCGAGAGGCAGCCGGAGATACGCAGCTTCTGAGGGATCCTGACCAAAAAGGAGGACAAGGAGGAGGAGGACGAAGAGAGAGAGTTGTGAGTAGAACATTCCTGGGGAACTGTTTATACAGGGGAGTGGAGCGATCAGAGATCCCTGGCAATCCTTCCCCGTACCCACACATAATTAAAACAAACACGGCCCCAAGAAACGCGAGCCTCAAACGGGGTGGGGTGGGGGGTGGGATCATATGGCTCCATATGTGGACTCCAGTCTCACGCAAACCCACCTGGACTCACAGAGCCCTCACCCCAGGGACACGACAGACCCCTGAGGAGCTAAGGAGGAGGTGCAGATGGGTGTGCAGGGTTTAGAGGAGTACGTTTAGGGTCAGGCACGCATTCAGGGCAGCAGCAGCAGGAGGAGGAGAACAGAGGGAGTCATAGTGAGGCGAGACCAAAGCAGGCATGAGGTGCAGGGGTCAGTGGGGTGAGAGTTGGAAGTGGGACAAAGTTGAGATAGGCAGAAAAGTAGATAGGCACTTAAAAAAAAAAAAAAGTCAGATAAGACTACTGACAGTGGATTTTTGGTATTAATGCAGAATACAACAAAGTGATGAAGCAATGGTGACTGTAAAATGCATATCAGATATGGCCAAATTAAAATTCCTTTTTTGAAGCATTAAACAGAAATTCTTTTAATTAATACTGATGTTAATGTGAATGAGCAAGTCGGAGAACAGGTGAGCTCTTGCGTACCTCTGGTGGATAAAGGAGTTGAGGCAGGTGAAGATGAGAAGAGGCACCATGGCACAGAGCGTCATCACATTGCTGAACTTCGCTTGTAAGACATTGCGGCCGTCTCCTTCCACAGTGACATTCAGCGTACCATTACCGACTGCAACTGGTGAATCCTTCAGCCGCTCCACAAAATACTTCAGAGAAGAGCAAAGATTGATCAGTTATAAAAATGACACAGAGATTAATCATCAGTTCTAAAAATAACACAAAGATTGTTCAGTTGTAAAAATACTGCAAAGATCGATCGGTTGTAAAAATAACATAACAAACGCAAAGACTGATCAGTGCACATCTGTACAGCAAGAGGAAGAGACAAAACCCATCATGGCGTGTTGTGCCTCAGGTACTCAAGGATGATGATAGGAGACAACTTTTTGAGCAATGTTTCCGGGCAACCATATGACTCTTTTTTTAGTGTTCTGACTAGATATGTGCGGGAAACTACCCACTGACAATTTAAGATACCCAGATAAAACAAAAGCTGCCCAATATTTCTGTCACATTGCTGAAAAAGAACACCCTGGGTACCATCGCCCTAGCAGCTGCTACTGATTTCAAGGTTGACATCTGTACAGGTAAGGGGAATATCTGTTAACAATACCATGGTTGCAGTCATAAAGAAGTTCCATGGCAATAGAGTTCCAAGTCCCAGGATGAAAAAGATGATCCAGACAGCATGATACCTGGTAAGAGTTATGACCGCAAATTACACACAATACAATCAATCACACACTCACAGTTTATGCAGACAATACCCACTTACGTGAATATTTGTAGTGATGTGATATACTTACTTGTCTCTTGGAGTGGTGAAGGCAGTCATTTTCGTTTTTTCTGGATGTGGTTGCTCCTTGGGCTATTCACTGATTGGAATCAAATCTAAAACAAAAACACATAAATAAGTCACATGCACTTTCTGACCAAACACACACACGCTTTCACCGTTTCCTCACTTTCACTGTTTCATTTATATCCTCTTTCACAAAAGTCCACATGATGCAAGAAACCAATTTGGGTTAGTAAAAATGAATATAAAAATGACAACTTCAGCTTTAAAAGATGAGACATCCCAGTGTCGATTCCCAGTTGTCGTCCTCATAGAACTGTGAGTAATAGTATTCCAAGTGTTATAGTATAGTAATAGTAATAGTATTCCAAGTGTTATAGTATAGTAATAGTAATAGTATTCCACACAACTCCACCTCAGTTCCCGCTCTTGCTTGTGCAGTGTTGGGTCAGTTGCTCTGGACTCCGGAGCAGAACGCCCCAACCCCCCCCCCCCACAATACACACCCACACCGACCCCATACACACCCGCTCAAAACTAATAACATTTTAATTTATGTCTAAATTCCCTCCCTCGCTGGCAAACACCAAGTACAACAAATCGGCCAAAAAACAAATACACATTGTCTTGGGTTATTGATTCGGGCAGGGACTACTTGTGCTAAAGAATACAAACACGCCGAGGCAGAAATTAATTGAAGCACTCCACGGGCTTCTCACTGTGAGTGTACTCACTGCAGAGGCTTCTAGAAGATTCAGGCTTCTATAGGATGCAGGCTGCAGGCTCCAAACTAAGCTCTGCCTGCCAGATGAATCACATTTATTCAAAATCCTCCAGACTGAGGAACAGGGTTTAAGCTGCAGCTGCGTCAAAGCTCTGTACTTACGCACCCCAGATAGATAGCGTGCACTACCATCTCAATCCCACAGCCGGAGAACCACATAACCCAAGGTGACTTTTCAAATAAAAAAAAATAAAACACTCCTCAAGACTACAGATATCTGGAACTTACTCCTGTGATTGATGTTCCAAAGGCAGTGGAGAGAGAGAGATGGAAACTCCCTTGCGTGCACTGACTCCAGATATCCCTGGGCAGCCTCTCCAGTCAGAGGAGACTACTAAAGCATAGGGGCTTAGCCAAGTCAATTTTATAGTTACGAGGTGGTCTAGTAGCCTGCGCGACCCTCAGAGTGGTCCCACCTCCCACCTCTAGCTGTTCCAGTACGTCCACTGAAGGAACGCCCCTCCTGGAGGCATCCTGAGAGCGATAACAGATGCAGCGGGCCTGAGTCTCCCTCTCCCGTCTTCCCTTGGTTAAAGTCAAGTCAGATAGATGGCTGGCCACTTGTGTGCGGTCAAAACTCTTCTTCAGTGCCAGCGCACAAAACATAAGCGTGTACACACACACTCTTACAAAATAACATAAACGTTCAGTTTCTCCCTCACATTTGTGCACTGAACTCACGGTGATCCCCAGGAAATGGATGCTCTGGAGATGTTTTTGGAAGTGACAGAGAGAGAAGGAGAGAGAGAGAGAGAGAGAGAGAAAGAGAGCGAAAGAGAGGGGAAAAAAAGCCCGCCAAGCAAGACAAAAAAAAACAGCGAGAACAGAAAGAAAGAAAAAGAGAGAGAGAGAGAGAGAGAGAGAAAAAAAAGCCTGTCAAGCAAGACAAACGAACAAAACAAACAGCTCCAGCCTGCATCAAACAAAGCATCCTCTACAACCCTATAAAGACAAATAACTCAGCCACGCTGTATACAGTGAAGGACCAGGCTGAGCTCCAGGCATGCAAACAATAGCCATCTTGACAGGCCCCCAGTCCCAGACATCATCTCTATTCTGGGCCTTTTATTCACTATGGAAATGCCCAGCTGCCCAGGAGCTCCATTAGACTCTTTTCCACCACAGGCGATACGCGTGTGCGCGCCTACCGAGGCACATTCACAGACTGCTGAGAACTAAACCACAAATTGAATGATTTTTAATGTTCTCATAATGAAACAGATCCTGTCCCATTCTAGAGAAACTATTGACATGGTCCGAACATGGTAGATCATTCACCTTACCCCTCATGCAGACATACAGTGACATCTCTGTGGTAGACAGATAAATGACTTAACAGTCTTTGATTAGATTTCCATTATGAGATTAGGGGTTAATGTAAATTCTCCAGAGGTTCAACTAGGGCTGTAACGATACACCAACCTCACGATTCGGTTTGTATCACGATTTTTGACCCACGGTTCGATACGAATCTCGATTTTTAAAAAAAAAAAAATTGGTGGGGGGGGGGGGGGGGGGGCTAGACATTTTATTAAATAACATTTTAATAGCCTCCCTTAGAACACCAGAGGATTACAATATAATATATCTATTATTTTATATCCTGATATAAAAATATTTTTCTGAATGACTGATATTTATGACAGCACACTTTATGCAGATTAGCCTATAGCCTAGGCCTACTATTTTTTATTACAACTCTACCTCTTTAATTCAGCTGTCTGGTTGAAGCCTGGAAATATTGTAAACAAAGTAGCATATAGCTTAGCCTATCATAGTCTACTGATTGGACTGTTCAGTTTCCCCATGTGTGTTTAAGTTTCAAGGTAATACTTGTTCTCCTTGGGACAGGCCCTTTTGGGAAACGTTGGTATTGAGATGATCGATCAGTCAACTTCAATGCATGAGTTTTAAACAAATATGTGCAGCATGCTAATGATGCTAAGCGGATTTAATAGTAATTTAGCTAGTCGTCTGATCCTTGCTTTCACGATTGTGAATGTTTTATTTAAGTCGCGCGTGTTCATTGAGCAGGAGAGGGAGGGAGAGTGAGAGGGAGGGAGCGCGAGTGAGAGCGGGGCAAGGAGAGGGGGTTTACTTCTATACTGTTTGGTAAAGTTGCACACATAGTCTACAATGAAAGCAAGGAGAGGTATGAAATTATTATTTATTTATTTATTTGTTTTTGGACAACGTAGGCTACCGATAAGTAAAGCAGGAGTTGTGGGTTGCTTTTGCGGCCGCATAAGCTGCAAAGCACTGCGTGAAACACTAGAAGGGTGTGTCGCGATTCTGCCTTTTCACACCGCGACACAGTATCGTGGATATGAATGTCGCGATTTCGGTTTCGAATCGTAAATCGTTACAGCCCTAGGTTCAACATACTATGGTTCAGCGGGTCCTTGAATGGTAGAGACTTGAGATATCTGAAACATCTAAACTACCACGGCTCAGATTTGAATAAACAGGCCAACATTTTCTAGTAATCTTCAGTCAAAAGGTCACAAAAACAGAAACCAACCATTCTAAACATGTCCTAGAATCAATTCCATACTGTGGGATTCTCTGTTCAGGCCTTGCAAATAGTACCACTTGTTCATCCATTTCCGCTTCAGATCATCTAGCGCCACTCCCCTCACAAAAGAACAATCCCTGAAGGCAAGGTAGGAGAACTGATGAACTGCTTCAACTGCTTCAGGCTTGGACAATGAACCTGATTTATGCCCGGCAAAGAAACACGGCCCACTAACTTTTTACACTTAACCAAACAGACATTTGTTTGAGAAGCATCCACAGCCACACTCAAGATGAGTTACAGTGTCTTTAAACTCCAGAACTGATGAGTCACTGCCACAGATGAAGAAATTCAGCTCAGACGGATACACACGTTTCAAATAAAAACAAATCTATGCATTTATCGACACAATAAATGATTCATTAGACACATTAACAAATACAACATCACAACAAACAGCCTACAGTTACTTTGACATTCTATCCATACGGAAATGTGCTCCCTCAGCTACATTGGGCATCCATGGCCTCTATTACATAATCCTATTATGTTGAGCTTTGACTGGAAATTAGTAATTTCAAGTAATTTCTACAGGATATGATGGTACGGGCAGCGTGACAGTAAATACCATGAGAATATTATGACAAATGGGCTCTTTTACAAGATTTCCTCATTTTGTTTCTTAGGCCTCCTCCCCTACACCTCCACTCTCCTCTCAACCACACAGTTCAGCTGCCAGGTCAGTCACCCCCACACCAACACCAATGCCAACTTCCACCAGGGCCCTTCCAGGGCCATGTGTATTCAAAACCTGCACAACGCAATTACCCTAAACTTTGTTACAACCAATGGAATTTACACAGATACCCCTACATCACATGGTCGGAGTAGAGTCTGATTGGAGGCACTGGGTCCCTGATTGCTGGCGTTCGGTCCATTGAAGCTGCAGCCTCGTGGTGCCAGCAGACTGCCTCTCTCGCAGCAGTAGGTTAGATCTCCATCTCCCAACCAGGGGTGCGTTTCCCAAAACCATAATTGCTAACCTGTTAGCAACTTAGTTGGTTGGCAATGGGAAATTGCATTGCAACCAACAAAAGTTAGCAACTATGGTTTTGGGAAACGTGCCCCAGTTGTACTGCCAGCGAAGGGCTAACATTTCCACTATTCAGGTTGCAGGCCAAAACATGACATGCATGAGATCTGACATTTCCTCTATGGGCTTTTAAGATGGTGCCACACAATAAAAAAAAAACAATCTAATCTTTGTTGATGACAGTTGGCTACCAGGGGCCTGTACTACGAAGCGGGGTTACTGGCTTATCTGGGTAACTTCGAGAGTAACTTGATCACGTGTGGCGTGACTTCCCGATTAACCTGTACTACGAAAGGTGGATATGTTTTAACCGGTATGCTGCCATGGCAATTTACGCTGCATCTCAAACCTGCTCCGAGCAGGTTATGTTTTAACCCAAGGTTTCCGTTAACCACACCCTTTATAAGTACCACCCCTCCACTAACAATTCGAGACAATGTCGGCATACCTGGATGATCCATACGACATTGGAGCGCAAATCGTGAGGGGCTCTCTTCGCAGGGCGAGGGGTTTTAGAGACCACTATATATATATATATATATATATATATATATATATATATATATATATATATATATATATATATATATATATATATATATATATATATATATATATATACACACACACACACACACACACCCGGACGATATTCTCTATAAAGATATAGATTGTCAGCCGAAGGAATTCGTTATCTTTGTCAGATGATCTAGGCATCTCATAAGTCTCTAATGTCACCCGTCATAGCAATGCCCTTACGTGGACATTCATGTATTCCATCTAATCGGTGATGCTGAACATCTGATACTGTATGTCCGAAAATAAATCAGACATAGGCCTAGCCTACAGTATGTTGAACATCTGAGCAAGAATAGCCTAAAATAAAAAATCGGACATAGCCTACAGTAGGCCTAATAAATAAAAAAAATCACCATTTTAACAAACTTGTTGAATTGAATGCCATATTACTGTACCCTGCACATAAAGGCTACACATTTCCACAGCACCAGAATCCGACCGAATGCCTCCCTCAACCCCTTCCATAATCGGCCTTCCACTATTATTTGCGATGGCCAACTCCTATGCTACTGTAAAACACTCTAGTTCAAAGACACCTTTTTCTTGTTAGCTGTAAAACAGAGGCCAAGTGAAGGATATAAGCATACTAGGCCTACATGTTTTCATAATTAAGAAATATTAATGCAAGCTATGACTATATAAACCATTATCCTGAATAATGTGTTTGTGTTTCATTTTCACCTGCTGTCATGTGCGTTTGGCAATGGTGTTGCATCTGAAATGTTCACAGGATTAGGCATACACTAGATCAGTCAATGGGGGCTACTTAAACATTCAATTATCCTATTACTGTAATCTATATGCCCACTTCTAAATTGTGTTGCATCTGTAGGCATTTCTATGAACTCAAAATAGGAAATTTAATTATTTCAACTCATTTCATACATTCCGCAAGCTATTAATCCTCTGTAACACATATTTGAAGAACATGTGGAAATAAAACTTTACTTTTAGGCATTTAGGCTACCCGATCTGCAATACGTTGCCAACAGCCTTGCCTTGCTTTGTTCACTGCCGACGTATTTGATTTTTGTCGTAGAGTGGGTTTTAATTCCTCGTAACTTGTCATAATAATTGTGCATTCCTCATCCGTAAAATAAGGTGATCGCGTCATCACTGAAAGTGGTGACTTGCGCTGCAACCCGCCCCTTTTATGTGAACGCGCACAAACTCCAATTATGTTAACCCCGGCTCAACAAATCAACTTCATAATCAGCATCGTAATACCGATTAACACCACTTAAGATAACCAGGTTTTGTCAACCCCGGTTTAACAAAGTAACCCTGGGTTACATCTGGGTAGGTTAAGCTCCCTTCGTAGTACAGGCCCCTGATGCTTCTGATAAGTAACCACAAACACAAAAATGTAGACCATACATTAACTAGTAGAAAAGTATGCAATGGGGGAAAGAAGCGCCACTGGGCTCCAATGGTTCATCCAACAACAGGTGCTCTTTAATAAGGCGGGTACAAAATACAAATACAAAGAAATCCCGGCAGTAGCTCGTCACACCCAGGACAAAAAACTAAGGCACTCCGTCTTTAGGTAAATGTGTGTTAATATATTTAGAGCATATTTACCTAAAGATGGAGTGCCTTTGTTTTTTGTCCAGGGTGTTACCAGTAACTGCCTGGGATTTTTTTTATTTCTAGAAAAGTATATCTGACCTTAGCAGTGCCAAAGCCAAATGAACGTAGTGATTAAGCACTGGCACATTCCCAGACAGTAGGCTAATCCTTTCCCTATAGAGGCCACAGAGTCCAACATCAAAAAGGTTGGCCTTGCCCCCTGAGAGTATTACATTCTCCCTGTTATACTTCATTGTTTCTAATTTGGAAGTACTAATTGAAGAGCTTCTGAAACCAGTCACAGACTTCATGGTCATCTCTCTTACTCTACTTTTTTACAACTGTTAAAACATATCCTTGATAGTTAAAAAACAGGCCACTAGCTCAATCAGTAGTGTGGTATAGCTGGATGTCCTGCATTGGAGGTGATCGAGATTCCCCTGAGCGACAAAGAAGGTTTCTAACCAACAGCCAACAAACTATGTAACCCCCCACCCCCCCACCCCTTTTTCTGACATGGCTGAGGCGACTTATGTTTTTGTTTTAGTGGGGGTTTTTTTGGTAACTTATTATTACTTTGTATGTGTGTGTTAACATGAACACACAGGACAGTGCTGTTGTGACAATTAATACTTCAAAGGAAATTTTACTAAGTATTACTTATTTTAACCGACAGACACTGCTATCGAGACTACCCCACCTGTCCCCCAATCGCAGGGGTGGATGCTGCTGAAATGGCTTTTCCACACAGTCAAGGCATGCAGCTGATTTATCGTCTCTGGGCTCAGTTTCTTCGAATGCCAAATCTGTGTGAGCCATCACAGCTCCCACGGCACACAAGTACTGCGGATCAGCTCAGCCATCAATCAAAGGACCAACTCTGCTCAGTAGCTCAGTCTGCCTATGGCACGTTGCCCATGTTGCTATTGCCTTTCAAATGATTCCGCACCGACACCACTTCCTTAGACTCCTTAGACTGGGATCACAGTTTAAAAACAATGCAGAGAACTCCAGGAATAGTTAGCTGGGGATCGGTGGCCACAGCATGGGCAAGCACGGCAACCCATGAAATCGGAGCAGTAACCAACCCATCATGCCAGCGAAAGCAGTTAGTTTAGCAGCGTCACCATAGGCCTGTACTACAAAATGAGGTTGCTGGTAACCCAGGTGACTTAGAAAGTTACCACTGAAGTGGAAGTGGTAAAAGAACACTGTACCAAGCATCTGTCGTTTCCACAGTGATGTGTCGTTTTGAGATTAGCGGTTACTCCTTAAGTTACCGAAGGGGTACACAACAAAGCTGGCTTACCCCTGTAACTTTGGGAGTAACTACTGATCTCCAAAATAATGCTTTACTGCATGTATTGCTTATTATTGTTGCAAACTGGTACCTCGTTTTATGAGTAAAGAACATAGTTGTACTACTGTAGAAGTTTCGTACCATTCAGGGCATTATTAGCGGGGTAATTTACGAGATACTAAGTTGGTTCCATTACGCCTGCAGAAAGTCATTATTTTCTGACAGAGTACCAAAAGTATTGTTAAAACACACTACAGAAGTTGAGGTATAACATTTGTGCTGTCAACATAGCTACAGAGTATGTTTACTTGGCCTAGGCTACTCATTTCTGCATTATTCTGGCCTATAAATTAAAGCTTCCCAGTTGTTGTAGGCTACATCCTAAAGTAGGCCTACATCATAATCTGTAGAAAAAATGTGGATAACAGACCTAGCAAGGTGTAAGATATAGTGTAGTTGGTTATCAAGATGCTTAATATCAGAATGGTCCATCCTTAAGGGCCAATCTCAATTCTCTGTTTTACCCCTTACCCTTCCCCTATCCCTTCATCTTAGCCCTAGCCCTTGTCCCTCGAAACCGAGTGGCAAGACATAGGGGTGAAGAATATTCCCCTTGGAAATGAGATACCAATAGCCAACCATAAGGGATGATTGAAACACTTGAATTAACGTAATTTACAGAGATCGTACCACACAAGCTAATATTTTGTCACTAGCAACCTGTCTTCTGTGAAATAGGCCATCATTGCATTTTCAGCTCGGAATAAAACAGTTCAGGAATTATTTCAAAAGCAGAAGCCTATGTTCGTTCGTAGTCTAGGCCTACCTCCTGGTCCGGGTGAATGAAACAGGGATGGGGGACAAAATAAACATTCAGTTTGCTATGTAAACATCCCACAACTCCTTTGATATTTTACAATAATATCCAAATGGTCGTTACTTGACATCAGAAGCAATCGCTGCCTGTAATAGCCTATGCGAGGAGTCGGCAGCAGTAGGCCTATGCAGCATTCATGTCAGACGAGCAGTAAAAAAGTTCAGCGAATTTAGCTGCTGTTGGACTTTACATTTCTGACATGGGATGCTGCCAATTCGTGGGGTAGGCTATATCACACCTGGAAATATGTAAAATGCATTCGCGCAAATAATGATGTGCTGTTAACATTCACAAAACAGCGATTTTTGAAAACTTCCTCATGAAGAACAGGACCTTCAATATATGGTCACAAGATTGAATGCAACATAAAACAATTACCATTTTAATTTTATAATCCTTATTAATGCCAACATTTCATGTCAATGAATCTCTCGGTGTACTTGTTTTTCCGGTGTGAGCAGTCTATGTTGGGTATTTCTCTTACCCCTCGGTTTCAAGTAAGCTCCCGATCTGGCTTGGTTTTAAGGGGTATATACCCCTTGCCCTAATCCCTACCCCTCGATCGAAATGAGAATTGAGATAGCACTTCGTCTCACGTGCACGCGCAAAACTAAGGGGAAGGGGTTAAATAGAGAATTGAGATTGGCCCTTAAGACTCAGTTTATGATTATCAACAGCAACAACACACCCTTTGCCTACAAAGTGTTCTAAGCTGTTTACTTTAAACTGTTTGGCTGTCAACTATCCTTAAACAGAAATTAATAAAACACAAAATGTTGCTTTGTTTGCAGTGAAATACTATAGGCTAGTATATTTAACTACCATTACAGATTCATGGTGCAACAACCTCACTTAAATATCTAAGTTGTATTGAACAATTGTACACATTCCATGTTTTTGGTATAACTCTAATTTGTTTGCTTTTGTCTTTTAGGGACCAGACCAGACCAGTGTGGTGATGACCGTGTATTACATTATGTGTGTGCCTGTCTGTGTGCACATCCTGCCAACCATACATCGCTGACATTAACACGAACATTAATTCCTAAAAAACATGTGACCATATCTCAACATATCTGCACATACCTTTGAACTATAGACATAGATCTGAGATCTACACTGAGACATTCTGAGTATTATATTGTTGCAGGAGGACTATGCCGACAACTATATGAAGCATGCATACATTTGAATCATGTGCTGTGACATCTGTGAAACTTAGCTATGCTGTTAGACCTGTTTTTAGACCTGAGCTGTGCTGTGTGAAAATTAAGATTCTAACCTAAGTTCTGTCTAAAACTGATCATCTGAAGGGCTGAATCTTTTTCTTCAGTCTATATCACCATCAAAAGGGACCTATTTATTACAATTAACTGAGACTTCTAGCTCTTGCTGCCATTTCAGAATTACCACTGATAAATAGATCTGACTTAGGATAATATGATTGGCATTATCAAGTTCTGTATATGTATACACACACACACACACAACTGTGATTTTTTTTTACTTCAAGCTTACATTAGTGTATTCTGAGTATCATTCTGCTGTATTAAAACAAAGAATGTTGATCAATATTGAATTAACAATTTATTTTTACTGACTGTCATATACTCTAAGCTAGCATCTAATCAAGTAAGTGGTTTTCAAGAATACTGGACACGACTATGTAATCTGAATAATCATACTGTAAGTAATTTAATGTTATACACAGCAGCTTTTTTGCATTTACATGCAATGGTAATTCCCTGGAATTGAATTTTCTAGTTAACAAACGTTCATCTGATAAGCGTCTGAAAAGTGAATGGAGTGCATCCAGTGAGGGCAAACAGCCTGCACATCACCCCAGCTGTTCTCTTGAATTTCTCACCAGGACAAAGGCGGCATTCTGGTGCCCTCAAATGTCACCGAGTACATAAATAGAGCCCATGTGAGTAAGCACGAGCATCCGTGTGAGAAAGTTACATTATCAGTTAAAAGGCAATCGCAAAATATGTGAAGCTACATTTTAGGATTTCGACAAAGCAACATGTCCAGTGTCTTGCGTTAAAGTTTCGGCCTATGATACAAATTAACCTATGATACAAATTAACCACAAATTATGACACGGCGGAGGTAATGCACCCAAACGCCAAAAAAAAGGAGGAAGAAGTGGTAGGAGGAGACAGTGTACACGCAAATTGACCTTACGTGCCGGTTTCGCGTCAAAGCATGACAATGAATCGTGCGCCCAATTAGCCGAGTTAGCTATAGGCACACGCGTTTACTTAACCGCAAACTGAGTATATTGTGTATTCTACGAATAACTACTGTGAAGCTACACTTTAACGTTTCGTCACATATGGCATTTAACGTTAAGATAGGTACCAAGTCAATATTAACGTTCTGGTGGTTTAATCGCGTTGAATGGAGAAACTTTGACAACTATGTGAGTTATCGTTAGCCTACCCTAGGGACAGCTTAGAGATATTGTTCCGGTGTGGTGCCAACTTAACTTATCGACCGCTCTGATAAGTAGCAGCTACACCAAAATTAACGGGTAACGCAGTAGCAGCTTTTTACACTAAAGTTAAAATATCCAACAATCAATCTCCCGTCCTCTACTCCATGCCTCAACGCTACTCCAACATGTTGGTCAACTCAAACAGCATAAACTTGAGGCTTTGTGTCAACAACGCTAATATATATATATATATATATATATATATATATATATATATATAGACTACCATCGATTTCAACCAAAACATACCAAATAGAAGCAACGTGTTAACGATAAGTATGTGTAAAAATATATTCGCGCGTAAATACTTCCTTTAGCGGAAAGGCGGTAAATTTATTTTTTGAGAACAGAACCTAGCTAACCTGCCCAAAACCTAGGTCTATATGTCCGAGACTGACTTTAATAAGGATAAAGTAACGTAGCCTAGTACAAGTAGGCAATACTTATTTGTTCCCAGTTTGTGTTGGTAAGATGAATGCGCTGGGTTGAATAAATACAGTGGGTGTGATTACGTTAATCGCAATCATCTGAATTTAAAACTAGCAGTACATATATTTTAGTTTAGATGAATAAAACGACAAAGTAGTCTTACCTATGTGGGGGTTCATCCACCTGCGAGAAAGTCTTTGGTTTCTGAAGGCAAAATCGCGCTGAATAAACGCGCCACGCACATGTTCAGTTTCCATGCAACAAAAGCAGCGAGCGCATCATCATGGGGGACGTCCCACATCACAAGCGTGATCGCCGCCAAGCTACTACATTTGTGAAGATTCGAGATATGAAAGGTTCAGTTAGTAGGCTATATTATGTGGGCTAATTTTGAGATGATTAACCAAATAAGTTTTGGTTTCACGATTAAAAAGATAAATAAAAAAATAGAGTACCTACATTATGTGTATATTGCACTGTCTATATTGTTAGGCCTGTTATAGCCTATAATGCTATGGAACCACATTATTTTTGTGTAGGATTTTGTGTGATTCTGCCTTTAAATTGACTTTTTCTAGGCTGATATAGCACTAAATCATTCTGGCCAGACCACGAGGATCTTAAGAGAGTCCCCTTTGTCCCTTTATGACCCAAGCACACCTGCCCCTGAGGTGTAGGCCAGTGTGATAGCACATTATGGTCTTTTATAAAATGGACAACAGACATGTAAGCATTACAGTGGTCAAAAGGGTGAAATAATTTCAGCAGAATCCAACAACTTGTTGTTCACTCTACAAGTCCCAATAGTGTCAACTTCTGCTGGAATTAAATTTAATGTATTGTATAATAATCTCATATTTGGCATATGTTTATATGTATGTTTAAACAAGTGCTCAATCATTTCTGGATGACATCGTTTTATATGGAACTTGAGGAACACATATAGGGCAATGCTTCCTGTAATGTGATCTGCAGTTATTCTGATCATCTCACTTCCCAGATTTTGAAGTGGACCAGTAGTCCATTCCAAAAATATGCAAGAGTGTACTACCATGTCCCATTGGTAAACTTTGTTAATATAACTAATATAATGGGCAGTGATGCCATGATAGCCTATTTGGGCAATATCATTCTATTGCATTTTAAAATAGCCCTTTTACATTATTGTTTCCCAACTGTTGGTGCTCTTAATTATATCATAAACCTTAATACCATTCCAGTTTTCTGTATATATGAGAATATAAAGCACATAAGCTTTTCCTGTTAAGCAGAGTTTTGTTTGCAGGTGAAACTTTCCACTGGAGAACTATTATGAAGGGAGTGGTCCTCCCATAAAAACTAGGGCTGTAACGATACACCAACCTCACGATTCGGTTTATATCACGATTTTTGACCCACGGTTCGATATGAATCTCGATTTTTTTTTTTTTTTTTTGGGGGGGGGGGGGGGCTAGACATTTTATTAAATAATATTTTAATAGCCTCCCTTAGAACACAGAAACAGAGGATTACAATATAATATATCTATTATTTTATATCCTGATATAAAAATATTTTTCTGAAGGACTGATATTTATGACAGCACACTTTATGCAGATTAGCCTATAGCCTAGGCCTACTATTTTTTATTACAACTCTACCTGTTTAATTCAGCTGTCTGGTTGAAGCCTGGAAATATTGTAAACAAAGTAGCATATAGCTTAGCCTATCATAGTCTACTGATTGGACTGTTCAGTTTCCCCATGTGTGTTTAAGTTTCAAGGTAGGCTAATACTTGTTCTCCTTGGGACAGGCCCTTTTGGGAAACGTTGGTATTGAGATGATCAGTCAACTTCAATGCAAGAGTTTTAAACAAATATGTGCAGCATGCTAATGATGCTAAGCGGATTTAATAGTAATTTAGCTAGTCGTCTATGCGTCCTTGCTTTCACGATTGTGAATGTTTTATTTAAGTCGCGCGTGTTCATTGAGCAGGAGAGGGAGGGAGAGTGAGAGGGAGGGAGCGCGAGAGAGAGCGGGGCAAGGAGAGGGGGTTTACTTCTATACTGTTTGGTAAAGTTGCACACATAGTCTACAATGAAAGCAAGGAGTATGAAATTATTATTTATTTATTTATTTGTTTTTGGACAACGTAGGCTACCGATAAGTAAAGCGGGAGTTGTGGGTTGCTTTTGCGGCCGCATAAGCTGCAAAGCACTGCGTGAAACACTAGAAAGGGTGTGTCGCGATTCTGCCTTTTCACACCGCGACACAGTATCGTGGATATGAATGTCGCGATTTCGGTTTCGAATCGTAAATCGTTACAGCCCTAATAAAAACCCTTGACATCTGAACTCTCACTGTCACAAAGTATGCAGATTCATTTGCAGATGAGATGCTGTTCTTAATTCTGTAACATGCAATAAGTCACAAAGTTATCTGATACACATTTTCATTGGGTGAAGTAGGCCTACACTACAACGCCCACTCAAATCTGAACTGTGAAGTTGTCATAAAGTGAACCGATATGGATATTTTGACAGTACAGAGGGGCTGACAAACTCCATCAGCCCTTTTCCTTTCAAGTCTACACTTGTGTAAACAGCGAGTTTGTGAGTGGTCATAATCTCAGTAGGAGAGACTGGTAGGGTGCCTAAATGCTTCACAAGGGCCAGCAACCTTAAAAAGCCAAATGCAACACATCCCCATTGCGAGAGCTTTGAGCCAATCCCTATGATAACACAAACAATACACCTTTTGCCACTTTTTGCCTATAGGCAGCTGCGATTATCACATACATGTGTCAGTTTTAATTCTATATACAAACTCGATGACTTCAAAAGGTGGCTCACCAGGAAATCTGAGGGGTTTCAGTCCGCAACTGAAGACGTGCCGTACTCCACAGATTGTTAAATCCTTTAACGCAACGCAGCAGCATCTTGAAAACATTACGGAGAGGGCTGGCAGAGCATGATAGGGCTGTTGCTTACCCAATGACTCACTCCAGTCCCTCACAGAGTGGAGTGGAAGGCTTTGGGATCTTTTTGTCAGCATTTGTTTAAAAGTGGACATAATCCAAGAAGTCCTTTGACAGATTAAAATGCAGTATAGAGACTTTGCTTTGTTTCAGATGTCTGAATGTGGACATTTTTTTCTCCTTTACAGTTATATCAGACATACTTAACGTAGTAACATTCCTAAGTGAAGAAGATGACACTGGTAACTTGGTGCACATGTGGAGGAATAACTTTATTTTCCAGCTGTTTGCCAAGCACAACTCTCTACTCTTGCATTAGTCAGAGGCTCCTCTGGATGGAGGGGCTATTTCCAAAACAGTTATTGCCCTCTGACAGCAGTGCCCTTGCCATTGGGCTGCCTTCTTCACCCGTAAATTTGGACGTTTCTAAAATAGACCTGGCTCAGGCCTTGTTTTCATTTGGTTTTGGCTGTAAACGTGTGGCAACAGTGAGGGCAGAGAGAGAGAGGTTATTTGTGTGTATGACATCCATGCTTCCACCTACTCCCTGTCTAGTCTAAAACTAGGTTTCAGTGGTTAGACTGTGACTCTGACTGAAGGAGACCATGTCACACAAACACCCCCCCCCCCACCCCCAGCCCCCTTCCCAACATACACCCATTCATTCACCCCACACCACAAAAACACCCATGCACGTACATGTAGGTCTACACACACAGATGTGCAGCGTAATATTGTTAAAGGAAGAAAAACAGGATGTGGAGGAGAAATAAGTACATTTGTAGTACACAACTATGTGACTGACAGTTGGACACCCTGATGCTCGCTTCGGTGGGAGGCTTGGCCCTATTTTTAAATGAGGAAGGAAATGGAATGGAATATAATGTCCTTCGATGAACCTTTCAGGATGACCTTTCATGAAATTCTTCTGAAACTTTTTTTTAAAGGAAATAATGTGTAAAATCGTCATGACACTAGGCTAGGTTTTTACCACAGATGTCTTTAGTTTTTTAAAGATGATATCACAGTTTTGTTGTGCCCTTTAGTAAGTTTATCTGTCAGCATGCAGCAGGAAGCCATTAAGCAGTAAAAATGTATTTAATGTGCTTAAAAATACTTTTTTACTAGTTCTTTTACATAACTATGCATGCTTTCATATAACTACAACACCATCATGTAGGTTAAGATTTTTAGGGTTAAAGTTGGGATACCCGATAATCCATCCTTTACTTACTAAAGCTTAAACTTTGCACCTTTTCAAAATTCTGCCCTTTCTTCTGGGGTCAGACCCCTTATCCCTTCACATGGAATTTTACCAAGCATCTCACACAAAGTAGGCTACAAGTCCCGCAAACTAAGTCACCTCTTCGGGGAGCACACCTGGGATGTAGAACTTCTTTTCCGACTACACGGTCACTTAACAAATGTTCTGTGCAACAACTATCTTTTTTAACAGTCATTGGTTTAATCAAACTTTGTGAGTAGTATTTCTTTTTTCTTGTGGAAGGCTTTGAAATGAGTTTGAAAGTTTACTTTTTTTTTTGGTTGGCTGAGAGACCCTGGGCCAAGCACAGTTATTTAATTCTTCTCTCTCTCTCTCTTTCTCTCTCTCTCTCTCTCTCTCTCTCAGTCAGAGAGTTGGTCATGCTCAGAGGCACACAGTAGTATCTTAGAGAGCACTTCACATGACAAACCTGGCACGGGACCCAGGGAAAAGTCTATACCCTGAACACTGTGACAATCTCTCCAGCATATGACGTGAAATATGAGCGGCCTTGTCAACGGTCTCCTTCTAATTAGTCCAGTCATTTTAAGCCAAAATAGGGGTCAAGGTTGAACAAATTGCAACACAAGCAAACTTAACTGATTTTGAATCCTCAATATGTCCTGAGTAAGGGAAAAAAAGCTCCGAAGAATCCCGATAGGGGAAAGTTTTGAAAAAGACCCAAATATACCCTATTCATGCGCCTATTCAGTATTTTTCTCACGTGAATAGGGGAAAAAAATTAACCTTCACATATCACCATGAAAATTACTGAGTTGATTACTTACATCAAGACAAACAAAAAATGTATTATAAGTTTTTTGAAATTGTTTGTTAACATGGGCAAACAGGGCATAATGTAATTACGTATAGTTAATTTGTATAAATACCACAACGGAGCTAATAGTCCAGGCAAAGGTCTACCCAAAACTAATTGCAACAGAATTTATTTTCACATTTTTATATTTCAATTGGTGATATTTACACCACAGTAAAAGACCATGAAAATCCAGTTGGTGGAAATATGTTAAAATGAGGGTTGTTTTATGCATTATTCTTCAGCAAATACTGACAAAACTGTAATTAGAATGTTGTAGAATACACATTCTAAAGAATATCTGACCCCATCTAACATTACATGGAATTTTAGAATCTTGCATTGTTGAGGATAGGGCTGTAAAGATACACCAACCTCACGATTCGGTTTGTATCACGATTTTTGACCCACGGTTCGATATGAATCTCGATTTTTTTTTTTTTTTTTTGGGGGGGGGGGGGGGGGGGGGGGGCTAGACATTTTATTAAATAATATTTTAATAGCCTCCCTTAGAACACAGAAACAGAGGATTACAATATAATATATCTATTATTTTATATCCTGATATAAAAATATTTTTCTGAAGGACTGATATTTATGACAGCACACTTTATGCAGATTAGCCTATAGCCTAGGCCTACTATTTTTTATTACAACTCTACCTGTTTAATTCAGCTGTCTGGTTGAAGCCTGGAAATATTGTAAACAAAGTAGCATATAGCTTAGCCTATCATAGTCTACTGATTGGACTGTTCAGTTTCCCCATGTGTGTTTAAGTTTCAAGGTAGGCTAATACTTGTTCTCCTTGGGACAGGCCCTTTTGGGAAACGTTGGTATTGAGATGATCAGTCAACTTCAATGCAAGAGTTTTAAACAAATATGTGCAGCATGCTAATGATGCTAAGCGGATTTAATAGTAATTTAGCTAGTCGTCTATGCGTCCTTGCTTTCACGATTGTGAATGTTTTATTTAAGTCGCGCGTGTTCATTGAGCAGGAGAGGGAGGGAGAGTGAGAGGGAGGGAGCGCGAGAGAGAGCGGGGCAAGGAGAGGGGGTTTACTTCTATACTGTTTGGTAAAGTTGCACACATAGTCTACAATGAAAGCAAGGAGTATGAAATTATTTATTTATTTATTTATTTGTTTTTGGACAACGTAGGCTACCGATAAGTAAAGCGGGAGTTGTGGGTTGCTTTTGCGCCGCATAAGCTGCAAAGCACTGCGTGAAACACTAGAAAGGGTGTGTCGCGATTCTGCCTTTTCACACCGCGACACAGTATCGTGGATATGAATGTCGCGATTTCGGTTTCGAATCGTAAATCGTTACAGCCCTAGTTGAGGAACATTCTTTTATTTTCAAAGAGTGAATTTCTTTGGCTTATTTCAGACTGGTTTGTTGCAGAATTGGTGTCTATTTTTACATTGTGGCCCTTTGAATCAATGGAAATGTTTGTTGAATCTTTAAATAGACCCAAGTGTGTTTTTGCATGTAAGTGTTCCACAATGTGTAATCTGTACAAACACATAGTTAAGCATTATTCAGCCTAGGAAAGTGGTTTTGGTGTTTACGTAATCTGATTTAGAGGTCACTGAAACATACAGTATATCACACTAAAGTATCATAACACATACTCCTCTATTCTGTATAGGCGAATCAAGTGAACAGCTGATACATTTTGGCCTGCACTATTAAGGGAAACAAATTAAACACCCTAAACTATATATTTTCTGAAAGCATATACCCTCCAGAGAAGATATAACACCATTTAAGACATTTCCCATCTTCCTCCATGCCATGCACAATACACTGCCCTCTATTCTGTAAAGGCGAATCTAGTGTAAAGTGGATACATTTTGGCCTATACTGTCCAGGGAAAACAAATTAAACACCATAAACTATATATTTTCTGAAAGCATATACCCTCCGGAGGAGATATAATACCATTTAAGACATTTCCCATCTTCCTCTATGCCATGCACAATACATTGCCCTCTATTCTGTAAAGGCGAATCTAGTGTAAAGTGGATACATTTTGGCCTATACTGTCCAGGGAAAACAAATTAAACACCATAAACTATATATTTTCTATAAGAATATACCCTCTAGGTGAGATATAATACCAGTTAAGACATGTATTATCTTCCTCCATGCCTTGGACAATTTGTTTGTCAAATTTTGCAATTAGTTTTGGGTCACTATACATTAGCTATACATAATTACATTATGCCCTGTTTGCCCATGTTAACAAACAATTTCAAAAAACTTATAATACATTTTTTGTTTGTCTTGATGTAAGTAATCAACTCAGTAATTTTCATGGTGATATGTGAAGGTTAATTTTTTTCCCCTATTTGCGTGAGAAAAATTCTGTATAGGCGCATGAATAGGGTATATTTAGGTCTTTTTCTAAACTTTCCCCTATTGGGAATTATTCGGGGCTTTTTTTCTCTTACTCAGAACATATTGAGGATACAAAATCAGTTAAGTTTGCTTGTGTTGCAATTTGTTCAACCCTTTCTCCTAAAATGACTGGACTAAATGTCTTTCATGATTGTGCCATTAGATTCAATGATAACTAGGGCTGTAACGATTTACGATTCGAAACCGAAATCGCGACATTCATATCCACGATACTGTGTCGCGGTGTGAAAAGGCAGAATCGCGACACACCCTTTCTAGTGTTTCACGCAGTGCTTTGCATCTTATGGCCGCAAAAGCAACCCACAACTCCCGCTTTACTTATCGGTAGCCTACGTTGTCCAAAAACAAATAAATAAATAAATAATAATTTCATACTCCTTGCTTTCATTGTAGACTATGTGTGCAACTTTACCAAACAGTATAGAAGTAAACCCCCTCTCCTTGCCCCGCTCTCTCTCGCGCTCCCTCCCTCTCACTCTCCCTCCCTCTCCTGCTCAATGAACACGCGCGACTTAAATAAAACATTCACAATCGTGAAAGCAAGGACGCATAGACGACTAGCTAAATTACTATTAAATCCGCTTAGCATCATTAGCATGCTGCACATATTTGTTTAAAACTCTTGCATTGAAGTTGACTGATCATCTCAATACCAACGTTTCCCAAAAGGGCCTGTCCCAAGGAGAACAAGTATTAGCCTACCTTGAAACTTAAACACACATGGGGAAACTGAACAGTCCAATCAGTAGACTATGATAGGCTAAGCTATATGCTACTTTGTTTACAATATTTCCAGGCTTCAACCAGACAGCTGAATTAAACAGGTAGAGTTGTAATAAAAAATAGTAGGCCTAGGCTATAGGCTAATCTGCATAAAGTGTGCTGTCATAAATATCAGTCCTTCAGAAAAATATTTTTATATCAGGATATAAAATAATAGATATATTATATTGTAATCCTCTGTTTCTGTGTTCTAAGGGAGGCTATTAAAATATTATTTAATAAAATGTCTAGCCCCCCCCCCCCCCCCCCAAAAAAAAAATAAAAAAAAATCGAGATTCATATCGAACCGTGGGTCAAAAATTGTGATACAAACCGAATCGTGAGGTTGGTGTATCGTTACAGCCCTAATGATAACTGTACTGTAAATTTTTCCGTTCCATGAGAACCATGTTGAAGAGGTCATCATAAGACTTTTGTAATCAGTTAAGTGGCTATTCAGTTTTCTTTTTTCTTTATATCATTGCTAATGATACCATCAATCAGCTACTACCTAATGACTATTTAACATTACAAAAGCAATGGATTCCTGAGACATGACTGATTACAATGAATTATTAGCTGTTATAAAACAGGATTGAAAGGAAAACAGGAAAAAACTATGTGAAAAAGTCACTTTGACATTCCACAGACAGGACAAATGTTCGGATCTGTTGACATAAATGAAGGGGGTAAAAAAATGGGGGTTTGATATCATGCAGACAGGGTCAAAATGAGATTCCAGTGACTGGTTTTCAAAGAATTTCAAATACATTTGATCAACCTCACAACTCAAAGATTCTAAATATGGCAAGGCAGTTGAAATCTCAATAAGTTCCAAATGTTCTAGAGACATCATGACTGTTGAGGACTGTTCTTCCGACACGCCAGAGAAGTGGGAATCTGCAGACAGACAGATACAGAGTCTGTCTGGCTCGGTGAATGTATCTTTCTCCTGTTACTGTACATCAGACCTGAGGCGGAGCTGGCAAAGGAATCAAAGCGCAATCAAAACCATTGCCCAGGCACGCGCCCACAGGCAACTACAGAACACAACTGTAACGTTAGCATCCCCATCCATCTCACACTAGTGAAGCATTGATAGCGTGCTGCATGACTGGACTTGCATAGTGGAGTCCACATTGACCTCTCAAAAGGGTATAGATGATTTTGGCCACAACAGGTATGTGGTACTCTCTGCCAGTGCTCAGAAAACTGGCTTGAACAGCCCCGTAGGGTTGTCATTATTAACTGGCCTCGTGCCAAAAAAACAAAAGGTTAAATCAGTCTGTGTGACCTTAATTAACCTTGGCTGTGTTCACAAAAAAGAAAGATCTAAATATTTCTGCTACTTAGGGGCAGCCGTGGCCTACTGGTTAGGGCTTCGGACTTGTAACCGAAGGGTTGCTGGTTCGAACCCCAACCGGTAGGAACGGCTGAAGTGCCCTTGAGCAAGGCTAACCCCTCACTGCTCCCCGAGCACCGCTGTTGTAGCAGGCAGCTCACTGCGTCGGGATTAGTGTGTGCTTCACCTCACTGTGTGTTCACTGTGTGCTGAGTGTGTTTCACTAATTCACGAATTGGGATAAATGCAGAGACCAAATTTCCCTCACGGGATCAACAGAGTATACTTATATTTACTTATACTTCTCTTCCAGGTTCAAGTCAGATATTTATCAGCGTCAAGAGATTAGAGAGTTAACTGATACATTTATGGAGACGAAGCTCAAAGTAGTAGTTTTAATGCACTGCTGACAGCTGCACATGTGAAACCGTGGGCAGGTTTTTGTAAGAAGACCTGTGCTTGCTTAAAGGAGAATTCCGGTGTGATTTTGACCTAAAGTGTTTTGAAACATGATACCGAGTGTGAACGTATGTCTCATAGCCCATCTCGGCTTGTCCCCTGCACTCCGAAATCTGGCGCCAGTTAGCCGATGCTACCAACAAGGCGGTCAATGGTGGTGCCTCGGCATCGGCATAGCCATGCAAATAAATCACTGTTTTACACCATTTACGAGTAAGAATGAACAGGTATGATAAGGGATCAGATTCCAAAAATAATTCCATGGAAATGCATGGATTCCAGTTGCTGCTACTGGAAGAAACTGTAATCCATGCATTTCCACAGAATTATTTTTGGAATCTGATCCCTTATCATACCTGTTCATTCTTACTCGTCGCTCGACTTATCGTGACTAAATTCAAGATGGCTGCAAACGCTAAACTTCGTGAAGGTACTGTCTGTATAAATCGTCTTGTAAGTAAACTACCAGTGCTTTTTCAAAGTTCTCAATGTCTCGTTTTAAATGTCAGGGCCCTCGGAAGTCTACCAATGAAGTGTGGAGATACATTGAGCCTCGTAAATGGTGTAAAACAGTAATTTATTTGCATGGCTATGCCGATGCCGAGGCACCACCATTGACCGCCTTGTTGGTAGCATCGGCTAACTAGCGCCAGATTTCGGAGTGCAGGGGACAAGCCGAGATGGGCTATGAGACATACGTTCACACTCGGTATCATGTTTCAAAACACTTTAGGTCAAAATCACACCGGAATTCTCCTTTAAGTGCTTGAAAGAGAACTGAAATGAAAACAATCAGTTTTACCTAGCTCGAGTTGCTGCAGCCAACAGCTACAGCAGCCAGGCAGCTACAGCACTACACTCTAGGGCAGGGGTGGGCAAGTTCCTACTGAAACCAGTGCGAAATGGCTGCCGATACAAACGTAATTGAAGCATGTTTAGAGTCGATTTTTGAAGAAATTGAAGTTCGTTGTTTTAAACCTCTGCAGAAGTTATGTCTCATTTGCCTAAGCAAAGGCTAACCAGAGATGGCTACAAAGGCAAACTAAACGTCATCGTTTTGCTTGTTAGTTCGCTGTCGGCCAGCCAATTTTCAAAACCCAATGTGGCCCTTGAGCCAAAAAGTTTGCCCACCCCTGCTCTAGGGGCATGAACATGGGAGCTGTCTGGAAGCTGTAACTGTTGGCTGCAGCAACTCAAGTGAGGTAAAAACGATTGTTTGTTTTCCGAAGAGAGCGGGGGGGGGGGGGTTTTGGGGCTTCTCTTGTAAGGTTTTCTATGCCCCATGACACTGATAAACATTCTACATGTGACATGTGCTGTGCTGAGAGTCACCAGTCTGAAAGACTACAGAACTAATTCCCAGTCACATGTCTTCTCTCCAAGGTCCCATGGCCCACTAAACACAAAGGCCTATTTGATGGTTGATCCCTATCCTTATATACCTTACTTACAATTACAAGTAATTGGGTCAGAAATAGGTTATAATAAATAATGTTACAGAATATAACTTTATTTTTCACCTTAAAGGCCGAGTGCTCAGTTGTGGCTACATTGTGAGGCATAGTTAATGCGAAAGCTGTTGTAATGGTGTGTATGAGAAAGCTGACTGCAGTACTCCAATTTAGAAACAATCTTATTTAATGGAGCCTTACTTTACCCTCTTTAGGACCAAGCGTATATATTTTTTCTAATGAACTATTTATTACAGGCTATATATATTTTTTTTAATTCTATGTGGTTGCACAATGTTTTAAAAAACTGTTTTCATGCTGATGCACCCTGCAATGTCAAACTTTAATAAATTAATTGAAATAAATCATACCCCATCTATACACCTGGAGGGGTGTTAGCAAACTGCAGAGCAGTTTGAGACTAGCGTTAATGCTGTTGTGGCCAGTCTTAGTCATGTCACATGTCGCTACATTGTGAGGATACTTCAGAAGTCATCTTAGCAGTGCTGCTTCCACAGAGGAGGCATGTTGGCCGCCTGGACAAATGTCTTGACTGCCAAGCAAGTCACTCCTCCTGTAGCTTTAGTTCAGATGCATTTTGGCAAGCGCTTCAATTCCTTCTACGCTTCTCACCAAATACTCCACCGCAAGTATCTGTTCCTACTGGCTACTCCTTACTGCAGAGGCACAGTGCTGATTAAGACTGTAATAAATCAGATAAAAAAAATATTTAAAAAAGGGGACACAAGCGCCTGGAAGCTGTGATCATGACATCTAAAAAAAGCCTCTGTCAGCTCTCTGCCATCTTTGAAGCAGCATACAGAGTATGAGATCGCCCATCAGATAATAGTGAGAGAGAAATACAGGGTAGGCTGTTATCCTTACAGTAGTTACTTCTGTTGGCATCTTTCCAACACTAACAGCCCAATAAATCCAAACAAAATCATTAGCTCGAAATAATGCAGAGGAAGAACGAAATACACCTGATCAGCATGCAGTGCTTGTTTACCTCAGTTCACCTTCTGATATATATGTAATACTCTAAGTTCTCCCATCATCCTTTGGTGGGAGGGTAAGAAGGGCTTAAAATAAGAGCGACAGCCTAGGCTCCCCCTTAGACATAATGCTTCTATTTTAGAATGACTGGGTGCTGTTGCTGCTCAGTATCAGTCATTAGCCATCAGAGTAACTCTGATGTGAATATGTTCTGGAATGTGGCAGCAAACATTCCCTGTTGACCTTGAGTTGATTTTCTCCCTGGCTGGTCAAAGCCAAACGAAGCAGGTGCTTAGAACTTTTGAGTTAAAGTTCCAAGCCATGCTTAGACAAACACTGGAACACCACAGCAGCATACTCTGCCCACAGTGATGATTTTGTCAGCCTGGCAGAGGCTCACTCAGCAGGGTTTTGCTGCAAAGAAATTAGCCTCTTTGCCAAGCCGATACTGAATAACCAGACAGCTGGCTGATAAAACTAGTATCATTTAGTGGTACCACCTACTCACTACTTTACTGCAATGATTTGTTTACCCCCATTTATAAGCGGTCTGTGTGTGTCTAAACAGTGAAAGTAGAAATATATCGGATTATGTCAATTCAATTCAAAGAACTTTATTTTTCTATTAGGAACTTCGTGTGAAAAGCATCAGTGCGTATCCACTTCACCTATATACACACACCTAACTTCTTATACAATGCCCACACAGCATGCACATACAACATACCACACCCATATAACACAGTACACAACATGTGGAGCGTGGCGACATTTAATATACCACGCACACACAACATACTTCACCTGTCAAATTGCAAAACAACTATTATCAAGATTGGACTCTTGAATAAAAACGACTGTTCAACTGTATAAGGTCTACAACACAATCTTTCCAATGAACTTTTCATGACCGATAAGATCAACAGACCCTTTCACTACTCAAAGCAAGCAAGTGATACTGAGTATATTTTCACGTCTTAGTACTAATGAGATTATTAAGCTTAAACAATCCAGTCATCTGCATTTTCACAGTTTCCCATTCCATTGCCCTTGTGTTAAATATACTGTGTCGGTGTTGCCATGTTTTCTCACCATCCGACATTCCACCAGTTAATTGTTATTATCACATTCTCATAGCTCAGCAGAAAGGCTCTGGCTTGCTACATCCACCTAAGACAGCAAATGCTCTGAGTATGACCCTATTTCAATGTAAATACAAAGTCCTTGTAGAATAAAGAGGACTTTCTGGACCCAATTAACATTCTATACATTACATGACCCATAGTGGGTGGTGCTAAATAGATTGGGCCATGATGTATTCAGTGAACACAAAGATCATATTATGGTAGATCTTACTGCTGTTATCATTCCAATAACTAAGAATTACAACAGACACTTGACCTTGAATTAGTTTTGGCCTTTAGAAACTATGCGTGTGTGTTCCCACCAAGCTGCAGACCAAGGTTTAAAACACCTGAAATAGACAAACATAACGTACAGAATGCACAAGAGTAGGAAACCTTTCTTTTCATCATACTTTCCGAATTGGAAATCCAGAACTATAGTTGCAGTGGCTTTTAAAATAAGTAAAATGATAAACTTAGTGGAGGGGGGCAGATCCAGGTGCAGCGGTGGCCCCAGTGGCCCATAGCACGAGCGGACTTAGGTGCCGGCCTGAGGAAATTTCCTGAACCCTCTCCCCTTTTCTCTCCTTGACGCCCTGTCATCTCTTCACTGTCCTGATACAGGCCTGAAAACACCAACAAATATAACTAAACTACAAATTATAAACCTCACTAAACTATTCTGTTTATAATGAAAATCTATCTTTACCACGCCAACCTTTGTGGATGTGGTTGTCTGCCCTTGAATAGACACATGATGAACTCTCCCAAAATGTCCTCCCAGCCTCTTCGAATGGCCTTTTTAATTCATGTCTGTGGCATCCAACCCAATCTCATTGCCAAAAAGTTATGGATCCCTCTGTGCTCACTAGTGAAATGCAAAATGTCAGTTAACTCCCAAGGAATACCAAGATTTTTTATACACAATTATCCACCACTAAGAAGCAGCTTATGTGTCTGTGCAAGTTCAATAATGTCAGCACACTTGTTTGTGCCAGTGCTTCATATTCAAAACACCTTGGCATGTGTTGGTGGGTTGTCGTTTGCTTCACAGAAGCGCTGCTTTATGAAGCAGATGATAAAGTATCAGGAAAGTGTGTGAGGATCAACTTGGCAACATCCCGGGGCACTCTTCTGTTGCCAGCTGCAGCAAACCTGTATCATGATCCTTGCTGCTGATGCTGCTGATAGGGATAACAGTCCACATTGCAAAATGAAGAACCTGTGAGCAACTCACAGGGCTAATCTCAGAAAGATACACCAGCAGCGGCCATCGAGCTGATGATAACATATGCAAACTTAAAGCGAGCTGTCAGTCAGGTTTGATAGATAGATAGATAGATAGATAGATAGATAGATAGATAGATAGAAAGATAGATAGATAGATACTTTATTGATCCCCAGGGGAAATTCAAGAATGATGCTACAAAGTAGGCTACATGAAACACATTAACGATGGAGTTGTAATAAATTATACAAGTTTGGAAAAACTGATGAAATCTCTTGAAGTTTTGATTGTTTGGATACACATGACACAGACACAATGCCAGTTAAAAGCTATTTTTAAGGGCAGCCTTGTGGTTTCTGCAGCTGCAACATTAAACATCTGCATCATGGGTCTAAAATAGCCTACCATATGACCACAAAGTAGGCTAGGCGACTTTTGCCTATTCAAAAAGTGTATAGGCCTACTTCTCTGCATAGTCTGTCTGCCTCTTCACCCCCCTCCATGTTTGGATACTGTCTGTCCACTAGCCACTTTTTACCACTGTCTTTCTGCCTCACTGTTTGCGTGCTATATTAGCACATTAGCACATATGCATAACCCCTCCCTCCATGCCACAGCCGAACTGTGGCCACACTTACAGTGTACCTTTTCTTAAAATAGTTATATAGATATATAGACTTTATTCTTGCACTGTTGGACTTACTCATTTGCACTATCACCATGACCACTATCACCGTGACACTCACTCACACAGAGCACCTTACCTTACCTTACTATGCACAGAGAATCACAGGCTCAGTCCCTGCCTCAGTCATTGCAAGCGCTTCTTGATTGATTAATCACCACTATGTGGATACTGTTTTTAGAATTGATTTAGATTAAGTGTTAGTTAGTATAATTTGTATTTTAGTATATTTAGTATATTCTTTATCTTCTACTGTCCTTATTGCTTGATTGTGTTTTTATATTATATACTTTTAATTACTTTTTCTGCTGTAAGTGAATGTATGTGTGTTGTCTGTATGCTACTGAGACCTTGAATTTCCCCTGGGGATCAATAAAGTATCTATATCTATCTTTAACATCCGCTTCAGCTGACCAAACACACACACACGTTAATTAAAGATAAAGACTGCACGTTTAACACATTCCTGCATTTTCAAGCTCACAGTACATCAGTTGCTAAATATAGGTTGACTACTAAAGACAGGAGCATCTGCAGTAGCCTACAGTGCGTTTGAGTGGATAGCCGAGGTGCACTCAGCACTCGCTCTGAAGTAGCCTAGGCTACTCACACTCCAACATCACCACTTGCTACCATGCGACAGGAGACACCTTGACATTTCAGCAGCGCAATGCGATAATTTGCAAGGTAGCAATTATTCATTTTGACCTTGAAATTGTTTGCATTTCATCGTCAGCCTTTGGGCACTGTGATTAGAAGTCTGCACCTGCACCTATTCGGTCGCCACAAAATTGACAGTTTATTGTGATCTACGGGCACAGTGAATAGCCTAACGTTACCGCATCTAATTGACGTTCACAGTCTGGTGAAGGTAGATAGATAGGAGACGGGCTGTCATACGTCTACTGAATGTAGGCTACACACGATATTAGGTTTATAATATATTACGTATATTATTAGAACAGGATCCTTACACAAGTGGAAAAAATGAAAATCTACTCACGTAAAATAGTTGACTCGCTGCTTCACATGTTCCCACGCGTGTGCGAGTGTTGCTTACAAAGTTTATAGGTTTGTTTTCCCTGGGTTCGCTACTACAGCACTGCAGGCGACCCACTACAAAACTCGAGCTTCGCTGCACATCAGAAGGCCGTACAAGTCCGCATTACCAAGTTGCCAGTTCTAATTCCTACACGGATAGGCTACAGATTTGTTCTGGTAGCATTGATTTTTCACTGACTGGCTGTAGACGATGTTAGGCGAGTGAAGCATGTTAGTTATGCACGTCACTGTGGAGTATTGTGTTGATTCTTAAAGAGACAATTGGCTTTTTAGACGAAATAGGCCTACCAGTCTATTTGGCTTCAGTGCAGTAAGTGTTGTGGCTTGTGGAAACAGTGCACTAGCTTCTAGTTCTCTGAATGAAACTTGCCATTTCACTGCACAGGTTATCAGCAGGGTAGGACCGATATGGCTATTATTGTGAGGTGTTTATTTTAAACTATAGGCCTAATCAAAAATAACTGCAGTTATAACAAAATACAGGCCCTATATTGCAGTTATTCTGAAGTAGCCTACAATTAATGAAATAGACCTAGCCGTTTCATATCCAAAATACTGTATTCATGCACATAAAGTGCAGTGCAATGCAAATTTATCTTTTACAAAATACTGTATGAATTTATGCATGCCTTATGCTTGAAAAACTGCAGTTATTTTTTGTAAGGGAAGGCCTAAGTAAATTATGTTGGCCTTCCTGATGAGAAGTGTCATTGTCTGGTAGAGGCCTGCAATGGGGCCAATGAACAGATATTGTGATGTAAACTACACTATTTACATTTACATGTATTCACATTGAGCTGACACTTTTGTTCAACGACTTCCAAACAGTAGAGAACTATCAAGGTAGCCTACAGTGCGAATAGGAGACAATAGTGTGGCCTAATAATAAGTGCTACCTTGCATAAGAAATAGAATGACAGTTCTGAGTCAAGTTACATCAGGGTGATAGACACAGATAAGAATACTTTGGATTGTCCAGGTGGCAGTGGCAGGCAGTGTTCTTCGGGTGCAGAACCGGAGATCACTTTTGTAGGCCAAAATTAGTGATGTGAATTTGATGCCAGCGGCTACAGGCTGCCAGTGGAGCTTGGAGAGTTAAGGGGTCTCAAAACAACTCCATTCAAACCACATGTTCCTGTCAACATATAAATAGTAGGCTATGATGTTCAACGGAAGTATGCTAACAGGTGTGAGCCCTAGTTCTGTGGGTTTTTTTTGTTGTTGTTGACCTATCACATGGACGGACACAAATAGACCACAAACCAAGAAAGTGACAAGTATCGGGGTCAGACTTTTGACTGTTGTTGTGCCTGTGACCTGGCTTCTGTCGCTGTGTGTGTCTGTCCTGACTATAGCTTTGGGGTCCTTTGAGGCAGAATAATATTTTTTTATCATTTTCACATTTTTGGAAACTGTCAATAAGCTTTCAAAACATCAGATTCATAATATAATGGGACAATCACCAAGACTTCTGAATATCTTGACAACATACTTTGTATTGACTCAACAATAGCTTGCAACTAATCAAATCAAATCTGGCTTATATTTGTTGTGGTTGTAGTTAGTTGTAGATTCCATTTTTTTTCTGACACAGAGTAGAACTCCAGCTGATCACAATGCCTTCATATCATATCCAGAGCTTATTTTGAGCAGGATATCAAGAGAGGATTTGCTTACTGTATTTCTATATCCTTAGGCCTAATCGGATGGACATGAGATGAGATGTACATGAGAACCTCTGTATTTTTCCAGCACTCCTTATGAATCCTTTATTGTGCAATCAACATAAAAAGGCTAAGGTCGTCTGGTACATACTCTGCAGCTGGATCCTCTCTTACGTCCTTGTGGGTGTTCTCCCACAACAGTCTCCCATAAAATGGGTGTGGATCCACAATGAAAATAGGACAATAGTGCTTTGTTTCATTAATATCTGACTGTCAGTCATCCTTGTCAGGTCACACTTTACACATTCACCCTATGAGCTAAATATGTATTTGTATCAGAAAATTCAATACAAACTCAGGCCGCTGGCATTGGGGCATTTGGGTTTTCACTGAATAACTTAATGTTTTAGCAAACTAATGCACCCCCTAACCTGAGAAAAAAAGGTGTAGTAAGCTAATCTATAGTAACACAGCACAAGTTTCAGGCTGACCCATATCAGCCAAACTCATTCAGTTCCCTTGAATAATTAGTATGTAACTTTGCAGAAGATTAGCCCTCTTTTTTCTCCTGGGGCTAGCTGCTCAGGAATGTGAGGTCTTGACCTGATTACCCAATCTGCAGGACACGCTTGCTCAGTCTGGAGATTTTTTTAGCCATTGCTGGACATTTCAGACAATGGCATTGGCAATTCATGTGTTCAGGGGACCAACATTTGATTGTGCTGCTTACGTCAAATGAAAAGCTTTATATGTACATGCTGTGCACATTGTTTGTGCTTTGCATGATTAATTACATTTCTTTTTTTTAAATTTCCTCTGCTCTATAAGTAACTATCAAGAAAAGCCTCAAACTACAAAGAGATGGATATTGAAATATTGGATAGTGTTTCCAATAATGTAGCTTGTTTAGAAACAATATGAGTAGCCTACTCAACCCACAGCCTATATGGATCAAGATGTCCAACTGAAATGATAAGCGAGCATGTCAAAGACAGGCCAGCATGCAATGCACACAACACAAATACAAACAAAGAAAACCATATAACATTTAAGATGGGAGACAGTTGGATAAAGTTGCAGACCAAGATATAAAGAAAATACATGGCTTCTGCTGTGTAGACTTGTGGTAGCCCATGAATTCTGACCAAGATTATCCCAAAGTATCCCCTTTCAGGTAAACTCCCCTAAAATGTCCCCAGAACAATCAAATGTTGGCTACTAGTTCCCCATCAGCGCAACTCTCCACACAACCTATGGCTTGACTGCTACATCGTTCAGGTGTCTTAATGATTATGAGATGACTCCGCCTGAGAAAGTATGCAGTGTAACAATACAAGTTAGCAGAAGAGTGTATGAAACTGTAAAGAAATGTAGTTTTGGAAACAAGATGTCATTGGGGACATTAAACTATAGCGCCTCCTAAAGGACAACAGCTAGAAAATTATGTGTGGGTCATTTTCTTTTTACTCTCCATTTGAGATTGTGAGTTATTAGTAAAACTGGGATAGGCTACCTATATGAAATGTTTTGAAATGAAATGAAAAAATGTTTTTCCATGGGTGTGTTGTTATGACTGATATACAATTGTTTTTTTCTATGGAATATTAAAATATTTGTTTATAGAACTAGAGCAGCTGATTTTGATTTGTTCTTAATTTCTTATTTGTCAACTGTCACTATCTCTTTAGCAGACTGCAATGAACTCAGATATTCTGAGTTTGACCTCATTGTTTTATACTATTTGGAATACATATATTTTTCAATTTTGGCTTGGCTACAACATGCATTGTTTGATCAGCTCTTGAGCACCACATATGCTACATCACTAAATCTGGCTTTCAAATGAGGTAATCAAACCACAGCAATGGACTCTTAAACGTCTGCGTCCAGGAAAGTATCAGAGCTTTTCTGGATGTAAGCAGCTCTTAGGCCAAGGCCAAGGTGCACAGTGCTAGGGTTACTACAGACAAGTATCCAAAATCTTTGTGCACCACCTGCTGACAATGTATGGGTATAGCTGCACAATGAAGATGCAATATTATTACATGATAGATAGATAGATAGATAGATAGATAGATACTTTATTGATCCCCAAAGGGAAATTCAGCCTGTGATACTGTATGCATGGTAAGGTGGTCTATGAGAGTGAGTGTCATGGTGATGGTGCAAATAAGTAAGTCCAACAGCGCAACAGTGCAAGAATAAATTCTAGAGACCAGCATAAAATAAATATGGACATATAAGAGAATAATGTAGACAAAGTAATATAAAAAAACTATAGCAGTGCAAGAATAGGTTGAACTAATAGGGTTACAGCCATTGGTCAAATATTAAGTGTTAAGTATTAAGTACAATCCAGGCTGTGGGAGGGAGGCAGGCAGGGGTTGTGCATGTGCTAATATAGCCTGTAAGTTTGTAGCAGTAACATCTCATTATATTTGTATGGTCACATAGGCCTAGGCCGTTGAGGTAGCCTACACAGAGATATTAGTATAATGTCAAGCGCTTTCCATGAAAGTATCAATTTCAGTGAAAGTAATAACAATATTTACATAAAACCCTTTTATATGCATATGTAGTTTTTCTGAACATATTCTCCTGTCATTACGGTAAATATTTATCGCGCATGCGTTGTTTTTACAACATGTCTGCGCCCTTGAGAACACATGAAAATAGTAGACTGAGCCAAATACTGCAGTTAATTTAGCTGCTACAGAATGCATCATTGACAGTACATAAATATTTTTATGGCTCATTTCACTCTCAGGTTCCAGTCAACAGCTGTGGTCTTTATTCGTGGTTTTGAGGAATACCCATGAACAGGAGTAGGTCGATTATGCCACTTTATGGTAAGTGTGGGTTCGATCGGATTACGAGATGCTTTCTGAGTCGGGTCTCTGACACCTGTCATGCTCCCTGCCTACAAAGACTGTACCACAAACATATATGTGCAAGGCAGCAAACAAACAGAAATGCACCTTACACTCTCTCGATGTTTGGGCACATGATAACGTTTCGTGGTTTTCATGTAACTCAGTCAGTGTTCCTGTCGAAGATTTTATCAGTGGAGGAAATCTTTTCCAAGCCATCGTTGCAGGAATACTTGAAGAAAATGGAAGATGAGTACGAGGCTAGTTTGAAAATCATAAACACGATGGAAGATCAAAGTCATGGCGAGGAGGAACTAAGTCAGAAGAGCATCCGAGTCTCGGTTTTAACGCCGTTGGTCCAGCAAATCAGAGACCTCAAATTAAAACAGAAAGAGTTTGAAGAAACCGAGGCTTTACTTAAGGGTGAACATTTTGATCTGATTGATTATGTCTTAAACTGAAATCCTTGTCCAAGATTTCCTGTGCACTTAACATGTTTTGAAATGTGATTACATGCTTGCCATTTCAGATAATGACCCAGAATTACGAGAATTGGCAGAAATGGAAAGAGATTCTTGCCAGACTGCTATTCAAGACCTGAGACAAACGGTGGGCCTATATGCTCCAGCATTGTTTTAATAACAGTAGTCCCATTGGCTCCATTATCAAAACTACTTGACACTTTTGCCAGAAGTAATTCTCCCATTACTTTCAGATCCTGTCTCTCATCATTCCTGCCGAGGAATCAGACATGAGTGATCTAGTCCTTGAAGTCACGGCTGGGGTTGGAGGACAGGAGGCAATGCTCTTTACATCAGAAATGTTTGACATGTACCAGAGCTTTGCTGCCTTCCAAGGATGGGGATTTGATGTACTGGAGTACACATCCAGCGAAATAGGTCAGCAGGAACCGACATATCATTTTGTGTGAATATTAAGAATTGAAAGGGAGGATGTTTACATAAGGACACAGAGTTGTTAATATGCTTTATTAAGATGGAAGTAATTTCATCATCTAAAAATACACTATCCTAGCCTGGCAAGGCAGCATGCAGAAACCCAGGCTAACACTATCCCAGAATAATCTGAGAAAATATTAGATACATTATACTGCAAATGACTTATTTGTGAGGTCTCTTGCTGTTGTATGTATTTTTTTATTTTTTGACTGTTGTTACCTTCAGAAACCAGGACTGAAGTCGACAGATGGTGTAAATCTTGTGTGTGCCTATGTCTGATCTCTTTATTGTATATGGCTTACCTGCATAGTCTTTATGTTTCCTGTTTTGTATAGCCGAGTTATAACTCCAGTCTGTCCTTGGTGATGGGGTAGTGTCTGTTTGTGTGTACATGTATCTAGTATACTCTGTCTGGGGGAATTACATTAATCCAACATACCTAACACATACAATACAGTTGGTCATCAAGAGAATGACTAAGGAACTACACATAATGGTGTACCTTTATCAATACCTGTGTCCATATATATTATTTTCCAAATAGGTGGATTGAGACATGGGAGTGCCAGTATTAGTGGACCCTTGAGCTATAAGAAGATGAAGTTTGAAGCTGGAGTCCACCGCGTGCAAAGGGTCCCCAAAACTGAGAAACAGGGCCGCATACACACCAGTACAATGACCGTTGCAATTCTCCCTCAGCCTACAGAGGTTAGGGAATCATTCATCACCATATTGATCCGACCTCTATGGTTTCATTCCTCTACCATAAGGAACCATGTGAATACAGAGTATCGAAGCAAAGAATGTCTACTGAAACTACTTTCATTTGATATCAGCAAAAGCCTACTGGTTGAATTTTTTGAAAATTTGCTGTATGTTCAACTCAGAATACTCCTGTTGTTAGGCCTATGCTACCATATTTAGCTGACTATAAATGTTATTCCGATTTTCAGATCACATTTACCATTCAGGCAAAAGATCTCAGAATTGAGACAAAGAGAGCGAGTGGTGCAGGTGGACAGCATGTCAACACAACAGACAGTGCTGTACGAATAGTCCATATCCCCACAGGTGAGGAGAGGGATAATGGTTCAAATTTACAACAAATCTGCTACTGTGAAGTTTTGCTATGTGTAGTCTACTAGGCATAACCATAAACTGACAGTCAAAATTGACAACAACAAAACAGCAACAGGAGACTAGTCTTTCTTTGTAATTTTTAGTAGGCTAATCAATTAGGGGCTCTTTGGATTTCTAGGAGTGGTATCTGAGTGTCAGCAGGAACGGTCCCAGATAAAGAATAAAGAAACTGCCATGAAGGTGCTCCGAGCCAAGCTTTACAGCATGAAGCTGGAGGAAGAGACAAGTAAAAGACACCAGACACGTAAACTACAGGTAGGCCAGTAAAGTTTAAGAGTCAGCCCTTTAACTTCTAGAATCATAGGCCTATCTATTATCTGTATGTGTATGCAGATCAAGTAGGCCTAGTGCTATTTAAATTATATTCTTTAGTGTTATGCTTTTATTACTATTTTAGTGCTTGATATGCTTTTGTTTGTGTGTATCTTGCGTTACATCTTATAAGAATAAGTATTTTATAAATATTTTAAAAATGTATTCAAATTAATTTTGTTTTAGATTGGAAGCAAAGGGAGATCAGAAAAGATCAGAACCTACAATTTTTCACAAGATCGCGTCACGGATCATCGTATTGGGAAAACGATGTATGATGTCCGAGGATTTATCTTGGGAGAGGATTTATTAGAAGAAATGAGCGTGTCTCTACAACAGTTCTCTCAACAAGAAATCCTTCTGGACCTTTTGGGGGACAGTGAGAGCTAACCTGACTCGTCACCTGACGTTTTCTATTCTTTTCTCCGTGGACTCGTTTAGTGGTCGTCCCGCCAAATGTTTTGGACTGCTTTGATTTCCGGTAATGCACGGATTTAAAACTATTCGTTTTAAAACACAGGCATCAAGGCACCGTGCCTATCTATGTCTATGACATAATGCATGTTAATGTGTTGTGTCTTTAAGAAGCTGTTGAAATGCAACTGATAAATAAAAATAAATTTTCAATCGACTGTGTTGCCACAAGAGAACACAAGAGAAAATGCATTAGGGTGTTTAGCTGTACCCACTTAATACCGCCAAACTTTTAAACCGTTTAAATCAATGTGCGTTGCATTTCTTGATATGTTTATTTGCCTCCCTTTCTGCTACTGCTGGACGTACAGGCGCGTAGCGTTACGTTATAACGTGGTGACATCAGAATATCTCCTGTAGTTCATTGGTTACTCCCTGTTTTCAGTCAGTTAAAGGTAAAAGTCCTGGCTGCTTCTCATTGGTTAGTGTATTTTGTACGCGTATTTCAAACCCATTCTTAACTGGCGCTTTTTCACCATCCTCATTCACTGGGTCTGTGTTTGCCGCTAAATTCTTTATGTGGACACTAAACAACAAAATATCAGATGAAAATCATTCGCGGCAAAAGAAAGAGATCGTCCTCGTGTGAAAAGGTAAGACTTATGGAGAATTTTGTGCTGGTTCTACTTCGTTCCCTTGCTAAATTAAGTCATAGCAAGCGAGGATATCTTGCAGAGGTTGTTCTTGAATTGGGAAATCCCTCCAGGAGTTTGGCTGGCTTGTTGTGTTGATAACTTTAGCATTAACGATACATTTGCTAGGTCAATTGACTATTTTGTGAAATTCGAAAACGGTTTAATGTTAAGGGTGTGTGTCGTAGCCATAATAAGCCTTAGCTATTTTTATTGGCATACCATGCCATGGCATGAAAGTTATGACACGAGTTGACGTTAGCAATCTTAGCTGGTAAGTTAAGATATAGAATGCTAGCTAGGTGGCTCAACGAGTCATGTCAATGTAGGTACACTAGCAACATGTTGCATATATGGCTGTTGCTAGTTAGCTAAACTCCCCGTTTTTCATGGCGCGCAATCCATAATTTAGTGTAACGCTATAGTTGCAGTTGGTATTGACATTGTCTGCATCTTTTGGACTAACATTAGCACAGCAATATTATCTACGTGGAAACTAAATCAATGTTATAAAAGATAACTTTGATGACCAAAGCTTACACCTAGTCATGGTCACCTAGTCACAAAATGGTGTAGCCCACTTGAAATGGGTCGCTTGCCAAATCTCATATTTAGCTCAATTTACACAATATAAAGGCGATGTCTTAACGTGGTTGGGCACTGTTACTTTGGTAGTTAAACTAATTTGGCCTTAAATATTTTGGTCTTTTTCTATTACCCTTTATTTCTGTGTATGTTAGAAACTGTTCTCAACGATAGCCATATCTGATTCGTTAGTAGTTTTTGCCTACTAACAAGTATATCTTTTAATACATTCAGTCACTTAAAGAGGTAAAACCGCTGTGATTTTGTTTAACGTTATTTTGATGTCCAATTTCACTTTTTCCCTCCAGAATACGGAAATGAAGTGCCCCCTGTCTGCGGAATCCCTCGTTTCATATGGCACGGAACAACGTGTATTCAACGCGGACGAACCAGACCACAATTCCTCTCCCCGGAAAAAATGTGTACTGGTATCTGTGAAGTCTTTGCCTTCTCCAGGTGTGTCGAAAGTAACTTTTCACTTTGACTCTGCTGTTAAAGGCAAAGAAAACAAAGAATGCCTCACACCAGAAACTCTTGCAAGGACATTACAGGATGAGACTGTGGGAGGTAATGTACAGTCTGAGGACAGTGGCTATCTGTCTCTTCAGAACAGCCACCATGAGCACAGCGATGTGGACTTTGGAGAGCCCTTCAGCGAGGGACTGGAGGAGAGTGGCTCTTCTCACTTTATTGAAGAAAGCACACCAGACACAATTGGGCAGTCAGCCTCCACTCTTCCCATACTGAGGTTTCAACAACAAGTTTGTCGCAAGTTGTCAGAAACCTTTAAAAAGACCCAGAACTATGACTGGTCAGTCATAAGCACACTGGCAAACAACAGCGGCCTACAGAACGTCATCGGTGGAAAAATGGGTCTGGAATGCCTGGACATTCTCAGCACTCTGATGGAAAGAGACATGAGGCACATTCTTAGCAGGATACTGAGGCATGTTGAGGACTCAGACTTAATTAGGTATGTGTTGTGTCAATTCACAGAATCAACACTGTCCTGTCAATTCAGAGCAACAGCATTTGGTTTGTGTTACGAAAAAATGCATTTCTAAATGAAGTGTTTCTTTGTTCCTTCAGTTGTAAAAAAGTGAGCAACACTTGGAGAGATATCATCCGTCAAGAACGCTCAGCATTTGAGCGCTGCAGAGCAGCTGAACAGAGAATACAGGTAAGGAGTACTAAGGAAGTCTTTGTTGCTTAGGAGATATCCAATGGCAGTTATATGGTAATGTCCAGATGTAAGCAATGTTAATGACATGCAAGGAAAGGTGTGGAGAGGCCTGCTGGGCAGGTTTCTGTGTTCAGTGTGTTAAAACCCATTCAGTAGCCTGGTGTGCTAGTGTGAACACCCCTCCGTGCTATCTGTTGTTGATCTGAAGTTCTTAAATAGTCTCTCTAATTTATCAGCAGGAAAACAGACCAACTGGTTCCTTTTCGCGAGACTTCGCCCCATCAAGGGTGGTGTTGTCGTCCATTCAACGCATAACGTCCACCCCAGTGAGCACCCCCGATAGGAAGGTGGTCATGAACAAAGTCACGCCACAGGGTCAAGCTACCTTCAGGAAGACAAGCCAGTTCCACAAATTCCAAGAGGTAAGGTCTTACCTAGTATCATCTTTCTGATATGGTTCTTCAATCAGTAACACTTCCAGCTCCACGGAATGTTCGCGGAGAACTACCTCCTCAGACTGTTGCAAATGTTGGCAAAAAACTCAAGGCAAACAGAAACCTGTTTGCAAACATTTACCAATTTACCTCAGGATTATGAGGTAACAGGGGCATTATGTAGTTATATATTCCTGGCTGGAACACGCTGCAAAAAAATAAGGGAAACCTTTCACAATGTGACATTGTTGACTATCACTAAAGGATAGTGCATTGCATGTTAGTAAGCATCTAGCAGAGCTAACAAGGCTCTGGGTAGTGTTTGCCAGGTTTGCATACCGTTTATAGTTGGCTAACTAGTACATTGTTTCGTAATGTTGCTTAACTTGTCACCTATTGTATTTTGTAGTTTTAAGATTGACTGTCACTTGTCCAAAGTGACTTACAAAAAGCATATTTGGGCAAAAAACAAAGAAATTAAGCAAAATGTAACAAAAGGCATATAACAGTATTGCTTATCAGATTACCGTGAAGCTGCTGACTGACTTGTTGCTTGTCTCCACCATAGGCTGCCAGGACTCTAAAGAATGACGAAGGGTTGAAGTCCTGTAGGCAGTGCAGCTCACCCGCGCGATACGACGCCGCCATGAAGCGTGCCGTGTGCACGCGTGCCAGCTGCGCGTACGACTTCTGCACCCTCTGCCTGGGCGCCTTCCACGGCTCCTCGGCCTGCCGCACAGGTGTGCTGGGTAGCTCCTGCTCCCCCGGGTCTCGGGGCTCTGTGGCCACACACCTGCCCTGTAGCAAGCAGAGCAAGCGGAACATTCGCCGACTCTGAACAGCCAAGTACACGCATACACACAACTGCACAAAAGGGAAGGCAAGGAGTCTGAGCAAGCTGCTTCATATTAACTCAGGTTTTATTTTTCTTAACCACAACCCATAAAGTCTTTTAAAGATTGTTTTAAAAAAAATCTTTATATTCACCATTTTCATGTCTGTCCTTGTTAGACTGAACAATGATGTCAATGGTTTGGTGTCAATGATATTGTATATAAAAGGACTATATTTGTAAATACAAGAGAATTGATGTGAAAATTTTATATTATAAGTGTTTTTTTATATGTATTGTCCGGTCATATGGAAAATATATGGTCCAAAATGTAAATATTTGTTTGTTTCAAATAAAATATTTGTAATTTTACTGTTCTAGCCTCCTTTGCAATTCCAAAGTTATTGCCTAGATGGTGCAATACTGCCAAGATCTGGGGGGAAAGCCAGATTCCGTGTTTGTCAATTTATAGGCAATTTTGTTTTTATCTTGGATTTTCTGAAATGGTTTTGATCTACCTAAATCAAACAATTATAACAACTAGCGGATAGTCTATTGCTTGATTTCGCAAACAGTTCCCTAATCTTTTATTCAGGAGTTATTCTAGTGCATTTTTTTGGGTGTATTTGGCTCAATAAAATGTGTTGGGGGGGGGGGGGGGTTAAACTATATTAACTTAAAATAAGTTGCAAGGTACAAGGGCTAGTATTTGGCCATTGTTTAAAAGGTCCTATTTAATACACTGCTTTAAATTTCTTAATTTGTGACTTTTCATCAAAGTACAGTATGCACTATTAAACCAAGACATTTAGGCCTGGCAAACTGATCGAATTAAACTTGACTGTTTATAATATCTAGGTCAGTTTTTTTTTTTTTTTTTTTTTTCAAGTGCACTGATTGGGCCCATAATGCATTGACCCAAATGACGGATTACTGGTCGTCACACAATGTCATGCCACAGCCTTGTCATCTTTGCAAGTGCTGATTGATCTTGAATTTGAGACTTGAATTTAATTGTTTAATGGTATATATGATCTGTAAAATGGACTCGGAGCATGTTTAATGTGACATCAAAGGGCCTGCACCCACAGAGAACAATTACCATGCTACGTGGTGAGATTTGAATTAGTATCTGCGGGAGTAGAAGAGGTGTTTGTAGACAGCAGTAATTGTCTCCCTTGTGAGATTTGTGCCGAAAGAGACAAATAATGCATTTATCATAATGTTTTATCATGACTTGAAAACTTTGGAAACCCCAGCACTCTCATCGTCATCAAAACTATTGGGGGATATGGGGAGTTTCAAATCCTGAAACCCATCAGTGATTAGATATGGAGATCTGTATCACTGTTTTGTTTTTCCCCCTGTTATTTCAGCAAAATGAGGATAGCTGGCTTTGGATGTTAAGTTGTGATTGATGTGCCCTGAAACAACATTTAACATTAGATATTTGTTTAGATGCAACATAGCCCCAGGCCAATTTTACACGTGTTAGAGCAATTTCTACTCCTGATTAAAATGTAATGAAACACAAAATGGATGATTTTGATTTGCAAGGACATTTCACTCAAGGAATACAATACAGCCTCCCTGCTGCACTTTAATTGATTTAGCAATGCTTCTCTCCTTGACGTGAAATACCAAAATAGTTTTCTTCCTGATGAAAATAGTGTTCTGTCCTGATGCAGCTGTGTACATGGCTCCACAACGGTCAGTGAAAATACCTCCTGCATACAATGGGTTGAACTGATATGATTCCAACACTTTTCTCTTGTTATGAGTAAAACACATAATGTCATTTCATCTTATGGCATCAATTTGCCTTGAAATGTACTTATTTCATTCTCATGTAGCCAGCAATGCATACAGCCTATATAACATGATTTTGAACAAATCATCCCTTTTCAGCTACACTGAGGGACCTAAATATCAGCAGATAAGCAGCTTTTAAAAACTCATAGAGTATGAATGAGACAATAAGTAGCCAGTCTGTTCACTCAAATAGGTAATTCATCTCTGTGGACTTAGTTAAGGTCAGCTTGGTTGATATAAGAGCAGGAATATTTTAGCTAAAGTCACCACTGTTGGTGGACAGTTCTCTTAAAAAAGGAATGATGGGAAACTCTAAGGACCATGAACGTTGCATGCTGGGGGGTTAGGGGTGTTATTCACTTTTGCTGAAACATAATTCTATCACCCCCCCCCCCCCCCCCCCCCCCACACACACACACACACACACACACACTTTTTGTCATGAGAATGTACAAATTAGTTATTTATAATGTGGCCGGGATTA